>NC_091826.1:38675116-38975116 GCF_038994185.2 Dermacentor albipictus
TTGTTTCCTTCGTCGCAACGTTTGCTTTTTCGCTCAGAGCAGTTCGTCCTTGACGCTTCATCGGCAGACTGCTTTATTCACACTCCTAGGTAAATTACTAATCTAAATTTAAATGTTGGCAGCGTGAAATAAGGCATCGTATGAAACGTGGCTAAGTCTTACGTTTAAAACCATGTTCACCCTCGCCAGCAAAATACACCCACACGTGACATTGATGCTGCAAGCGCCGTCTACATCAAGTAGGTTATGCTCTATAAACGGGGTTCTACGCAAACTTGATCGACAACACAGGTACACTGACTCAGCCTGATGGTATTCAGTTGCTGCACCCAGGTGAGGGCTCGCTTTTCTAATGAAACATGTAGCGGCTCTTTGTGCTAAGTGCGTTACAATAAAGGTTAGAGTACGACTTAAGCAAAGAGCACCAGAATTCGCTCCTAGGAACGGCGAAATATACAAAAATCAGGCTGCAGAAATCAGAACAGTCTTCACTCAGTATTTATGATGACAAGCACAGAAGCTATTGCAAGTTGGTAGTTTTGGTAACGTTGCGGTAATACATCTGATTGCCACGCTGGGTACCCAGGCTGCATACGAAATTACTGGATGCTTTCTTTTTTTGTCCGACTTTCTTGGTGTGACGGTTTGCCTTGCGAGACGAAGTACTTTTCGCCACTTACATCTGAGAAGTCGAGAGGCCATAAAGCAGGTAGTACGCACTGCTACAAGCGCTGGTCCGTCGTGCCATGGTTTGATTAGGTTTCTTCCACTACTCTGGAGTGCGCTACAAAGCACGTGTAGAAAGAGCCCCGTAAAGTACGTTTGAGCCGACGGCGCATTAGACTTGGCTGCCGAGCTGCAGTGAAGACGCGTCGGAAGCACTTCCGAAAATAATGCTGAGAGAAAGAAAGAATTCAACAGAGGGAAATGAAATTATGCATAGATCCCACGCACTGCAGGAATCGATATAAGCGAGGCTTTCCGTGCTGGCTGCTTTGATTGACAATAATTAGCAGTGATGTTGACGGGGATTGCTTAATTTCTTCAACGTTCGGTCCAACACGACAGGGGTGAGTTGATATTAATCGTTACGTTGAGTGCACCACTGCTGTTTGTATGCGTACTATAAACAGAACACACAAGGAGAGGTGTTTTCTCGAGGTATTGTTGTACGCTATTTTTCTTAACCTTGGATAGAGTTGAGCATTGTTATTGCCTCGCATGGCACATCGCATCGTGGTAGAAGCAAGAAACTTGAAATGCATTACGTGGCTGTACGTACCAAAACCATAATCAGATTATGAGGCACGATGTAGTGGCGGACTGCAGATTAATTTTGACACGGTGGCGTTCTTTAACCTGTCCTAAAATCTAAGTGGACGTGCGTTTTCTATTTCGCCCCGGTCCAAAAGCAACTGTCGCTGTCGTCATCAAATCCGTGACCTCGAGCGATGCCATAGCCACAATGATACCGCGGCGGGCAGAGAAGTGTTGATTTGATGTGCGACCGCTACCGCAGTCTCGCCTGAACCCGGAAGTGCGCTAGAATAATGCGGCTCTGCTTCTTCACGCCCTGAGCATGTTGTCCGCTTGACATACCTTCGTGGTGTTTGTTTTTGAGAAATATCAGAAACGTACAGTGCCGCACCTTGAACTTAAGTTTACCAGTTTTCCTGGAACCCCTCTCGTGTTCTCACGTCTCTTTTCGCTATCCCCCCTCCAACACCCTTTGTATGAAAACGGCCTCTTCTCCCCCCACCCTCTATAAAGTTCTATGCACGTCCCCTCTGGTGTCGCACCTTAGTAATAAGGTAAGCGCTGCAGTTTCTGGAATGATTGTGGAGGGGTCACGGATAATGCAGCTGTCAAGAGGGCGATGTGTTGACGACCAGGGAGCTCCAGAGGGCATTGTGAACATTCGACGCGGTGAACTCCGAACAAGTTTCTGGCGTCGCCTTCTGTTTTGTTTTTCGCCTCGCCCCTGTCATGCATGCAATGCTCGAGCCCAAACCCGACGTGGTGGGCCAGACAGCACCAGTGGGAAAGTCGAAAGAAGAGGCAAAGAAAGCTTCTCTTTGAGTAAAGTTCTAATGTATTCTAGACGTTCCTTAGCAGTAACTGCCTTCGTGACAATCTCAATCACGAATGCCATGGCACTGCCGCTCCGCCATGACCTGTTGCCATCAGCAACACAGGCAAGACATGTGTACCACGTGCGATTTGGTTATCGGCTGTTACTCGTCGAAATTGTCCTCTGTTTTTTATTGTGAGCGTCGTTACCTTTTTTCGTCTCTTGTGGCTTTTACGTAGTAGGATAGAGGAGAACGGCACCGCTGAGCGACGCTGCTGATGATGATATTGTGGCCAACCCTTTGTATGTGCCAGCGTGAGAGCGCCGCATGCGGGGCAAAAATCAACTAGCCGGCGTACACCTCTCCCACCTCTCGTTCACGCCGCCTTGATTGCGTCTTGCACTGCGCGTGTTTGGGCATGTTTCGTACCGCGCGTGGTGTGTGCCTAGGTGTGTGTGCGTGGACGTTATTCGAAGGATGATGTACACGCTTCCATTTGCCTTTAAGAAGCTCGGTACGCTTGACGATTACTTTCATGGCTGCAATGCGGCTAAAACGCAGCGTCTGCTTAGCCATGTAAGTGACACTGAGCAGGCAACTGGCAACATCTTCTCTGCCGCCGGAAAAGTCGTCGGCACGTACGATGCGTGCTTGCTAAAGTCATTTTTGCAATTTCCCACAACATGGTAGCTACAAATTCGTGTTGTCTCTGATGGCGACAACGGACTTCTATTGACACTGTGCGGAAATAAACAAAATATATCGCCGCATAGCAGCAGTACGACATGCGCACACAAGTTTAACTAGTACGTCTCCTAAAATATAGAATAGAGGCAGCAATGTAAACAGCTTGACCATTTTTTCACAGTACTCAAGAGACAGAAGTTTAAAGTATTAGTAATCATTTCTGCTTCAGCAATGCCGGTGCGACCAAGACGCGGGCGTGTATCATCCAGTAACTCGATCGATCGGTGCAGTGGTAATGCGGGAATGAACTCTGGTCATGTTCAATTTATCGTGCACATATTCAAATTGTTCTGCACGCGTGAACTTCGGCCACTGCCAGCGCATACAACAGATGTGGTTTTCATTCTTGGGCAGCGAAAACAAACGAAACACGTGAAAGAAGACAGGACAAGCGCTGGTCGAACAACTGAAAGCTTTTATATGAATAAAAGGATTAAATAGCAAGTAATCATGGGATTCATGTGGATTGCATGTAACAACCGTCACACACTAAGAAGTGAATAATGAACGAGATCCCTTCGTTTGCCAGTTGCTCACTTCGCTCGGCGCACCCCCGTAATCTCCGTCGTCCGCTTTCTTCGCATCATTTTCTTGTGAATCGGCAGAATTTCGCTGGCGGCATGAACCCTTTCGTGTTTACATTACTGTCTTGACAGTGAACGACAGATGAACGACGAATATAAACAGATGAGGAATTACACAGTGTTGAAATATTTCACGCACAGAACAAAAATGCCTAACACGTAATATACAAGCACTAATAATTACAAATAATAGAAGAACGTCATAGCAACATCGTGTGATTATTCAGTACAATACCTAGTACTTGTTAAGGATGCCTGTTACTTCATAAAAATGTTCAAGTGAGTTCAATGCTTTTCGGTGTGGTATTTTCGATGGCCATGGGCCCAGCAATTTCGCGAGTGAGAAAGGCCGGTGAGGATCGATGGAGTGTAGCTCTTATTCTACCTGCCGTCTTTACGTCGCGTGTATATGAGGCATTGGAGGAGTGGAGAACATAGTCTCCGTCGTGGCCACAGGACCAAGGCGGGGAAGAGGCCCATTTGATTCGATGTAGGAAATGTTTGGTGTATGCTGTCCCAAAGCGCAGTGGATGAATTAGTGTCTCGGTACTTTTAGAAAGTTGTGCATCCAGTTGGTATTTGAGTTCAGGGTCCACTTCGTAAAGAATTGGTTCATTAGTGTTTTCAATAAACGCTGTTGACATACACCACTCTTTCTTTAGTACTCTCAATGCCCATTTTGTGTCCATTGGCGATAAAGGGATGAGTTGAATTTTTGCGTCTTTATGGGCCGATTTTGCCAAGTTCGCTAGTTCGTTGCCTGCTATACCTGTATGGCCCGGGACCCGCTGTAATATCGCTTCATGTTTCATTTCATTAGCCTGAGTGGAACTGTACAGTACTGTCGAGGCCGGTTTTTCATGCACGTATTCGGCCGCTTTGTGACGTCAACGAGGAATGTCCTAGTATGCATTTACGTCAATTTACCACGCCGATAAATGGAGACCTAAGTCCCGCTCGATATGTACCATGACAGCGACGGCGTACGCGGAAACCCCCAGGATCCCCTTTTCCCCAGACACGGCTAAGCCGCGCACGGCTACACGCGGGAGGGTCCAACCCTCGTGTGCTCGGGTACGTGGTGTCGCAAGATACCAAACGCCTGCTTGCGCAGACGCCCCTGCGGGGTGATGACCTTTCGTGGAAGTACCACATCGAGCACGTAACATCAAAGGCCAAACGCGTGCTTGGAAACTTCTCTCTCGCACCTTCATCACTAAAGCGACAGTAATATATCACTTATGTCTGATCTAATCTCGAATATGCCACGTCAATCTGGGACCCTGGCCTTGCAGCTCTTACCGTTATCTAAGAGGCAATGCAGAATCGCTCAGCACGTTTTATCCTAAGTAACTACCATCGAACTTCCAGCGTAACTAACATGAAATCGATACATAATCTGCCCGCGCTTGCGAATAGACGGAAACTATCTCGACTTGCATTGTTTCATAAGATCTATCATCATAATCCTGTTCTTAGGACCCGACTGACTAAACCGCCTAATTTTGTTTCATCTCGAATTGATCACCACCACAAAGTCCATGTGCCTCACCAAAACACTGCAACATACTCGCACTCCTTCCTACCCAAAACCAGCCTCGACTGGAACCATCTTCCGGCCTCATTAGTTAGCATTTCCAACTGTGACCATTTTCCTGAAGCTCCTTCCAGCGCAATTTAACGCATTCCAACATTTTTTTTCCTTAAACGTTCTACATGTCGGCTGGAAATTTCATCTTTTAGTGTCTTAATCGGCTGCAATAGTATTTCCTGGCCATAATTATTGTACAAGCCTTGCATGACAGTGTGAATTTTCGTTGTTATTAGAAAAACATTCGTTCCAATTTTTGAAATTTTTTAATTGTGTATGTGCAAATAACTGTATTTATGTTGAATGATTAACCCCTCCCCTCTGTAATGCTGGTTTGCCTTGAGGGTACAATAAATAAATAAATAAAAGCGCAAAACTGCGCACCACGGCCGAGCTGCTTTTCGATAACCACGTCACAGCGCCAGGTGCGCCCACTGCGCTGGAAAGGTACCCCAAAAGGTAACGAAATTAGTTACGATAATATTGGCAGTCAGAGAAAGCGACAAAACTTGTCGCACTAAAATTCAGTACGCGCAAAACTGTGCCACAGCACCCTGTGCGACTAGCGTGCCCACAAACTACCGAAACAAGTTGAAATAATATTGGGGCTCACAGAAAGCGTCGCAAACATCTCCCAGTGCGAGTCATTAATTCAAATTACCTGCGCCACGACGGCCGCGCTGTTTTTCGTTAACTGCGTCACAAGTCTAGCCTGGGTACCGTGCTGGAAGCCTATAATTGCTTGAAATGCGTCGCAGACTGAGGAACAATATTTCTCACCTTTCCGTAGTCAAATTGTGCAGCCGTGCGATGTCGAAGTTCAGAAGGAACGCAACAATTCGCCGGGAACTCACCAAACCAGGCTCAATCCAAAAATAGAAAAACAGGCAGACGGGTGACCGAACAGGCCAACGCTCACATGCGCGGACTATCTCGCTCGCTTCGGTGGTGTGTCTCCCGAATGACGCATGCATCTGGCTCGTCATTCACCGATTCGCCTCTCGCTAGGTAACGTTATTAAGGCGCAAAGCTTAATTCATGCGCAGATATTTTTGCTTTTACCGGAAAAGAATAAAAAAAATGAACCAATTTCTGTTAATCCCATTTCGCAGTCTCTTTGTTTTTCTCGATGCTCGCGGCATCAAACGGTCTGCGCTAATACTATAGCGTGACGTATATCACTTCGCAGAAAGGAACCGCATACACAGAACACATACAAGTCATGTACACTGGGTGCGGCGATCGGACACTTTTCACTTCGCCCGGCATCGCATGCGTATATCGTGCTCAGAATGCGCGCGTGTATGCGATGGACTTCTCGTTTGCAATGCACGCGCGAAGCACGGCACAAGAAAATCACGACGTAGATGACCTCAAATAATTTTTTCGACGCTCTCGTAAACGCAAGACACACTTCCTGCGCTCCGTCTGTTTCTGTGTGGAATGAGGGCTATTTCAAACTCGATATTCTCTTAAACTAAGCGTTTTTGTGGCACGAAACTACCGCTTGGTGGTTTTTCGGAATGGTATCTTAACAGTCCACGTGGGCATATTTGCATTTAGTGTCTCATTATTACAAACACGAAATGGACTATCTTTACAATCAGAGTCCCTTTTCTGCCTTGAGGTAAGTGGAGCGTGATTTTTTTTTCTTCAAATACGATACAACATTATGGTATTTCAATTAATCAATTTATTGTCGTATGTATGCACTCACACCACTACATCTTCACACTGCAGCTTCATCACTATCGGCCTTGAGCTTGCGATCAACTGATTTCTTGTAGAACTTCTTGTCCACGTTAGGCTCGAATGAGGCATTCGTGAGGGATTCGTGGGCTCAGCTTACGTATATGTCCATTGGTTCATCCTCACTAAAATAGTCTTCATCGTTCGTGGCCGTCTCATTCTTCAGTGCAGCATACGTGTGGGGACTTACCTCTACCACACTCTTCATCTCCGTCAACGTCTGCTTGAAAGTGGGACACATCTTGGCAATCGTAGGTCCCAGAGTGAAACTGATGTACACTTGATCTTTCCAGATGTATGGTTCTAGACGAAACGCGCATACGCCCATGTAGGCCTTGTTAAGGTTTTCATCGGCATTTTCCAGCGTCCACAGAGGCTTGTACGACGCAAACACAGTGTTCGTGTCTTCGCTGCGCGGCTGCAAGTCCGGTTCTACATAAGAATTGGGGTAGAGTACTCTGGCGTACTTTTGATCCTGTTCACTGAGTTCCTGAAACGCTTTCCACTGGCTTTCGGACACGTGCGTAGCTGGCTGCCCGTTAAGCTTTCCCGGAAACAGCGTCATGGCATCGATGAAAGCGTAGTAGCCTGTGGGGAAAATGACGCGTCGTAAAGTCTTAAGCGCAGGTAGAATGGTGTTGAATGTGGCGTCGCCGCATTGTGGTTTCTCAGACTTAACGCAGTTGTACTCCACCAGCATGCGCAGCACGTTCACGGCAACGGCGAAGCTGTGTTCGTCGTCGAAAATCGGTTGCACGTCCACACCCAACTTGTCGCTGGACTTGAAGACCAAGCAACGGATCTTCGAAGAGTCGTCCTCCTCCTTCTTCTGTTTGTCGAAGCGCTTAAAGTACAGACCGTGTTGAAAGCGCAGCACCATGGAGGGCCAGAACACAATCCCCCGAAATCTGGTCTTCGGATTGCGGCCGAGGTCGTGGAGCTCGGCCGCACAGCGAAGATACGAGCCGTCCGGGTGACCCTGCTCGGCCGCAGCGGGGCCGTCTTGGTCCTTCAGTTTGAAATTGGCGTACCACTTGTCGTTCTTCTCGGTCGCTTCGATACTCGTGCTTTCCAGGTCGTGCAGCTGGGCCTTGCGCAGTTGTTCGGGAGACGCGGGCGTGCCGTCCCACCGCACGGGCTGCGGGAACATCTGGGACTGAAAAGCATCGTTCTTAGTTCCGTCTTCCCACCTCTTCGTGGTGTGGTCCAGGCTGGCCCCAGCCAGAATGAGGAGAATGTTTTTCCAGTAGGTGTCCACGAGCTCGGGGTCCCTGAACTCGATCGGCGTCTCGACGTTGCACTCGTAGGGGCGGCCGAGAAGCACCTGTTGTCGCGGCGTTTCGCTGTCCCACCCTTGCGCCGCCACCATCCACAGACGGCGTCGGCGAGCGTGCGCGGGGAGACTGTCGACGAGCGACTCCGGTGACGTGAGTAGCACCGCGCACTTGAAGCAAAGCTGACGCCGCAGCATGGGCGCGACGCTGTATATCACCTCTTCGCTCGCCTCTTCCAGAACGTCGGCCATGGCGCTCCAGTCCCATCCGCCGGCATCGGGTATGTGCGACATGCGCTTGTGCTTCTTGGGTGGTGGGTTGTCACCTCCGTGAGGGTCGTCCCCGTCATTCGCACACCCGAACGGGAATGCACATTCCAAGTTGTTGCGTTCGTCGCTGCGTCTAGGGTTGACGTCGAAAAGCTTGGCCGGGTCGGTCAGGTACTCCATAACGAGATATACGTCTTCGAAGCTCCGCGAGAAGAAGACGCTGTTGCAGCCGGACGTATAGCGACGATGAGGCGCAAGATTACGTTTGCGTGTTCACAGCGAGACGACCACACTGAGAGACGAACGAAGGGGCTGCTGCTCTATCGACCGCCTGATAAGCGGTTCGGTCGAAAGCGTGTGTGGGAGTGATAAGTTTACACAAGGAAATATATATACCCGGAACTCGCTCACTCTATACGGCCCCTCGGCATGCAAAGTAGAATAAGAAAAAAAAGGCAAGTGTGATAGAGCGACATTCAATAGCGTGCTGGGAAAATGCCAAGAAGAACGATATGGCTTGACATGCGAGGGTGCTGATAAGTGTTTAGCCATGCCCAGAAAATGTATGTACAGCTAGCAAGCGGTCACTGCGACAGTCTTTTACATGCCCGCCGTGGTTGCTTAGCGGCTATGGTGTTGCGCTGCTAAGCACAATTTCGCGGGATCAAATTTCGGCTGCGGTGGCCGCCTTTCGATGGGGCTGAACGCAAAAACACCCGCGTGCCGTGAATTGAGGGCACGTTAAAGATCCCCTGGCGGTCAAAATTGATGCGGGGGCCCCAGTACGGCGTGCCTCTTTATCTAATCGTGGTGTTGGTACGAAAAAAAACCAGAATTCAATGCAGCCCCTTCCCCCCAACAGTACGTTGCAGATTTCTCCGAAAGGCCAATCCACATGCGACATCCGTCCTTCATTCCTTCACCCATTATTTGATTTGTCATAACTAGGATACTTATTCGACAGAAATGAAAGGAGTAGAGAAAAAAAATAAATGGGCAAGCCACAGAGATAAGATAATGGTAAAATATGAGCATAAGTGTGTAGACCTTCAGGACATAATATTTTCTTCGAATACGTATACGTCAAGGTATACCGGACATTGGGCTTGTGCTATCTGCGATTGATAACACTTAATGTTTCAGCCGCGATGTTCGCAGAATTGCAGACAAGCCTCAGTCGCTGCGTACGCACCAATGTATGGCGGAGAAGCGTGACCTGAAATTCGTACCCTTGGAAGGTTTTTTCCTCGACACTAAACTCAGTTTTTATCAGCGGTTCGGCTAGGTGGCTTATTCCGGTTATAACGGAGGCGTCGATTTGTATGAACCACTAATGACACAAACAGCATGCAAAGGTTCCATTGCATTTTACATTCTTTTTTTTTCTTTCGTATGCTATCCGCCAATCCTTGCGACGGCGTCCTTAGCATAGAAACGCGTTTCATTTTAGTGTATGAAAGACCACAATAGCTACTTCATGTCCATGTATGTCGCAATTCATAAGTAGTTAAATATTTATGAAATAGTGACAAGATTTAGAGAGATATTTGCTTACTGTATGCTGATGTACTAGACCAACGTCGATAAAACGCCTCGTTGAGGAAAGGCAGCGTTTCTCGCGAGAAGAAATTTACTGTTTTTTTTCTGCAGTTAAGTTGCTTTAATCACTTTTTGGCGCTCGCAAAGGAGTGAATAAAACGAAAGACATAAGTAAAAAAGTAAATATATGTATATCAACGCTGAACAGTTCAGCACATAATGTTTTATGGATGCAGTCGTGCTCACCCGTCCTGTTTGGCCCCGCGATGTTCGCAACACATCTCGATCGCCCCTTCAAGTGTAACGTCGCGTAAGCGGAAACCATTGCTGACGACAACTAGTGGTAATGAGGAAAAATTAACCATTTTATAAATATCACGCTCTCGTCAAAAGGGCGAAGCAGTGAATGCGATGGTAGCATGCAGGGAGATTACACGAAGTATAAGACTCGTAGCTATAGTGGCGGTATGAACTAAATTAAACGAAAGCTGACTAAGTAAAAACGAGCTGTTGTTCAATGGTCCTCTGTTTGAAGCCTGCCATCGGACAATTTCATTTATGCTTATTAATTAAAGGCAACGTCTTGCTTAGCGACTTTAACCACCACTTTTCTGTGTCGGGTATGTTTCAAGCCTCTTTCCTGCAGGCTGATGATCCCGGATGTAGTGCACAGCCGCGTCGATAAACTTTCATCATTTTCAGGTTTCAGCTCCGTTATTGTTTCACGCTTTCAATATTTAAATCTGACAACATTTAAGGAGAAAGCCATGCGCTGTTGGTGTGGTGTTCCATGACATTTGTTTGCGGGCTGTCATTCTCAAAATTCTGAGGGAAAGCTTTGTGAATAATGTAAGACCTGGTATGAGCAACATTAGTGATAGGATGGTGTGGCCATGTAACCCGTATATAGCACATGCCATATATTATGCCATGGCATGGCATATAGCATACTTACCATACATAAATATATACGCAACCTCATGGCGACGCCTATGATGACGGTAAGAAATTCGCTTGGAGGGCCCATATCATTATCGCAAGAAACTAAAACTATGAGCTATGCACACTTGCTTTGTTTTGTGTTTTGGAACGCGATGTTTAACTTCTCTGCGACCTGTGTTGCCAGTAAGGAAAAATCACTCTTCAACACTCCAGACACTTCAGAGCATGTGTTCGACGAAAGCCCGGCGTGCTCGTGGAAATGTTTACCGGACGCACTTCACTCTGGCAGCAATGATATGCCGCCTGGCGCGAACGCTTACAGCGGAGAGATAACATGTGCGAGCCACAAAAGAGTGAATCCGAAACTATGCTACCTGCGACGGGGCAACGAGGGTTCGCTGCATCGCCGAAACAAAAACGATAAGTAGGACGTGGTGGCCCGAAAGAAAGGCTGCAACACCGGCTCATCCACCAGTCACCAAACGTTCTGCGGGCGGAGGCGAAGCAAATGAGAAACCGAGCTAACGTTCTGGTTCCCGCATACTTGCACGGCAAGAAGAAAAAAGAAGATTGGGAACAAAAGTAAGAGCAGGCCAAGACGACTACAGCAGCATACTACAGCCGCGGAGAAAAGCAAGAAAACCTCCTTCCTCCGTGATACCAGTTAAAGCGGCATGAAAAAACTGTCAGTAAACCATTCCTGTACAATTCCAGATGCACCGAATCGCGTCCGAGTGAAATTGGTGGGGGTGATGGTGGGAGGGGGGTGGGGGGTAATAACTAAGACAATGTCCGATACGTTGTACAAGGAGCCGTACGAGGCTATTTCGTCATCATCTGATCACTGCGAGAAATGGCCGACGTAACAGTGTTAAGTCGCATGCGAGCCAGTAAAGAACAGCGGAAGGAATAAAAGAAAGGAAAATAACCGCATTGAGGTTCGCACCCGAACGTATACGCACATGGTCATTCGCGTTGTTAGCTGAGCGAGGCGCGCGAGAAATCGCTGCATTGTTGTTCTATGTGTCTCGACATTCAAGCGCGGCCATGTACAAATGCTCCCTGAACCTGGATCGTGCCCCCCGAAGGTAACTAACACTTCGCTTACCAGCAAATGCGTGGGTACAGCGGAGAGCCAACTCTGGCATTCGCAAACGCGTTTGCTCTGTTCTTTTAGTGATGCAGCAGCGAAAGGGCTTGCGCACCTGGCGCACAGCTCGCTGCCGTGCTCTCCCCTTGCGCTGTCCTCCTCTCCACAACGGCCATTTGCTGGCACTTATCCCCTACCCTTCTTCTCGATAGGCTGCTAGCACAAATAGAGCGCACCATACAACGTCGTAATTAGGCATTAACAGTCAGCTCCTAAAGTGAAGCGGCTCTTACGTGGTCGAAGGGAACCGCTGTGCAGACGACAAGAAAAGGACGAAGCTGTCAGCCTGATTGGATAACCGCACAGGGGATTGCTCGGTTGCTTGACGAGTGTTACAAACTTAAAATCTATTGCTTTCATTTGATAACGTCTCGTCTCGAGCGGTTGCCATGCTATGCAGTTTTCGCGATACGGTGTAGCGTTGCAGTCGCGGTTTCTGTCTTCAGTTGGCGCACGTTGGTTTTCCCGAGTTTTGACGAACTTAAAAATTTATTCTTGTCGCGCATGTAAATGGTTTTAGGTTGTTAAGCTCGTTCGGTGGTGTCTTAGCGAAATGAGGAGGAGGGAGGAGGAAAAACTTTATTCTGGTCCTGTACAAGGTGTTGCCACCTGCCTGGCTAGTCCCATGTTGGGACCGGGAGGTCAAGCCTCCTAGCCCTATCACAGGCGTACTGGACAGCCAGGACTTGAGGGATATGATCTGGAGATCTGATCATTCCTAAAAAACCGATTCCGGGAAATGCCAGGGCCGAGCGACCCACACTCTCAGAGCATATGTTCAAGCGTGCATATCTCCTTTTTGCATGATTTTCATATAATATTCATGTCTGCAATGACATACCATTCCTTTATTTGTGCAGGTGAATAATAAGACTCTGCTTATGATTGCATAAGTGTAACTGCTTGTGCTCTGTTTAGTCTATAGTGAGGGGGTGGAAACTTCCCCCCTTCCCATGTAGTAATGTTTTGTAATTTCATTATATGTAACAAGCGTATCTCTCTGTAAGTTCTCAAATCCAGCAGAATCAAAACCATATGTAAAAGCGGCCCGGTCTGTAACGTCGCGGGCGACGCTGTTGACCGATTCATTTGGATTTACAGGAATATCATCAAGTGAACCAAGGTGCGCCGGGAACCAATAAATGTAACGTGTAACATTTGTTTGCCTTTTGTTAATTATTTTCGCAACCTGTGGGGCAATTTTTCCACTATTGAAAGCTTTAATAGCTGTTTTCGAGTCGCTATAAATTTCTGTAAATCTATTGTCTGTTAGTGCCAATGCAATGGCAACTTGTTCAGCGACTTCAGGTTTGCTAGTGTAGACTGTGGCACATTTGGTGAAATTGCCCTGATGATCCACTACTGCCGCCGCGAACTTAGTTCGATCGTTGTAGGCAGCCGAGTCAAGAAAGCAGGCTCCTCTGCCCCCTTTATCCACTTTCATGATTAACGCCCTGGCTCGCACAACTCTCCTGTTGATGTGATGTTTTGGGTGCATATTGCTGGGTAGCGGTGCGACAATTATGTTGTCTGCGAATTCTTAACTAACTTTGGTGTACTGTGCTGGGTCCGTAATCGGGTTGATCATGATCTTGTCCAGGTTTGATCTTCCCGTGTTGGTTGTAGATATTCTCGCTATTTGTGATGTTTCTTGAGCTTCCGCGATCTCCATGGTCGTGTTGTGTATCCCTAACTTGAGCAGTTTTGCAGTGCTGGTTCGAAGTGGGAGCCCCAATGCGCTTTTCACAACTTCCTTGATCGTTGAGTCAAGCTTCTTGAGTTGAACCTGCGCCAAGTTGTACATGGCAGTGGCGTATGAAATATGACAGAGCACGAAAGAGTTGATTAACCTTATGAGGTTATCTTCTTTCAGGCCCTTGTGTCTTCCTGCCAGGCGTCTGATCATGAAATATGACAGAGCACCAAAGAGTTGATCAACCAGATGAAATTATCTCTTTCATGCCCTTGTGTCTTCCTGCCAGGCGTCTGATCATCTTGCACGCGTTATCCGTTTTACGGGTGATTTTCTTGACCTCCGTATGGTTTCCACCGTTTGCATCAATGAAAAAGCCTAGTACCCTGATCACTTTGACTCTAAGTATACTGGCACCATTTTCTGTACGTAGGTGTATATGGCTTTCCGATAGAGGTTTCCAGCCCTTAGGCCTGCCCACCTTTTCACGTCTATAAAGTAGCAACTCCGATTTATGTAGGGAGCACCTGAGTCCAGTGGGTCTCAGGTATTCTTCCACCGTCTTGATCGCTTCAGTCAATGCGTCCTGTATATGCCATTCACTGCCACTAGCACACCATACAGTGAGATCATCAGCCCAAATGGTATGGTCAATGCCCTTAATGTTTCCCAGCTTTCTGAACAGACCAATCATGCATAGGTTGAAAAGGACGGGAGAGATCACCGATCCTTGGGGGGTTCCTCGATCTCCGAGCTGAACCACTTCCGAGTTTGTGTCTCCGACCTTTATCTTTGCCGTGCGTGCTTCAAGAAAGGATTTGAAGTATTTAAACATCCTCAACCCGAGTCCAATGTCTTCTATTGTTTTGAGGATGTACTCATGCTTGATGCTATCGAACGCGTTTTCCAAGTCTAATCCCAGTATGTCCTTAGTATTTCTAGAATATCCGTCGAGTATGTGGTGTTTAATTTGCGTCATGGCATCCTGCATGGAAAGTGCGGACCTAAAACCCAGCATGATGTGGGTGCATATATTATTGTCTTCTTAGTGGTCCTTTAGCCTGTTAAGGATTGCGTGTTCAGCGACTTTCCCCACGCATGATGTAAGTGATATTGGCCTTAAGTTGTCCAAGCTTGGAGGTTTACCCGGTTTCGGTATTAGTATAACTTGTGAAGTTTTCCGTTCTTCTGGCACTTCGCCTCAGATCCATGCTCCATTGATGAAGTCTGTCAGCGATTCAATTGACGGCTCATCGAGACGAGGAGGAGGAGGAGGAGGAAAAAACTTTATTCTGGTCCTGTACAAGGTGTTGCCACCTGCCTGGCTAGTCCCATGTCGGGACCGGGAGGTCAAGCCTCCTAGCCCTATCACGGGCGTACTGGACAGCCAGGACTTGAAGGATATGATCTGAAGATCTGATCATTCCTAAAAACTGATTCCGGGAAATGCCAGGGGCGAGTAACCCACACTCCCAGAGCAGATGTTCAAGCGTGCATATCTCCTTTTCGCATGCTTTGCATAAAATATTCATGTCTGTAATGTCATACCATTGCTTTATTTTTGCAGGTGAATAATAAGACTGTGTTTGTAATTGCCTAAGTGTAACTGCTTGTGCTCTGTTTAGCCTATAGTGAGTGGGTGGAAACTCCCTTCTTTCCATGTAGTAATGTTTTGTAATTTCATTGTATGTAATGAGCGTATCTCTCTGTAGGTTCTCCAATCCAGCAGAATCAAAACCATATGTAAAAGCGGCCCGGTCTGTAAGGTCGCGGGCGACGCTGATGGCCGATTCATTTGGATTGACAGGAATGTCCTCAAGTGAACCAAGGTGTGCCGGGAACCAATAAATGTAACGTGTAACATTTGTTTGCATTTGGTTAATTATTCTAGCAGCCTGTGGGGCAATCTTTCCCCTGTTGAAAGCTCTAATAGCTGTTTTCGAGTCACTGTACATTTCTGTGAATCTATCGTCTGTTAGTGCCAATGCAATGGCAACTTGTTCAGCGACTTCAGCTTTGCTAGTGTAGACCGTGGCGCAGTTGGTGCATTTGCCCTGATGATCCACAACCGCCGCCGCGAACTTTGTTCGATCCTTGTAGGCAGCCGAATCCACAAAGCAGGCTCCTCTGCCCCCTTTATCCATTTTCTTGATTAACGCCCTGGCTCGTGCCACTCTCCTGTTGATGTTATGTTTTGGGTGCATGTTCCTGGGTAGCGTTGCGACAATTATGTTGTCTGCGAAATCTTGATGGACTTTAGTGTAATTTGCTGGATCCGTAATGGGGTTGATCATGATCTTGTCCAGGATTGATCTTCCCGTGCTGGTTGTAGATAATCGCGCTATTTGTGATGTTTCTTGGGCCTCCGCGATCTCCACGGTCATGTTGTGTACTCCTAACTTGAGCAATTTTTCAGTGCTGGTTCGAATTGGGAGCCCCAATGCGCTTTTCACAACCTTCTTGATCGCTGCGTCAAGCTTCTTGAGTTGAACCTGCGTCCAGTTGTACATGGCAGCGGCGTATGAGATATGACAGAGTACGAAAGAGTTGATTAACGTGATGAGGTTATCTTCTTTCATGCCCTTGTGTCTTCCTGCCAGGCGTCTGATCATCCTGTATGCGTTATCCGTTTTAAGGGTGATTTTCTTGACTTCCGTATCGTTTCCACCGTTGGACTCAATGAAAAAGCCTAGTACCCTGATCACTTTGACTCTAAGTATATTGGCACCATTTTCTGTATGTAGGTGTATATTGCTTTCCGATAGAGGTTTCCAGCCCTTAGGCCTGCCCGCCTTTTCACGTCTATAAAGTAGCAACTCCAATTTATGTTGGGAGCACCTGAGTCCAGTGGGTCTCAGGTATTCTTCCACCGCCTTGATCGCTTCAGTCAATGCGTCCTGTATATGCCATTCACTGCCACCAGCACACCATACAGTGAGATCATCAGCACAAATGGTATTGTCAATGCCCTTAATGTTGCCCAGCTTTCTGGACAGACCAATCATGCATAGGTTGAAAAGGACGGGAGAGATCACCGATCCTTGGGGGGTTCCTCGATCTCCGAGCTGAACCACTTCCGAGTTTGTGTCTCCGACCTTTATCTTTGCCGTGCGTGCTTCAAGAAAGGATTTGAAGTATTTAAACATCCTCAACCCGAGTCCAATGTCTTCTATTGTTTAGAGGATGTACTCATGCTTGATGCTATCGAACGCGTTTTCCAAGTCTAATCCCAGTATGTCCTTAGTATTTCTGGAATATCCGTCGAGTATGTGGTGTTTAATTTGCGTCATGGCATCCTGCGCGGAAAGTGCGGACCTAAAACCCAGCATGATGTGGGTGCATAAATTATTGTCCTCTAAGTGGTCCTTTAGCCTGTTAAGGATTGCGTGTTCAGCGACCTTCCCCACGCATGATTTAAGTGATACTGGCCTTAAGTTGTCCAAGCTTGGAGGTTTACCCGGTTTCGGTATTAGTATAACTTGTGAAGTTTTCTATTCTTCTGGCACTTCGCCTCAGATCCATGCTTCATTGATGAAGTCTGTCAGCGATTCAGTTGACGGCTCATCGAGATTGCTAAGTGATCTGTTTGTTACTCCATCAGGACAGGGGGGTGACTTTCGATTTAGTTCACTTAACACCCTCCGGATTTCGGATGTGGTGAAGGTTTGGTCGAGTTCAGGTTGAGCGGCTCCCCTGTATTCTGATCGAAGTGGCTGGTCCTGCTCATTTCTAACTGGTAGGTATTTGTCAATTAGTTGTTTGGTTACTGTTTCGTTGGACTGATCCTTAACGGCTATGTGTATAGCTTGGGCAAGGCTGTGTCTCTGGTTGCATTTAGTGCCTTTTTCATCCAGCAGATGCTAGATCAATTTCCACGCCTTGCCGTTCCTTATTTGCCCATCGATTGACTCACGAAACTCGTCCCACTGTTGCTGGCAGAGGGTGTTACAGTATTGTTCTATTTGTTTATTAAGTTCTGCGATTCTTTTTCTCAGCCTATGATTTAGTCTTTGGGTCCGCCACCATCGGGTTATGCATGGCTTTCTTGGCTTCTATTAAGTGGGCAAGTTTCGAGTCCAGTGCCTCTACATTAGTGCCTGTAACAATTCTTTTGGGCGCTGTTTTAATGTCCCTTCTGATGCCCTCGCACCAGTCTCTGAGATTGAGTTTGGTGGTTTCTTTTCCGCTTTGGGCTCTTAACTTACGAAAAAGGTCCCAATCTACGACCTCGAATTCTCGAGTTCGGTCTTTCTCTAATTCCAGTTTAACTTCTATTACGTAATGATCTCTGCCAAAATTCATGTTTGTGTTAGTCCATGAAACATGCTCTGTGTTCTTAATGAACGTAAGGTCAGGTGAGGTGTCTCTGCAGGCACAATTGCCAACCCTTGTAGGATGTGCCTTATCCGTCATTAAGACCAGGTCTAGCTTATTCGCGTGGTTCCACAGATTCCTGCCCTTGGCATTCGTCGTAACGTAGCCCCATATCTCGTGGGCTGCATTGAAGTCTCTTAATATAATCAGAGGTATACTTCCAGCTAGATTAGTAGCCTTTTCGAATAATCTCTTGAAGTGTTGTTTCTGGTGTTTCGGATTGCTGTAGATGTTGAGTACGAATAAGCTATTCTCCCTTTGATTTTTGTGTGAGTTGGTACTACAACCTCAACCATGAGGTACTCTAGGTTTTTGTCTGCGATGCCTAATTCATGTGAGATGTGTGTAAGCTGCTTATTTACAAGCACGTACAGGCCCCTAGCGAAGGTTTGACACTCTATGGCTCTGTATCCAGTGGGTGTGACATATCCATATCCTGTCTCTTGAAGTGCTATAACA
The DNA here is from genome assembly GCF_038994185.2 of Dermacentor albipictus. Classification (NCBI taxonomy): domain Eukaryota; kingdom Metazoa; phylum Arthropoda; class Arachnida; order Ixodida; family Ixodidae; genus Dermacentor; species Dermacentor albipictus. The sequence continues at coordinate 38,693,560 of NC_091826.1, forward strand.
TCCGGTTTAGACTGAAGTGACCTAAGGTATTGCTGGATGATGTTACGTTTGTTATTGTACCCCCCGCAATTCCACTGCCATATTCGAAATTCCTTCTTATTGTGAGCCATAGTTTACATTCATCTCCCCCACCTGGGGAGTTGGTGTAGCTCTGAGGAATGACGACCCCCATTGTTCCCTTACGTCCATTGACATAGTCATCATTTCCAGGGTTTTGATTCTTTCACCAAAAGCCTTCAGTCCCTCCTTAGTGTCATTCAGTGCCGTCTGTATTCGGCCTACATTCATTGTCAACTGTGACACACTGTCCATAAGCCTCTGCATGTTGTCTTGAAAGACGCCAGCGCTTGTTCGACTTCCTCCATCTGTGTTTCAGTGTTCTTGAGCTTACTTTCAACAGCCCTACGCTTGGCTGACACGGGTCCCTCACCAGCAGGCGCGGGGACTGGGGCTTCTTTGCGTGTATTAGTGCTATCTTTGTTTTCTGCTTGTTTAGCCTCGCTTAAGAGTTTCCTTATTGCCGTCATCTCTCTAATCATGTTCTGAATCATTGCCTTTAGTTCTGCATTCTCTTTCTTGAGTCTTTCCATTTCACGATCCTTACTTTGCTCTAGGGGTAGTTGCTAGTTGGTTGCATTGGTTGCTAGTGCTCTTTCGTTTCTCCGTTTTCTGACCACGTATGGAGTTGTATAGCGCTGCCTACACATTTTGTCCGCCGTTGGGTGTGGGCCACCACACAGTTCACACCTGGGTTGGCACTGATGTTTGTCAGACGGATTCACTGCACCACAGCCTCGGCATATTCTCTCTTGCGGAGACGGGCACACGTCAGCTCTGTGACCGAGCCGACCGCAAGCGTAGCATACGTCGACTTGTTTCCTGTATAGTGAGCACCTTACAAGGACCGGGCCGTATCTGACGAAATTCGGAACCTTGTGTCCATCAAAGGCGATGATCACCGTACCGGTATTCTTGTTTCTTTTAACGGCGAGAGCCAAAGGGTTTCTTGAGTTTACTATGTTCTTCTCCAGCTCCGTCGGGCCATCTGCTAAGTCAATGTTCCTTATCACTCCCTTGCACGTGTTGTGAGGTGCAGCCTCATATGCATTGATCTCACCCGCCGTGGTTGCTCAGTGGCTATGGTGTTGGGCTGCTGAGCACGAGGTCGCGGGATCGAATCCCGGCCACGGCGGCCGCATTTCGATGGGGGCGAAATGCGAAAACACCCGTGTGCTTAGATTTAGGTGCACGGTAAAGAACCCCAGGTGGTCGAAATTTCCGGAGTCCTCCACTACGGCGTGCCTCATAATCAGAAAATGGTTTTGGCACGTAAAACCCCAAATATTATTATTATTATATGCATTGATCTCGAAGCTGCATCCATCCAGGTTAATGGACCTTATTCTCTTAACGAAATCGCAAACTGTTTCGCTCTCAGATGACGGTGTGGTATCTCAAAGGAAACGAAAACAATTCTTCGTAAGCGATGGCAACAACGTTCCTAAGAGTTGCTGTTGTTTCTAAGACTGTAGCTACCAAATATAACGCAGATGAAGGTTTAGTTCTTGCTCATAATACTTTTAGAATACCGTTTATTTTCGATGTGCGAGCAATTTCAACATTGTATAATTTTCTTTCAAGTAGTCATTGTACCATGATATACATGTAAAGGTTCTTGCAAAAATTTGAAGGATGCTTAACCTTCACCTTTAAGAGTGGAACGCAACAGATTTCGAAAATCGATGACTGATTGTCACGCTTCGCGGCAACCACAGCTGTCTTGCGGATTCACGGAGCCGAGTGTACATACAGGGTGTGGGACATAACTTGAGCCAACTCAGTGGCTATGGTGTTGGGCTGCTGAGCACGAGGTCGTGGGACCGAATCCCGGCCACGGCGGCCGCATTTCGATGGGGGCGAAATGTGAAAACACCCGTGTACTTAGATTTAGGCGCACGTTAAAGAACTCCAGGTGGTCACAATTTCCGGAGCCCTCCACTACGGCGTGCCTCACAATCAGAAAGTGGTTTTGGCACGTAAAACCCCATAACTTATGTATTTTTTAAATTTTAACAACTTGAGCCAAGAATTTAAAAATGAAAGGCGCTTCGGAAGCGAATTGAACCGAACGCATACTATTTGCAATAGCCTACAGTATCTCAGAATTTTTTTTGTCCCCGTAACTCACTAATTAAGTTTAATTACCCAACATATTTAATTATTGCATGAAGGGCCCGAGTATGATACGCAGATTTGTAGGGCACTTTCAGAAACCACCAATCGACTTGTTTCCTTTGCGGTACCTCTCACGTAGTCCCTTTTTCCGGGTTGCAAAGCAAGCGCGCGAAATATGAAAAAAAAATGTCACGTGATGGAGCGTTTTCGCAGGTATTTCGTTGATCTCAAGCGTGCGTTCGGCGCAAGCCTCAGTTCACTGAGGCTTGCACAGAACTGCTTTACTCATGCAATGCGAATAGCTGCTCAGAAAATAAAGTGAAATACTCGAGCTTACCAGCTGTCGTTAATAAACCTGATAATCTTCGCAGAACTGGAATTCGCGGTGTTAGAATACCACACAGCCGCGGAACGCATGCGATGCCTCATTCAGCCATTTTTGTCCAATGCCTGGCTGACCTTTGCTGCGTCTTCCGTTTGTTGCACGCCTGATCGAGCTTCTCTGTCTTATCTTTCCCATCTTCATACTTGCACATGACCGAAGCAGATGGCCAAACGCGATAAGACTTTTTATATCGCTGAGCGAGTGGCAAGGGTGAGTGGTGTTAAGCTTGACGGATGCATGAAGACAAGCACTTCGCGCAATTTAAAATTCAAAAGAGAGAAATAAAAAAAGTAAGCTATGATGTCCGGTAACCGCTTGAGCCGCGCATGTTCCTTCATACCGAGATTAGCACTCGCCTTCCGGGGTTCGGCTATACGCTCTCCCTCTCGTTGATCGCCAGTAACTCTAGAAATTAGTTTTTTTTTTTTCTTTTTTGGCTCCCTCTAAACTCACCTGAAGCGTTAGTTGCGAGCGCATAGCGCGTCCGCTTCCCGAGACCGTCTGGCGATTCCGACGTCCGCAGGCCTAACGAGACCCGTGCACATTGTAACACCACGATGGTTGCTAATGGTTTGTCTTGGTTTGGATATGTTTGGCACGAGGCACCGGGCGGAGCCCCGTCTTTTAGCGTCTTCCTTGCGTCTGGATTCCCGAAAGTTAAACTAAATTTCTTGAGGGACGTGCACCATAACGTTACGCAAACGTGCTGCCCCTTGACGTACGTAAGGCGACAAACGCTATTAGACGGTTTTAGTTACACGTGCGTAGAGGCTTCACGTACGCAAACGTGAAAAGCCTACGTACCTTACGTGCACGCCATCTGAAACGCTTTTAGCTACTCGTACGCGACGCATGCCAAGAGGGACCCCGTAGCTCCATCTATCGGGAAATGTGAACACGGCGGTAGCCAATTCAATCCTGTCGCCGTGTTTCGATGCGAGCCGTCTGCACGCGCGTGGCCCGCTATCGCTTGTTCGTGATCTCGCGGAACTCCCGCGCGAAGCTGTCTACGTGCGCAAGAAACGCACGCAAAGAATTGAATCTCACGTACGTCCGTGAGACGCGCGCGCCCCCGCTACGCTCTACGCATGCGCACTGCTCACACGTTGAAGCTCTACGTACGCAAAGCTTCTACGTACGTGTAACTAAAACTGTCTATTACCTGTCTACTGCTCGTAAGTCACGGAAGGATGACGTAGCATCAAGCCGCGTCGATGAATGGAGCGGCATTTTTTTGATGTAAACGGCAAGAAATAACGATCGGAATGATCGATGCGATACGTTTGCTTTCACGTCTTTCTTTACTTCTTGTGCTTCTCGGATATGACACTGTGTATAGGAGCCGAACAGGCATCGCCGTATTGTTGACAATTACAATTAATTGCCGTTAGGGATTGCACTACCAAGCTATAGTGAATACCGCGACAATCTATAACTAACGTGTGGGTGGCACTTATACAGCGGTCTTTTTTGCTGAGAGCGTGAGTCTGATTAAGGGCACCCGTCTACTAGCTTTAGCGGGCAGGGAATATAGTACTAACTACACTTTACTATACTTCCGGCTCACTAAGAAGGTATAGTGCTCAGCGCAACTTTCAGCCAAGGCAAATTTGACCGATCGCAGCAAAGGAATTTCTGCTGTTTAATACTGAGTCTAGAGCCGAGCTGCGAACGTCGCAGATAAACATTAACGAAGAAGCGCGCCCTTTCCTGGCACGCACGGCATGACGCTCATCTCTTGGCATGACGTTCGTAACGTCAACTGGAGCCCGACGCCGTAGGAGACAGCGCGGAGCTGGCAGACGGCAATCGCCGTGCTTCTTGTGCCGTAGCACAGAAGTTATACATAGGAGGCTATGGCTGCAGTTACTGTGAGAGATGTCAAGCATATACCGCAACTCCATTTAGTACCTGCCTGCGCAGTGCTCGCTCAAACGGTCGGCTCCAGCACCGGCCTCGCGAAGCCCCACGCGTCTAGCACTGTCATAACCAAGAAAAGCTGCTCAGCGCTGTGTTGTCTTACATAACAACTGCAGACAGATTTCTCGCGTACGGAAGCACCCTCTTATAGCTGTTTCAGCAAGTTTAATAATTACATGCCGCGTTACGTATACACGAACAATGCGCAAGAATGTGCTTACCTCTCTCGTGCTCTGGGAAGCGGGAAGAAACTGGCCCTGCTGTCCCTCCCTCTCCGACTTGGCGATACGACAGGGGAGCAAATTCCTTGCGGCCTTTCGTCTGTGTTGTTGCTATCGCCGCAACACTAACTGGCGCAAAAGACAATCCTTCTGCGCGCACTATCTATAGGTACAAAACGAGTGCACTTGTACCGACAGCGGCAGGAGCAGACGAACGTGATGGTGGCTGAATAGACGATGGCAGCGTAGACGCCGCCTGTTGGCTCCTGATACGAAGCCACCGCATGCAAAAACAGCCAACAAATGAAATGACGTCAACAAAGAAAAACGAAAACGAAACTGTCCTACAAAACGGTGTGTCATTCTACTTGATTAATAGTTAACTTCACAAGGTAAAGCGAGCTTTCGCAAGTTATTTCTTTCTGTTTTTGCGCGCCACGAGGAAGATGGCGACAACACGTTGCCAGAACCGAAACTAACTCAGCTGTATTCTGTGGGGTTAAAAGTTAAAAAGAGCGCTGTTCGTTGGCGTAGTGCAACTGTGCCGCGTGTGAACGCGCGCGCGAGGGTTACGTCGGCATAGAAAAAAAAGAAATGGCGCCAAGCTCGGGCTGGAGCTATCATAAAAGCCCTTGCCAACGTACCTGGCGTCACATTTGTTGATGCAGCCCGATACTCCCATGGCACACGATTTGTGGCCGTTGCCACACGTGATGGAGCCCTACACCATGCCTGCAGCGTCACTACCCCCACTGCAGAGACGGCTGAAGAAGTGGCCATCGCCCTGGCCACTTTAGATCCCACCTGTCACACCATAGTGTGTGACTCTCGCTCAGCCGTTATTAACTTCAGCAAAGGGCGTATTTGTCCCCAAGCTCTTCGCATCCTCTGCCAGGCACCACATTCTGAAGACAACATCATCTCCCTAACATGGATCCCGGCCCATGCGGGCCCTGTCCACCCACACCTCCCCAATCTCAACGAGGTCACCCACTCCATTGCGCGAGGCCTAGTCAACCGCGCCGGAGTCACTGGAGATGAGTTGGACACCAGGGACAGTCTGACAACTTATAACGATCTTGTTAAGGCCTTTTACCTGAGTCGCCGAATCTTCCCCCCGCCTCACCCAAAGTTCAGCCGGGCGCAGGCTACCACCCTGCGTCTACTACAAACAAACACGTACCCTTCACCCGCCCGCCTCCACCTTATATTTCCGGACGTCTACACTACCCCCAACTGCCGGTGCTGTGGAATTCACCCGGCTACGCTTTCGCATATGCTATGGGAGTGCCCAGCACAGTACGCACAGACTAACACCACGACTCTCTCGGCGAGGTTGCATGAGGCTCTGCGGAGCTCCACCCTCGACGACCAAACCTGGGCGACCCAGCACGCCCGCGAGGCGGCGGCGAGGCAAGCCCTCGACGTCCCTTCGTGGGAGGCGTAGGCCCGGCCACCATAAAGTGCTGGTTCTGCAATAAAAGTTTATTCCTCCTCCAAATGACACATGTGGAAGCAATTCACTTAATAATGAAAAAACCTGCGGCCATTTCTTGAGGGACGAGCCCCCCCCCCCTCCCCTTCCCCAAAAAAATAAAGAAATGAGAGACAAGACATGGTGCTGGCGTGTTTTTGATGGTGTAAGCCGAACCCGACGAACAACATGCCAGGCTTCCGCGACCGCGGGGTCGCCCATGCGATGAGCATTTGTGCGAGCTGTATGTACTTAAATAATTTCCTAATTTTATTAAAGTCAGTCCAGAGTCCACATATAGACGTCACACTGACTGTAAAATAGGCGGCTGCTTCACAGGCGTGCACGATCCTCGCTCGGCTGTACTTGCAAAGGCGGGCGCCCATTCGTCACCAGTCTTCAGGTCCGAGGGGTCGCGGGCATTGCGGAGAAGGATGCAGCATCGCGCAAGTCGGGATGTCGCCCCTTTCCGCAGCGGGCGCAGGAGCTGAAGATGAAGCGGCAGTTGCTGAGAAAGTGTTCCCTCGGGTAACTCAGCTCTGAGCAGAACTTTCTGTTGGGCTACTTGGTGCACGTTACTGAAGTACTAAAGCGCCAAACAGACGACACACGACACCCACGAGCGCTCGTCCGTGTCTCTTCTTATGTCGTCTGTTTGGCGCTTTAGTACTTCAGTAACTCAGCTCGGCCCGGAACGGGCAGAGCTGAGCCGCCGCATGCAAGCAGTGCAGGAGCTCGCGCTGCACGTGCTCCAGGCGGAATCTCACGTCCGCGAGCTCTTACTCGACGAACCGCGCCCCGTCCGCCGTTCACACGTACGTAACCGGAGTCATCAACCCCGCCTTCGTCGTCGTTGTCTTCCAAGGGCTTATGGACAGGCTGCTCACCCTAGGCTCCCCCCGGGCAGCATAAATTGTAGGGGGATGTGGCCGCAGGGAAGCAGCATCGCCCTGGCCAAAACCACCCTGCAACCGATGCAGACGCGAACGCTCGCTTGCGGGTATACACGAACTTGACGGGTCGCGGGTCAAGGAAAGCGCAGCCAAATCCTCGCAGAACGCACAGTCAACCGCAAAAGTTTACGGGACGCAGTATCTGCCAAGAAGCTGCATATTCGTGAAGCGTGGCCACACAGCCTCGAATTTAATGTTCCAGCAAGTCGTAGCCTTCGCCACCTACACAGCGATTCGTTAAATACGAAGTGTCATGCCTTAAAAGTGAGGATATTCACATTTGATGAGGGAAGCCACATCCCGCGTGCTTTTGCTGTTGACTGTACGTCGTGAAGCCGCGGTTCGGGGCCAGGGCGCGCAGTTTGGGGACGTTGTCCGGAGCGGCCTTTTCTTCCGCGTAACTTCTTGAGGCAATCGCCAATGGGACGCGCGCGACCGGTTCTAGATTCATCGGCGCCCCTCCGTTTACAATGACTGCGTTTGTAAGGGTTGAGGGCGGGGTCTGCCATGACAAAAGAAAGCGTTCGAACGACCGACGATGGGTGCTGTGATGAACGCGCTCGCTACCCCAAAGTTACGGGCCTTAATGCGCTGGTAGTCACGTCGACGGCTTGAATGGATCGCTGCGGAACGCAGCGACACGCTCGGAAAGTGCGTATGTGGTAAACTAGGTCGCGTAGGTGTCGCCGTTATGTTATATACACACTAAAAATTTCAACACCATTATGGGTGTTAAAAGGGGTGTTCTCGTCATTTACACCCCACCCACACCTATTTAGCACCCTTTTCGAGAAGAAAGCCTATCATAAGGGTGTAAACACACATAAGGGTGTATACCACACATAAGGTGTGACTTTGCTCGAAGAAAGGTGTTAAATCGACGACTGAAGGGTATTGAACGCATTGATGCATAAATCTGGGTAACGTGTACACGTCCGCGCATTGACCAATGTGGGTATGTATTGCATTTTTAGTGCGAAAGCATTTTATGTCCTTTAAGGTAGAAAAGCTGGCGTTCTGCGCAACAACAATGCATACGAGACATCCATGCTCATGCCAATCTTAGAATTTCCCTTGAAAGCATTCAGAAAGCATTCAGAAACGCACCGCCCGTTTTATTCTCTCAAATTATTCACGTCATTCTAGCGTCACGTCCATAAGAACACTAGGTCTACCTGACCTTTGGTTACGAAGTAAGTACTTTTTTGTCTTTCTTTTGTATTTGTATGTTTTGTCTTTTTCATAGAATATGCTACTTTAACCCTTCTCTTAAAGAAAATATTTTCTTTAAGAGACATGAGCATCGACCATCAACACACCGGACCTAAACCGCTCCACATAAACGAACAAAAATGTAAACTTGTCGTTCACTTCTGACCATGAATATATATTCGTTAGAAAAAAAGAAGATTATTAGAGTGAAATATAACTTCTGCGGTAATCAAAGATAATTAATTTTCTGAAGCATGATCGAGTAATAGAAAATCCGCTTCAACGCATAGAAAAACGCCACTATGTGCTTTGTCTTTCTTAACTTTCCTGTTCTTAAACCAGAATTGTGTGGTGTCGGACTTAGCGTATTAGAAAATTCAGGCAGAACACATCCTTTGGGTATTTTTATCCTCGCTTATGTAATTAGAATTCAAGTGGTGGGGTACATGTAATTTGGGGCTGTGAGATTCATTATTGGGAAGATGGCCTTAGATTATATTAATGACACGTGGTAATGAAATTCGTCTGCACTGTAAGAATGGCGAGAGGTGTAAGGTACGGGTGTTATAAATGTACAAGTGATGAGTACACACGTAATTGATGGTGATAGGAAAAAAGATATTTATTTACGTTCTCGCAAGTTAAGTTATTAATTCTCCCATAGATGATGCGAAAGTAATTGTAGGTGTTCTCACCTCACATATACTTCGAAATGCAATCCAAATCTTTTCCTTCGGGAGAAAAAAAAGATCAGTTTATACGAGGTTAAACCTGTGATTCTGTTCTTTCTTTCATGAACGAAACAAATCATCGTCAAAATAAAAATTGGAAATATAATATAGACCCTTGATATACCGGCCTCTGGTCTTGCTTCATCCTTGTCCGTACATGTGTAATGCTTTAAATGCGAGAAAAGTGGGTTACTTCTTGAGCATGCCAAGTTCGTTAGCTTCAATATGGCGCAGGCTTCCTGCTCTGGCATGCTCCGGTGGCTCTGTTTTCCAGTCTGATCGGCCAGCTTACTACAACATAAAGCTGAGATGACGACCAGATGCCCCGACTTGCGCAGTTGTCGTACGCGCATACACAATGCAGAACGTTGGGATATATAATTCGCAAGACCATAAAAAAAGCACATAGTGGGCTCAAGAGTCCCAATGAGCCCTTCTTGATTATTACACTCCCTTTACCCGCCCCCCTTCCTTTAATTTAATCAGAGTCCATCTAAGTTTCCTTTCGAGACTATTAATAAGCAGCGCTTTATTTTCTTCTCACTATTCATTAAAATTGTCAGTATAATCGTTGCTCGTTACGATTCTAACTCGTTGTTTGTTATTTAAGCCATCTTAAGCCTTGCCGAAATGCACAGTGTCATCTGCAAAGCGCAGGTGGGCGAAATCCTCATCGTGAATTCTTGTATGCAAGTTTTCGCAATGTTGAGCGCCATGAATAACTCTTGCGAGCAAGCAGTGAGTAAAGTTTGAGAGATTGCGTCTTTGTCTGACAACCTTTCTCAAATTGTATCAGTGTACTTTTCTTGTGAAGGATAATGTGCGAAGTACCGTCCCTAGAGATAATAAGGGGAACAGAGGGGTTCGATTCAGTTAATCATCAACCCTAGTTAATTTCCCTGATGGTTGCCTTGGCTTCATTGTCTTTCGTCTTTATGTGGTCAATGTCTAAAAATATCATCTACGGTTGTTGTTTTTTCATCTACGCCCTCTCCATACCCTTTGCCTACATAACGCCTCCATGACCTTTATTATACATTTTTACCCAATCGAACACTTTTCATCAATAAAGGCAGGATAAAAAGATTTCCCAGTTACATCACTGACATCATAAATGCAATCAAGTATTGAATTGTGTCATTTAATTTACTAATTTACTAATTCCCGGAGGAAATCGTTGTGAAAAAAATTATGGAACCTTCCTCCGAACAAGCGATAGAACTTGCTCAATTTCAACGAATTTCATCGATATCATCTCAGCGGTTGCCCAGTGCGTAGGTCGGCAAGCTCACGCCCTCACCAGTCATGCCCTCACCACGTTCGTTTCGCGAGCGCGGTGCCGTGAGTGACACCGCGAGTGTTGAACGGTGTGAGTCGACGTGAGTGCGAACAGGAGTGAAACGTTGGTGAGCGAGCGCAAGGTGAGCACCTACCGGACCTAGGTTTCGGTTAACGTGAGTACTATCAAAGGTCAGTTTGGGGTGACTTTGAATGGACGTGAAGGTGAACCTGAGTGACTGTCGACGAGTGCAAGTGGGCGTGATCGTATATGCGAGTGAGGGTCGGGGAAGGGAGGCGAGTAGGAGCGTTAGTGGGGACCGCTAAGTGGCTATGGAAGCGGCTAGGAACGGTCGAGAGGGCGTTGTTGAGCACGAACAGTGCCAGGTTTTTCGGAGGGGTGGAGGGGGCACATCCTCGGCGAGAGACCGGGAAAGAGAGAGAGGGGGGAGGAGCTGGGCAGGGTGGAGCCCCGGTACAAATTTTGGTGAGAGGTGGGGGAACGTAAGCGGTATGCCTCCCCTCTCACCACTCCCTGGCCACACCATTGAGCACAAGTAGAGAGAGGGAGAGAGAGGAAAGGGGAAAGGCAGGGAGGCTAACCAGATGGTAATATCCGGTTTGCTACCCTACACTGGGATCGGTGCAAGAACGACGGTGCTAAAATAAGGGGCCTCTCTTCGCCCTGTCACAAACAAAAAGGAACCTTGCCTCGAACTGCAACGGGCCTTGTTAACAAGGGGCCTTATCTTAAGAGAGGGAAGGGGGAGGTAAAGCGATAGCAAAGTAGAGATACAGAAAGCAAGGAGCATAGACATAGAATCACCGTCAATCATTGTCACCGCACACTGTCACCGCACAGCACAGTAGCACTTGCAGCACAATAAACATATGGTCTATTGTCCAATTCTGTCGCCTTTAAAAACTGCAACGCTGCCCTCCTCGCCTTCCGCTGCGATGGCTTGTGATGTCGGCATTCTAAAATGAGCTCCTATATTAGAGGTCCTTGGTCAAAATGCGCTATCCCGATGGCGAGCGATCGTCTCTATAAATTGTAGCGAGTCAAAAGAAGGAGCGTGAATGAGTACCGACGAGTGTGAGTGCACGAGTGAGTACATCACCCAACAACATGTTGCCGAAAAAGCTTGAGTGATTAACCACTTGTTCTGCCGACATATAGTGCAGTGGGAGAGAGAGAGTGAGAGAACCAAGGAAAGGCGGGGACGTTACCTCCACGTACGCCTGGCTTGCTACGGAATGGTGTAAATAGTTGAACCAACAGAAAGGAGAGAAGATAGAGAGAGATAGAGAGCTCTGGTCAAGCGCACACTTGAGCCAACCCACCAAGTGTGCCACGGAGACCTGTCAACTTCTTCATTACCTCCTAGGCAAGGGACGTGCAAGACTTCTGAAAATGGTCTTCAGTCCAGCCTGCTTAATGCTCTGCGGATAGAGGCGGCACTCGCCGTCGTAACGAGAACAAAAGCACCGGACGAACTCAGTAATTTCTTCGATGCCCCATTAATCATAGGAGGCGTGTCAGACATTCCGATACGCATCCGGCATGAGTAATATCTGCTCGTCACATGCATCTCAACAGAGATAACGCAGTTGGCGCGGAGCCTATAGAGCTGCCTCTTAAGACTGCAGCACACATACACTCTGACGCAAAAAACTGCCCCATTGTTCTACTTATCGCGGCCATTTCATGGCGTAGAGATATTGTCGCAGTTCAGAGCACAGTGAAAAGAGATACGACCACGGCAGAGGTCGGAAAACCAGGCGCGAGACAGCGCACGCGAAAACCGGACAGAGTGTGCGATATGCAAAGCGCGAAAGAGGGGAAGAGGGGCTGGAAGTGAGCGAGGGAGGTCGGAGCTATGCGACAACACGCCCCCGATCGTCGGGGACGTCGGCGCTCATTCTCGCCCGCCTCTGCGTACGCGAAGGATGTCAAGCCAGAGTTCCGACTCTGCCGATAGCGGCGACGAAGCGTATGGCCGCGTGGAGGAGTGCACGAGGAGGCACAGGAGGCCGTTCCTGGAATGCGAGACGGCCGTGGTGTACGAGATACCATTCACGTGCGGGAGGTGCTACATCGGACAGACCCAAAATTGTGTCAACGAACGACTGAGGCAGCACCAGAGCCGCCTCCTCCGCGCTCAGAGAAATGCTGCTGGCAACGCCGGTGGCGGCGGCGGAGGCACGCTCGTCCAGCACTGCTTGGACTGCGGTTGCACCCCGGATTTCGACAGTTCCCAAGTGATCCCCGCGGACCCGGACAGGGAACTGAGGGAATTGATGGAAGCAATGGAGATACGAGATGCGGGCGCACGGTGTGTGAGTCGTCCTTCGGCTGTTCTACCAGAGTACCCCGATACGAGCGACGAGTCCGAGTCCGATCCAGAGTCCGGCAGCGAATCCGAGTCCGATTAAGAGTCCGGCAGTGAATCCTAGTCCCGCTCCGAGCCAGTCCGCGAGCCCATCCCCGAGTCTGTCCGCGAACCGGTCGCCGAATCCCGCTTGGATATGTCTCCGACAACTGACGTTTTAGATGAAAACCTTGTAGGGGCTTTCGCTGGTTCGTCTTCTATGCGTTCGAGTCGTGCTCAGCGTCTTATAGAAATTATTCGAATTTTGGGAATCCAGAAGTAACCACGTGACGGAATAAGCAGAAGGCAACGGTACGAATTCGGCGAACTGAGCATCACCTTGGATAAAGTGATCTATTGCAAACGGCGCATGGACAACGGGATATGCTGCTCGCAAGAATTTGCTACATCCTTTCCCACTCCTTAAGTGTAAGGTAGCCAATCGGGCATGTCCATAGTTAACCTCCCTACATTTCCCTCTTAGTATTTCTATCTGTCTCTCCTACAAGGCGGCGCGTCGATGAAGTGAATGCGCAGAGTTTGACAATCGGGCCCGGATGATATGGTAGGGAGAAAAGCCATCAAAGTCATGGTGTCTGCCCAGTGTTCTGTGCAGAAGTGGTTCAACAGTGATGCCGCGGAACACACCCTATATTATGTGGAATTTTTTTAACACAGGGAATTCGACACATATCGGTAGATGTTGATACGCAACACAGAAAATTACATTAATGGAACTTGCGAAAGTTGAAGAAGAAGATAATCTGAGAAATGCCGGATGGCGGAGGCTGAGCTGGAAGAGGCGAACGAGGAAGCTTCGTAACGGTGACATGGCGCCTGCTTCATCTGGTTAATACGCAAGAGGTCGTGCGACCGCTCCGGTCGAAAAGCGATGGTCGCAGGCCACTTGCACACGCTGCTCGAATTTCCAGCCTCGCGGGTCGCAAACCGCTAAACCAATCAGCGAGGCCCCGGCAGCAGCGCGCGATACTTTGTGCATCGGGTTGTCGTCGCCGGCGGCAAACACGAAGCGCGCCGTTCCCGAGAGTTCTCGTCTAGAACGAGAAGGCGACCCGCCGGTCGCTGAGTGTGATGTGTGGTGCACGACATAGTGCGGTGTTCGGGACGGTCAGGAGCAGACGACACTACGTGCACGCGCGCCGAGGTAGAAGAAGGAAAACAACGACGCCGAAGAGCGTCCGGCGCGAGAACGCGCGGCGCATGAAACAACAAAAAGAAGAAAAGCAACCAATTAGAAGAGACCACGGGGCGTAAGGCAGCCAATCCGAGAATGCCAAATCGGCCAGACCAGAAGAAAAAGCGTGGTGCGCTGGCAGAATGAGAAGACACGCAGGGAGACGCCGGGGAGACGCCAGGAGAGTCCCAGGAAGTGACGGCAGGAGGAGGTCAACCACCGGAGCGGGCGTTGAAGACGGGCCGTCGTGTTCCGGACCCGAGCCCACCAGGACTTCACCCGACCGGGGCCTCCTGCCAACCTGTTCCTGTGCGTCGCCCGTCTACCTGAGCGTGCCGTCAGCTCCTCAAGGCCGGTGAGCTTCTGCGCCAGTGGGAAGGACGAGAACAGTCGGGCTACGGGCCCGAGTTCTACGCCAGCTGTCCGGCCAGAACGCCGCCGCCGTCTACTCCTGCCACCAAGCCGCCAGCTTTACCTCGCCTAGCCAGAGCTGGCGCGCTCCGGTCGTCCGGTCGGTCAGCTTGCACCGCGACCTATGGTGAGACCGGCACCACTCCTTTCGCCAGCTTGTCGCCGCGTCGCCGCGTCGAGACTGGGATGCGTCCCCGCCCTCGTGGCAAGCCCTGACTCGTGCACTCGTTAACTTCATGCAAGCCCTATGTGTGTTCCTTGCCCCAATGTCTGCTTGAGTGTGTATTTTAGGCACGCTTTCTGTTTCCTTCTATTTACTTTGTGCCTCCTTTTTATTTTGAATAAAACTCTTTGTGTGTGTGTTCAAACCAACCGCATTGTCCTCAATTATGTTCTCGGAGGCTCCGCCTAAGAGAACCAACCGAACCATTGAGTACACGAACTTTTTGCCCCCATAAGTGGGGCATCACACTGAGGTCACCCTTGAAACTGTGAACATCGGTGTCGTCGAGCTGTTGCCTTGTCGTAAGCGACCGATGGTCGCCCCATGCCTATTGCGACTCGAAATGTGAATGGGCCCTTCACAAATTTCGACCGGAATTTGAATACACAGATATTTATATGTACAGGGATACGCAGCTTCACTTGTCCTTAGTGCTGATATGGCTATGAAACTGAGAACGTCGGCCACGTTGAAGAACGTTAACGAAGAAATGTTAGGAAGTTTGGACAGCCATGCCCCTTGCACCGTTTACCGGGAACGTGGTCACCAAGCCATATGCAACAAAACGCGAGCATGTTCTTTGAAGTATCTTTTAGTGGACGCAGGAGTACAGGTCAGCGCTTGTGATTAGCAGTCCAGTATACAGTTGTGTTAAAGGTGACTCACGCATGCTCTGTACTGTATTGTGGACGGAACTTGAAGGGACCTACCTCATATTGAGAAGGTGGGACTCCCCATTGCGGTGCCATTGTGTTTATTAGATTCATTGTCATTCGCATTTGATTTATTTACTGTATAATTATGAATTATTTATTTTTGCCGTATAATATAGACAAATCGAGTAGCCGAGTGGTACCTCTATTGATTACGAGAAAGCGTTTGATTCAGTCTAAACCTCAGCAGTCATGCAGGCATTACGGAATCAGGGTGTAGACGAGCCCTATGTAAAAATACTGAAATATATCTGTAGCGTCTCCACAGCCACCGTAGTCCTCCATAAAGAAAGCAACAAAATCCCAATAAAGATGGGCGTCTGGCGAGGGAGGAGGACGAGGGAGATACGATCTCTCCAATGCTATTCACAGCGTGTTTACAGGATGTATTCGGAGACCTGGATGGGAAAGAATTGTGGATAAGAATTAACGGAGAATACCTTAGTAACTTGCGATTCACTGATGATATTGCCTTGCTTAGTAACTCAGGAGACCAATTGTAATGCATGCTCACTGACCTGGAGAAGTAAAGCAGAAGGGTGGGTCTAAAGATTAATCTGCAGAAAACTGTACTAATGCTTAACAGTCTCGGAAGAGAACAGCAGTTTACGATAGGTAACGAGGCACTGGAAGTGGTAAGGGAATACATCTACTTAGGGCAGGTAGTGACCGCGGATCCGGATCATGAGACGGAAATAATCAGAATAAGAATGGGCTGGGGTGCGTTTGTCAGGCATTCTCAAATCATGAACAGCAGGGTACCATTATCCCTCAAGAGAAAACTGTATAACAGCTGTGTCTTACCAGTACTCAACTACCGGGCAGAAATCTGGAGGCTTACGGAATGGGTTCTACTTAAATTGAGGACGACGCAACGAGCAATGCAAAGAAGAATGATGGGTGTAACGTTAAGGGATAAGAAAAGAGCAGATTGGGTGAGGGAACAAACGCGAGTTATTGGCATCTTAGTTGAAATCAAGAAAAAGAAATGGGCATTGGCAAGGACATGAGGAAGGAAGATAACCGATGGTCATTAAAGGTTCCAAGAGAAGGGAAGCGTGCAGTCGCCGCCGGTGCAGAGAAGGAAACGCGTGCAGTCGCCGCCGATACTTGCACACTTCGACGAGGACGCCGATACTGAAATCCACACTGACGCCAGTAGCCTAGGCCTCGGTGCCGTCCTAGTCCGGAGGAAAGACGGACTTGAACGGGTGATATCTTATGCTAGTCGGTCGCTGTCAAAAGCGGAAGGCAATTATTCTACGACTGAAAAGGAATGCCTCGCCATCATTTGGGCTACAGCAAAATTCCACCCTTACCTCTATGGCAGGTCATTCAAAGTCGTCAGCGACCGTCACGCGTTGTGTTGGCTAGCTAACTTAAAGGACCCTTCAGGACGGCTGGCACGGTGGAGCCTCAGACTACAAGAATACGACATCACTGCAACATACAAGTCTGGACGAAAACACTCAGATGCTGATTGCATATCACGCGCCCCCATTCACCCGCCGCCGCAAGATGACGAGGATGACGACGCCTTCCTTGGAATAATAAGCGCGGAAGACTTCGCCGAACAGCAACGAGGAGACCCGGAGCTAAAAGCCCTAGTCGAGTATGTGGAAGGGCACTCCTACGTTGTCCATAGGGCATTTAAGCGTGGATTGTCTTCGTTCACGCTACAAAACAACCTGCTCGTGAAGAAGAACTTCTCACCAGTCCGCGCTAGCTATACCTTCTTGTTGTACCGCCAGCGCTGCGTCCAGAAGTACTGCACGCCCTACACGACGACCCAACCGCTGGGCACCTCGGATTCTCCCGGACGCTGTCGAGGATACAGGAAAGGTATTACTGGCCGCGTCTCACCGCCGACGTCGCCCGTTACGTCAAGACATGCCGAGACTGTCAGCGGCGCAAGACACCACCGACAAGGCTAGCAGGATTACTACAGCCGATCGAACCTCCTCGTAGACCATTCCAGCAGATTGGGATGGATTTGTTGGGGCCGTTTCCGACGTCAACATCCGGGAATAAGTGGATCGTCGTGGCGACGGACTACCTCACCCGCTTCGCTGAAACTAAAGCTCTACCAAAAGGCAGTGCAGCCGAAGTGGCGAAATTTTTCGTCGAGCACATCCTGCTGCGACATGGTGCCCCAGAAGTCCTCATCACCGACAGAGGAACGGCTTTTACACCAGAGCTCACCCAAGCCATTCTGCAGTACAGCCAGACAAGTCACAGGAGGACAACTGCCTACCATCCGCAGACGAATGGTCTCACGGAGCGCCTGAACAAGACCCTCGCCGACATGCTAGCAATGTACGTCGACGTCGAACACAAGACCTGGGATGCCATCCTGCCGTACGTAACATTCGCTTACAACACGGCGGTGCAAGAAACAACACAGATCACGCCGTTTAAGCTGGTTTACGGCAGGAATCCGACGACGACGCTCGACGGCATGCTGTCGCACGTCACTGACGAGGAAAATCTTGACGTCGCTAGCTATCTCCAGCGCGCCGAAGAAGCCCGACAGCTCGCCCGCCTGCGGATCAAGAACCAGCAGAGGACCGACAGCCGATACTACAACCTCCGACGACGCTTTGTCGAGTACCAGCCCGGTGCCCGTGTTTGGGTTTGGACCCCTATACGCCGACGAGGACTGAGCGAGAAGCTTTTGCGTCGCTATTTCGGACCGTACAAGATCATCCGACGTATTGGCGCACTGGACTATGAGGTCGTGAGACGGCATTTCGCTGTCACAGCGGTGCCGCTCACGACCTGAAATTGTCCATGTTGTGCGGCTCAAGCCGTACCACCAGCGTTGACGAACTTTGGGACTTCGCGTAACTGACCATTGGACTTTGTTTCTTTTCGTTGTTTTGTTACTTATGTTTAATAAGTGTCCTTTTGTGTTTCGCTATCTTTGTAGCATCGGGACGATGCTTTTTAAGAGGGGGGTATTGACACGTGTACTTATATTTATCGGGCGACCACGTTTCGCCGCCTAACAAATCTTATCGCACAGCGCGGGACGCGCTTGCGTGTATCCGAAGGTTCTGGAAAGTTATCGATGCTTCTATCCGCAGTCTGTTGTCGCCGAACCTTGTGTTATCTGATTTATTCGCCTGACGCGAATGATGTAGAACTTTATGGAAGGCACACGGGTCCCAATGATTAGTCTGGAGCATTCGACGATTCTGTATAAAAGCCGACGCGCTTGACCCGCTGATCAAATTTTCGACGATCGCCGAGCGTGTTCGCCGCTATCGTTGTGCTATATGTGTAGCCTGTTTTGTGGGCACAGGTTCGCCAAATAAAAGTTAGTTTTGTCGTTCACAGTATTGCCACTGTGTTCCTTGACGTCACGGCCACGTGACAAGAGAAAGAAGTCGGAGCATGTCGGCGGGACGTAAATGCTCGGTGACTATTTCACACGCTTTGAATTTTTTTACTTGTACTTCATTATTTCGTTTTCCCCCTTTCGAAGGAAATCAAAGTAAGAAGAGCAAAAGACGAATTTACATGCACACCCTCTGCACACACAGGGACACATTATAGGCTTCGAGTCATTTTAAAGGTATATGACAAGTACATTTGAACATAACCCGTAGAGAAACGTTTAGTTTAAGAAGCCAAGTGAATAGAATTATTTAGTAACTGCCCGCGCAGGTTATCGCCACCTTGCAGCATCCCAGCTCGCCACCAGGGGAACAGCAGAGGGCGAGCCAGATGGAGGAAGACAGGACAGGTCACAGGCGAAACCAATGTTACCCTCCCAAACCACTCCAGTGGTCAATGTTTTCATCACTGTATGACTCCATCGCAAACATGAGCAGCATGAGGAGTTGAATGCGTCGAGGTCTCGCAACTTCTCGCAAGGTAAAAGTACTTTGCTGATGGCTTCGAGGCAAAACTTATCGCACATAATTGCTGAAAATTACAAATCATCTGTATGAAGCATACATAGCATATAACATACAACAAGAGATCGCTCATAGTCATCGAAATCTCTAACCCACGCACAGATTAATTATCTGATCTAACGCTAACAGCACTCTTTAGCTAGGCATTTTATATATCTTTAACTAGGAAATATTTGTCCCTTTATATAACACACCTCAACATGCTTACCATGCTGGTATGATTAGTGTATTTATACTGTAGATCGTTGAATATATCCATAGCGTTGGCTCTCGTTGGCCAAAGATGCCCTTGCGCCATTAAAACCCACCAACCACCATCACTGTATGACAAACAATTCTGTCATTTCAGAAGTTCGTGGAAGCTCAGCGCTCATTGCCAAAACATTCCAAGGTGAACGACAGCGAGGAACTGGTGAGCAGCGTAAAATAATAGGGGAAACGAAAAGCTTGTGAACAACACAAGGAAATAAGACTTCAGAAAGAAAGAAAAACAAACGTAGTAGCGTTCTCGTCCGTGGTAAAACACGTGGAGCATTTGTAGGGGAGGGATGGAGAAAGGGCATGAAGGCTTTTTACTGTAAGTGCTTTGTGCCAAACCGCGAAGGATGTACAGTCGCCACACTGTTTAGCGGACAGCTACGAATGAACGTCCCAGGTGCTCCGTCAACCAAATTGACACGTGTGGCCCCGCTGATCTTTCCTATATCCCGGTCTTCATCAAGAAATGGTATGCCACGACATAAAACTCACACTAGCGGGAGGTGTTAGAAAATTGTTAAAGGCAGTAAACATCTATCTCTCGCAACCAGACATGCAAACTGTAAGCCCTCTAAAATGACAACTTAATACGTCAAAGAGGTCGCCTCGCTGTACTCCAAGTCCCGGATTGGAGTAGCGTAACAATGTGCAAGTGTTTCGTAGAACTGAAAATGAACAGGTTAGCACGGGAGAAAAGGAAAAGGAAACAATAAAAATAAAGAAGCAAAGAAATTTATTTTTTTAAAAAGAAATCACGGTCTTCGAGCAAACATGAACGCAATCCGGCAATGCCGAAAAGCTCCCCTGCCACACGCCAAGAAGTCACCCACGAAATACGTGAGTTTTGCTTGACTACCACAATTGTGCAAGCACTAAGCGAGCGTCTTTATCAACACGAGATCATTCTCGTTCCATACTGCACCGCTGGTGAGGCGGAAACTACGCTGTTGCAGATGGCCGTTTGCTAAGGGCATCATATTACCGCTGTAGGGCATTTAATTTATTGCATTCCGGGCAGAATTATTCTGAATTCAGTAATCGCACGCTTAACTTAGTAATCGCGAACAATTCATCAGCCAGCGATTAACCTTGCAGGTCTGTACTTATCGCATCCGTATGTGCTGTGGTTTCTCAAGAAATTTATTTGGATGCGCAACACTGGATGCCCACGGAACACCTCGTCAGTTTCACGTATGTACAGGATGCGATCCGTGGCAAAGGCGAAATTCACAAAATTTACCAAGTCTGTAAACATGCTCACGAAATCGCCGCACAAATAAATTTTTATGCACAAGTCCTTCACTGCCAGGTTCAGAGTGTGTGCCAGCCAATGCACGTGAAACACTCTACGTTCACCGTCCCGAACATTCGTAACTCCATGGTTTCATTGCCCATGACAGTCGCCCCATGACTGTTATCGGAGCGGCATCCTCTGGAGCGAGGATGCTCTACGAATTTAATGGACATATAACGTGTAGTACGACATCATTTAAGGAACTGAGGACTGGCTTGGTGTCAAAATGCGGTTCCTTACCAAGAAACATAGCCGGGTGTAGAGGGATGTGATGTTTGTAAGCAAGTGGAAAATGTTTCTTTCTCTCCGTTTCGGCTTCCCGACCCTCCAGGAGCACGTGGAGGACGGTAAGCCTCTCGCCGCATCTACCACAGATTGGGGGTTCACTTCCGGTAAGCAGATAATTATGGGTGCCAAATGTGTGTCCTATCCTGAGGTAACAGAATGGACATCTGTTCACCGAGATTTTGTTGGGGAGGGCCAAGAACCTAACTGTGGCTTTATAACGTGCAGTTTATTATTTATTTCTGCGTCCCACAGGCGTTGCCAGTGGTTTCGCAGTTTCTTTCGTATGTAAGGTTTCAGATCTGTCAGAGGCACCAAAGCAATATTATTAACAGCAGGCAGTGCAATTGACGTAGCCCTCTGGTCTGAAAAAGTTACCTTCGATTCCGCTGTGGCCGGGTACCCAGCATATGACGATTTCCTGGTTAGACAGATAAGCTTTGCACATGTCGGAATAGACCTCAGTAAGTACAGGATTTTTATATTTGTAGGGTGACATTAAGGCCTTCACCACACTTAGGGAGTCAGTATATATAACGGCTTTTTGGAGTTTTGATTTCTTTATATGCTTTACAGCCAACCATACAGCGTAGGCCTCTGCCGTAAAGATACTTGTTTCTGGATGTAGTACATCGGATATCGAAAAAGAAGGACCGACGGCTGCATAGGATACCCCGGCATGTGACTTGGAAGCGTCTGTGTAGAACTCTGTGCATGAGTGCTTGTATTGAACTTCTAGCAAATGCATTCGAATTTCTACCCCTGGAGCATGCTATTGAAGAACAGGTTGTGTTTGCTAGGGAGTAATACGTGGGTTCCTTCTTATTCAGCAAGCACGCACCTGAAGAAAAAAGGAACTGTTAAACAAGACAACCTCACGCGTCTGTACGAGTGTCGCCCCACAGGGAGCTGTGCGCGTTGAAATCGCCAAGAACAACATAAGGTTCTGGCAATTCGTCTATAAATGACTGAAATTCAGGTTTGTTTAATTTGTATTGTGGGGGTACGTAAAGCGAGAAAATGGTGACGAGTTTTTTTAGAAGAACAGCTCGAACCGCCACTGCTTCAAGGGCCGTATGTAGCTGTAAACGCTGACAGGAAATACTTTATGAATCAAAATGGCAACACCACCTGATAATACGACAGTATTATCGCGATTTTTGCGAAACTTGACGTACAGTCGGAGAAAGTTTGTATGTTGTGTGTGTTTCCTGTAGGTGTGTTCCTGTAGGTGTGTTTCCTGTAGACACAGCACTGTTGGATTGTGTTTTTGGATAAGCTCTTGCACATGATCAAGGTTCCTAAAAAGACCTCTGATGTTCCATTGAATTATTTGGGTATCCATATTGGAGGTCAATAGGTGCTGTGTGTACAGAAACAGAATTAGTGATTGTGAAAATTACAGAGATTAAATTACAGAACCCTTTCGAGACCCTGTAACGGGGGTTTTGCCCTTTCTGGAGTGTTCGACGGAGCCCCGCCGCTCCTTAGGCGCTTGGTGCGCCTTGAGGATAGGTGTTGTGTCCATTGCCTCTAGTGAGGCTCCGGACACGTGCTCTTGCGAGCGAGAAGTTTTCAGAGGGAGTCCCGCCTTGGAGGGCAAGACCCCTGCGCCCAGCAGCCCGGAGGTCGATGGGGCTCCCTGAGGGATTTGGCTGCGCCGGCACTTACCAGTGCTGGAAGGGGCCGGGGAGGTTGGGGCATTCCGGCTGCGCCCACCTTCGGGAACGGTCTGCTCGGTTGGCGGAGCAGCGCTAGCTGCAACCACCGTGGGGGCAGATGGGGTAACTGCCGACTCACTGCGTGTGGGTCGGACAGCCGCCGGAGGCCGTTGTGACGCTGCCCCCTGACGCGCCACTTCGGCAAAGCTTTTCTTTGGCAGGTATGCTACCCGCCTGCGCGCCTCTTTGAACGATATATTTTCCTTAACTTTGATTGTGACTATTTCTTTTTCTTTTTTTCATGATGGACAGGACCGCGAGTACGCGGTGTGTTCCCCATCACAGTTCACGCAGTGTGGAGCATTCTCGGAATTGTCAGATGGGTGTTCTTGGGCACTACATTTTGCGCAAGTGTGGCGGCCTCGGCAGTTCTGTGAACTGTGACCAAATCTTTGACACTTAAAGCATCGGAGAGGATTGGGGATGTACGGTCTGACTCGGATCTTTATGTAGCCAGCCTCAATTATCTCAGGTAGCATACTTGATGCAAAAGTTAGAATTAAGTGCTTTGTCTCAATCTCCTTGCCATCGCGCCTGATCTTTATTCTCTTGACATAGGTCACATTCTGATCGCTCCAGCCCTCCAATAGCTCGGCTTCAGTCAGTTCCATGAGACCGGCATCGGAAAGGACTCCGCGGATGGTGTTCATTGTGCGGTGCGGTGTGACCGTCACTGGAAGATTCCCAACGGATACTAGATTAGAGAGTTTCTCGTACTATGTCTTATCACGCAGTTCTAAGAGGAGGTCGCCACTTGCCAACCTAGAGACTTTATAACCTGGGCCAAAAGCTTCACTAAGTGTCTTTGCAACAAGAAAAGGTGAGGTCATTCTCGCTGCCTTTTCTTTTTTCTCCGAATGTACAACATGAAATCTTGGAAAATTGTCATAATTTCGGCCAAAAAACTTGAAAACTTCTTCGATGCGCCCTCGTTTGTGAGGGCGATCAGGAAGTGTTGGAAAAGAACTTGCCATATATATGTGTGAAAATTCGGCAGCGCCGCCAGCCGCCCACCATGGAGCCCAACAAGGGGACGCTGCAGGACCGTGAAAAGACGGCCTGCATGCGCCAGCTGTACACTACTGTAACCAAATCTGTTATAACCAAGGTTGGCTATCCCACACAAGGTTAACCCTTGCCGCCGAGGAGAATGAAGTAAATGGAAGAGAGGAGAAGACAGGAAAGGTCAAAAAGTAAGAGATAAAGACGAAGATTCGAGAGGAAGAGACAGGAAGAGGCGACTGCCGATTTCCCCCGGGTGGGTCAGTCCGGGGGTGCCAAAGGGGTGTGTTGCCGCCGCCGAGGGGCCGTGAAGGTCCAATCACCCGGCATTGGCTCAACCCCCAGGATCCCATTTTCCCCGGACACGGCTAAGCCGCGCACGGCTACACGCGGGAGGGTCCAACCCTCGTGTGCTCGGGTACGTGGTGTCGCAACACACCAAACGCCTGCTGACGCAGACGCCCCTGCGGGGCAGTGCGATACCTTGAAATACCCCCCTCGCCCCCCAAAAAATAAATGAACGAATATATGACTGTACTGCCAACAGAGCTCGGCGACTTTTTCTCATTTGGCAAAGCTTTGGCTCGGAGAGTACCGAGACTACATGACGTCCTGCAGTTGTCGCTTTCAACACCGCGGAAGCTGCCAGGCGAAGCGTCGAATTTCCATGGCTTTTGAAGTGTTGCTGCGCTTTCTTTTTCAGTTCTGGAAGCCACTTTTATCCAAATTTATGTGCGAATGTTTCTCTCGGGATTTGCATGGAAGAGGAAAATGTTTGTCGCTAGAGATTACGCAAGTGGTACGGTATACTTTATCAGTCCGTACATTGTCGGAAAGCCACCCGTGGACAGATACCCAACTCTTACGGTAGCCTCGTCCAGCCTTGCCCTAAACGGGCGGCGGCCGGGTCTCTCCAAGAGGACCATGGGAGCTAGGTACCATTCAGGGCAAGTGGGGGGTGAATCTTTGTTTCCGGCAATTGGTGTTGAGCGGCTCGCACCCATGTTGATGTCAGCCGCAGACGTCGTGCAGGTGCGGTCTTTGTCAGGCCAAATTCCGGCAACTGTGCCTAGTGCTCAGGGAGATTCGGATGCTTCGGCAGGCAAACGTGGCATCTTGATGAGATATTTGTCCACTCTGCAGGCCAGGGACTTAAAACGGCAACGATGCAATTGACTAGTGGTGGTCTGCGTGACTATCTTCATTGGCCAACGCAGTGCCCGACACGATTGTGCGTCGTGTCGATCACCGTGTTAAAATTGATTTCATCTGAAATGATTCAAAGCGCCTTTATTCCCCAACATTCAACTTGGTGGGGCATGACTCGACAGCTGTAACGTACCTCAAATCACACTTTCCTATATATTCACAAATAGGACCCTGACTTCATTAAAAATTCTTACTGGGCGAGTTTGTGCATACTTGACATAACAAATGTAACAGCGAAAACACATGTAACCACAAAACACGCCCGGAATATAACTTAAAGGAAAAGTACGCACATTTCGTCGCGAACGTAATTGAATGCACAGGTTGCGAGGCTCGATTGGGAGAGACAAAGATTCTCGGTAAGAGTGCCGACGCGACGGCGCGCGTCAGTTTGGAAGCGTTCCACATACAGAAATATGGCAGCAAGTGCGTAAGCACCCCCTCTGTATCGCTTCTTGCTGCGGAGCTTCAGTTTTCGGAAGCGACCGCTTACTGATTTGATTGTATGTTAGTATCCCTCCCCTTTCTTCTAGTTTTTTTTTCACGTTTTCTTGTTTTTCTGCGCCTGATTCCGTTGACTGCCGGCACGTTCGTTCATCGATGCGCAATGTAATTGTATCACTCCCTTCCCCCTTCACTTCTGCCTTTCCCCTTATCTAAAGTATCCGTCTTCCGTCAATAAAATTTAGTTGACAGTCAGCGCTTGTGTCTCGTCCTTGTCACTTTGTGGTTGCAAGTGTTTGCGCTGTTGCAATTTTTATATCATGACCCCGACTGTAACGTATGTTAAATTACATTTTCTTATACCTTCACAAATATGACCCCAAATGAAACAGAAAAATTAAATGACGACCACATGTGCAGCGCTTCCGCATAAAAAAAAATGTAGCTGTGACACACAGTGATTTCGTCATTGCGGTAATTTATGATGTAAGCACTGCATACTTTGAGCAGCTTTATGGTTGCTACGATTTCGCTTCTTTCGCACTGCATCTTTTTGATCACATTAGCTTGAAAAGGTATGTCATACCACACAACGATGGAGACGATGGAGGTTGATGCAAGGTTGCACAAAATGTATGCCGCGAGCTCTAAGTGGTCGTTTTCGACGCTGATTGCAGCACTTGGCTTTTTTCCCCCACTTGAAACGAACAAATGGAATCATTAACACAAGCCTAGTCAGATTTGCGGCTGCAAAGTGTGGCGCTGGCATTTCGGTTAGGCCTCCAAAGCGCTTGGGTTCACTGTTCTAAAATTCACGAATGCATAATAACGCGCGGAGTGACTAAATCATGTCGTGACAGGAACCCTGGCAAAATAAGTAGGTTCAGGCAGTTTCCGCACTCGCACGAGCAACCTATATATAGTTTGCACAGACGACACCGCGGTCGCCATCTTTAAGTTCCAGCACGTCGAAAAGGAGCGCAATCAAGAACCGTGACAGCGTGACAGGGCGATGGGCCCCGTCTCGTGTCGAAAGACGAAGCGGTAACAGTGATTAACCGGTGAAAAGCAGTCAACGCCAGTAAGCAAAACAGTGTGCGTGTGATAATACAATAGCGCTGACGTCATCTTGGCTGCCATGTTTCGGTACTAGAGCAGTGCATGAGAGCAGCGTCCGTGACCTTCACGTGAAGACCATCTACACGCATGAGATCCTGACCGAAATTTTTTGCAGAGAAACGAGGCCTTCCTTCCTGTTACTGCGACCGGGCACCCGACGACGGCCCACGTCGAGGGTCAACAAGGCTAATACTTGGGCTAGTTGGTACGGTTTACTCATAATGGCGAAGGCCTTTAGCGCAATTTAAAAAAAAAGACAGTGACGTGACAGAGACACAGGACAGCGCTATCCTGTGTCTCTGTCACGTCCCTGTCTTTTTTTTTTATTGCGCTAAAGGCTTTGTTTGCCACTGTGAGTCGAGGCAGCGTGACTGTCGAGCTTCTTGTTGTGCAAACGCTGCTGCCTCCGGTTGAAATACGAGGAACGCCAACGTCCGATGAGCTCAGGAATTGCCCAAGCCGCGACGCCGGCGCAGGCTGGCACGTGTGTGCAGGAGGTGCTTCCGGCGGCGCGCCGACGTCTCTGCACGCCTCATCCTGAGGAAACGTGTCGCAGCCTGTCTGACTTGTCCGCTTCGCTACGCGTTCGCCGCAGTAGCCGCCGTTGCCGCCGTCGTTGCAAGTCTACTATCTAAGGCTCTCCTCTCCGAGAGGGCGTGTTCTCTGCTCTCCGGGAGAAAAAAGAAGCTCAGTTGCTCGCTGGCGCTCAGTGTTCGACGAGCGTTACACGATGGCTGACGAATGCCGGCCCAGGTCTAAAAGACGTTGCGAGTATCCACTGTATCCGGTTGACATAGCTTATGATAGGGACTCCAAAAGTGGCATATATCACGTCTACGTCTTCGCTAAGCAGGTCGCATGTCCAAACTCGAGCTACCGGCAGAGGCTAATTGTTCTCGAAACCACGGGATGGATGCCATACACCGTAATATAATGTACACCCCTAAGGGTTTTTTTCAGTGTCTATAACTAACTGACTAGCACCCTTGAAAAGGCTGGCTTTTAGAGGGAATTACACGCTTATGATGGTTATTCTATATTCCAATAACACCCTATCCTTTGAGGGTGTTTTGAACAACATATTACCCTTCGACCCATGGGGTGTAAGGGTGTGATCAGGAATATATTACCCCTTCACCTATCGGGTGTAATGAGCAATATAATAGCCCTTGCTATAAGGGTGTTGAAGTACGGCATGTTGAAGCGGGTACGTATGCACTTCATTGTATATTTCGTAACTCTACAGTCAGGCTAGCACACCGAAATGTATGGTGTGCATGGTGTATGGTGTGTGCAGAGTATTAATAAGCAGCGCTCTATTATAGTCGTTCCTCGTTATGTTTTTCTAATTTGTTGTTTGTTATTTAAGCCATCTTAAGCCCTGCCGAAATGCACAATGTCATCTGCAAAGCGCAGGTGGGCGAAATCTTCACCGTCAATTCTTGTATGCGATTTCTCTCAACGTTCAGCGCCATGAATAACTCTTGCGAGCATGCAGTGAGTAAAGTGTGAGAGATCGCGGCTTTGTCTGTCACCCTTTCTCAATTGGTATCAGTATACTTTACTTGCCAAGGATAATGCGCGAAGTACAGTCGCTAGAGATAATAAGGGGAGCAGAGGGGTTCGATATTGTTAATCATCAACCACAGTTAATTTCCCCGATGGTTGCCTTGACTTCATTGTCTGTTGTCTTCATATGGTCAATCCCTAAAACTATAATCTACGGTTCTTGTTTTTTTTTGCATCTATGCCCTCTCCATACCCCTTGCCTACATAACGCCTCCTTAACCTTTAATATACAATTTTACTTAATTGAACGATTTGCATCAATAAAGGCAGGTTAAAGAGATTTCCCAATTACATCACTGACACCACCAATGCAACCAAGTTTTGAAATTCGTCCTTTAATTTACTAATTCCCGGTGGAAATCGTTGTAAAAAAATGATGGAACCTTCCTTCGAACAAGCGATAGAACTTGCTCAAATTCAACGAATTTCCTCGATATCGTTTCAGTGGTTGCCCAGTGCCTAGATCGGCATGCTCACTCGTGGGCACGCTGACTCGCCCTCACCACGCTCGTTTCGCGAGCGTGAGGCCATGAGGACGACCTTCTACCTTTCTCCCTCCGACCCTCTCTCTCTTTTAATCCCTTTGCCCCACCCTGCTGGCTCTGAGCCGTGCTCCCGCATGGGTTGCAGAAAGTAGTGCTGGCCTTTCCTCCTTCCCCACAAGAACCACTTCTCTCTCGTGAATGACGTGTGTGACACCGCGAATGTTGAATTGTGGGAGTTGACGTAGCGCGAACAGGAGTGAAACGTTGGGGGGTGAGCGCAAGGTGAGCACCTACCGTGCCTAGCTGTCAACGTGAGTACGGTCGAAGGTCAGTTTGGGGTGTCTTTGAAAGAAGGTGGGGATTAACCTGATTGACTGTCGACGAGTGCGACTGGACGTGATCGTATATGCGAGTGAGGGCCGGTGAAGGGAGGCGAGAAAGAGCGTTAGTGGGGACTGGTAAGTGTGAATGGAAGCGGCTAGGAACGGGTGAGAAAGCGTTGCTGAGCACGCGCAGTGGCAGGTTTTTTGGAGTGTGTGTGGGGGGGGGGGGGGCGGGCACATCCTTGGCTACAGACCGGGACAGAGAGAGAGAGAGGAGCTGGGCAGGGCGGAGCCCCGCTACAAATTTGGGTGAGATGAGGGAGAACGTAAGCGGTATGCCTCCCCTCTCTCCACTCCCTGGCTACACCACTGAGCACAAGTAGAGAGCGAGAGAGAGAGAGAGAGAGGAAAGGGAAAATGGGAAAGGTAGGGAGGTTAGCCAGATGGGAAGATCCGGTTTGCTACCCAACACTGTGATCGGTGCAACAAAGACGGTTCTAAAAAAAAGGGGCCTCTCTTCGCCCTGTCACAGACAAAAAGGAACCTTGCCTAGAACTGCAAGTGGCCTTGTTAACAAGGGGCCTTTCTTAAGAGAGGGAAGGGGGAGGTAAAGCGATCGGAAAGTAGAGACAAAAAAAGACAGGAACATAGACATACAGTCACAGTCGATCATTGTCACCGCATACTGTCACCGCACAGCACAGTAGCACTTGCAGCACTCTAAACATCTGTTCAGGCTATAGCCGCTTGTCCAATTCTGTTGCCTTTAAAAACTGCGACAGTGCCCTCCTCGCCCTCTGCTGCGATGGTTTGTGATGTCGGCATTCTAAAATAGGCTCCTCTGTTAGATGTATTTGGTCAAAACGCGCTATCGCGATTACGAGGGATCGTCTCCGTAAATTGTAGCGAGTCAGAAGTAGGAGCGTGAACGAGTACCGACGAGTGTGAGTACACATGAGTGAGTACATCACCCAACAACATGTTGCTGAAAAAGCATGAGTGACTAACCACTTGTTCTGCCGACTTATAGTGCACTGGGAGAGACAGCGAGAGAACCAAGGAAAAGCGGGGACGTTAACTCCGCATACGTCCGGTTTGTTACGGAATGATGTAAATAGGTAAAAGAGAAAGAGAAAGGAGAGAAGATAGAGAGAGGTCTGGCCAAGCGCACACATGAGGGAACCCACCAAGTGCGACGCAGAGACCTGTCAACTTCTTCGTTGCCTTCTAGGCTAGGGACGCGCAAGACTCCTGAAAACGGTGTTCTAATTCTATTAGATCTATTGCCTAATGCTGTGCGAATAGAGGCGGCGCTCGACGTCGTAACGAGAACAAAAGCACCGGACGCGTTTTGTAATTTATTCGACCCCGCATTAGTCACAGGAGGCGTGTCAGATATTCCGATACGCAACGAGCATGCGCAATATCTGCTCATCACATGCATCTCAACAGAGATAACGCAGTTGGCGCGGAGCCTATAGAGCTGCCTCTTAAGACTGCAGCACATGTAAATTGTGACGCAATAAACTGCCCAATTGTTCTACTTATCACGGCCATTTCACGGTTTAGAGGTCGCAGTTTCACGGTTTGTCGCAGTTCAGAGCACAATGAAAAGAGATACGACCTTGGCAGAGGTCGGAAAACTAGGCGCGAGACAGCGCATGCGAAAACCGGAGAGAGCGTGCGATATGCAAAACGCCAAAGAGGAGGAGGGGGTGGCGGGAAGTGAGCGACGGAGGTCGGAACGATGCGACAACACGCCCTCGATCGTCGGGCACGTCGGCGCTCATTCTCGCCTGCCTCTGCGTACGCGAAGGATGTCAAGCCAGAGTTCCAACCCTGCCGATAGCGGCGACGAAGCGGATGGCTGCGCGGAGCGGTGCACGAGAAGGCACAGGAAGACGTTCCTGCCGTGCAAGACGGACGTGGTGTACGAGATACCGTTCTCGTGCGGCAAGTGCTACATCGGACAGACCCAAAATTGCGTCAACGAACGACTGATGCACCACCAGAGCGGCCTCCTCCGCGCTCAGAAAAATGCTGCTGACAACGCTGACGGCGGTGGAGGCAGTCTCGTCCAACACTGCATGCGCTGCGGCTGCACCCCGGATTTCCACAGTTGCCAGCTGTTCGCCGAGGGTGCGGACTGGAAATCGAGGCAAACGGTGGTAGCCATGGAGATACGAAAGGCGGGCACACGGTGCGTGAGAGACCCTTCGGCTGTCCCATCGGAGTGCCCCGATGTGAGCCACGAGTCCGAGTCCGAGTCCGAGTCCGACGCAGAGCCCGGCAGTGAATCCGAGTCCGACGCAGAGTCCGGCAGTGAATCCGAGTCCCGAGCCGAGCCAGTCCGCGAGCCCATCCCGGAGTCTGTCCGCAAGCCGGTCGCCGAATCCCGCTTCGAAATTTCTCCGAGACCAGACGTTTTAGGTGAAAACCTTGCAGGGGACATCGCTGGTTCGTCTTCTAGGCGTTCGAGTCGTGCTCAGCGTCTTAAAGAAATCATTCGACTTTTGGAAATCCAGAAGTAACCACGTGACGGAATAAGCAGAAGGCAACGGCACGAATTCGGCGAACTGAGCATCACCTTGGATAAAGTGATCTATTGCAAACGGCGCATGGACAACGGGATATGCTGCTCGCAAGAATTTGCTACATCCTTTCCCACTCCTTAAGTGTAAGGTAGCCAATCGGGCACGTCCTTAGTTAACCTCCCTACACTTCCCTCTTAATATTTCTATCTGTCGCTCCTACAAGGCGGCGCGTCCATAAAGTCAATGCGCAGAGTTTGACAATCGGGCCTGGATGATATGGTAGGGAGAAAAGCCATCGAAGTCATGGTGTCTGCCCCGTGTTCTGTGCAGAAGTGGTTCAACAGTGATGCGGCAGAACACACACTATCATATGTGGAATTTTTTAAACGCACGGAATTCAACACATATCGGTAGATCTTGATACGCAACATAGAAAATGACATTAATCGAACCCGCGAAAGTTGAAGAAGAAGATAATCTGAGAAACGCCGGATGGCGGAGGCTGAGCTGGAAGAGGTGAACAAAGACGTTTCGTAACGGTGACATGGCGCCTGCTTCATCCCTCTACTATGCAAGATTTTAAGGGCAACAGAATTGGACAAGCGGCTCTAGCAAGAACAGTTGTTCACAGTGCTGCAAGTGCTACTGTGCTGTGCGGTGAAAGTATGTGGCGACAGTGACCGACTCTGATTGTATGTCTGTGCTCCTTTCTTTTTTTATCTCTACTTCGTTATCACTTTACCTCCCCTCTTTCACCTGCGTAGGGTAGGAAACCGGATTTTCCACTCTGGTTAACCTTCGTGCCTTTCTTCTCTCTCTCTTTCTCTATTTCTCTGTCTCTCTCTCTCTCTCTACTATGCAAGAGGTCATGTGACCACTCCGATCGAAAAGCGACAGTTGTAGGCCACTCGCACACGCTGCTCGAATTTCCAGCCTCGCAGGTCGCAAACCGCTAAACCAATCAGCGAGGCCCCGGCAGCAGCGCGCGATACTCTGTGCATCGGGTTGTCGTTGCCGGCGCCAAACACGAAGCGCGCCATTCCCGAGAGTTCTCGTTTAGAACGAGAAGGCGGCCCGCGGGTCGCTGAGGTCGCCCTTGAAACTGTGAACGTCGGTGACGTCGAGCTGTTGCCTTGTCGTAGGCGACCGATGGTCGCCCCATGCCTATTGTGACTCGAAATGTGAATGGGCCCTTAATTAACAAATTTCGACCGGAAGTTGAATACACAGATAGTTTTATGTACAGTCGGCCAAAAAAGTTTACGGACCAAGAGACCTGACAAAAAGCGGAATATCTCCGCAGCCTCCAAATGCAGCCTGATATTCCCATTTCCAGCATTTACTGGTATATACGAACAACATTGTGATGTACGGTTTTACTGGCTACTTTTAAAGGCAGCTCGCATATTTAGCATTTTCTGAGACCCCGTGGTCCGTAAACTTTTTTGGTCGACTGTACAGGATACGCAGCTTCATGTACCCTGAGTGCTGATTTGGCTATGAAACTGAGAACGTCGGCCACGTTGTCCTTGAGTGCCCAAACTACGTCGTAGTAAGAAGAACGTAAACGAAGAAATGCTAGGAAGTTTGGACAGCCGTACCCTTGGAACGTTTACCTGGAACGTGGTCACCAAGCCATGTGCAGCAAACGGGAGCATGTTCTTAAATGTATCTTTTAGTGGACGCAGACGTACAGGGTTAGCAGTCCAGTATACAGTTGTGTTTAAAGGGACGCACATATGTTCTGTACTGTACCGTGGACGGAACTTGAAATGAGCGGTGAGTGCTTGGACGTACCACCCATTAAGTATGTGGAGGACTCCGCTACGCCAGGGCTAGGAGGTGCATCTATCATTGGTTTAGCGGCGTGCATCGACCCCAAGAAAGGTCCCCATTGCAGTGCCGTTGTTTTTATTAGACTCATTGTCATTCGTTTGATTTACTTACTGTAAAACTGTGAATTACTTGTCTTTTGGCCGTATAATATGGGCAAATGGAGTTGCCGAGTTTCACCTCTATAGTAGCCCCGGTATGACACAAATGAAGTCGTGGTTCACTCACGTTATGTCTGGCAACGTAAATGACAAGCAGAAATATGCCGGCCATGTTGACTGGCATGTTTGTGCCAGGCGCGATCACATACATAAGATTAAAGAGTATGGATGTAGAACGGAGCTTTTTAATACGTCTTTTTTTCCTAAGACAGTCACCGAGTGGAACAGGTTGCTTAGTGATGCGCACAAACTGGGATACATAGCGCAAGAAAGGCACAGGGACAAGCAGGAACACGGGACAAGGGCTCGTCCCCTGTTCCTTCTTGTCCCTGTGTCTTTCTTGCGCTATGTATGCCAGTTTGCACGTATCCCACCAATACGCCCAAACTTCTTGCCTGCTAAAGTGCTTAGTGATGTTGTATCGCTATCTTCAAGTGATTCCCTCAAGGACTACTCATTGTGTCCTACAATTCAAGTATTCTTTTATCCATTCAGCAGCCGTTTTATTTATGTTGTACCACAACAATTTTTCAAGCAGCGAACCGTGGAGCACTAGGTCCTTCCTGAAATCTAAACAAAATGCAATTTACACAACCCCCTTTGTCAAGAGTGGATGCTACGTCGTGCGTTTATTCTGTAAGCTAATTCAAGAAAAAAACACTTGGAAATGCGTGTTGCTGAGGGATCAATAAGGAAAACAAATTTAACTTAGTCATGATGTTGCTAAAAAGTTTAAGCTCAAAGGTCTTTCAAGGTACACTAGTCAAGAACACCGGTAGACAATTAAACACAGACTTACTAGGTCCCGACTTCGGAATAGGAACAACATTGTCAACTTTCCAGTCATCAGGCAACATTCCGCATGTCAAGGACTTAGCAAAGAGCACATAAAAACATAAAGGGTGCAGCGGTGGCGTAGAGGTAGAGCATCCGTCTCGCGTGCAAGAGGACCGTGGCTCGAATCCCGGTGACGCGCAATTTTCCACCTGATTAAAAAAAATCCGCGTGTTGATAAAAATTGCATAAACCGGCTTGGAGTGCGGCCTGATCCCGGTGACCAGAACCGGTAACGCACTCCCTCACCAGAGCAGGATTGGCCAGCCTGGTGCAGTACTTGGCCACAACCTCCTATATGAATACAACAAACTCCGGCCGTCAGTCCCCAGCAGCTGCGAAGCAACTGACCATGGCGGCGGTCAGACCTGCGACGCAGCAGAGGGTGCTAAGAATCCCGGGTTCCGGACAGGCCGCCAGTAGAATCTGAACCTGACAACGTCTAACGTTAGAACGTTATCTAGTGAGGCGAGTCTAGCAGTGCTTTTGGCGGGATTAAAGGGCAGTAAATGGGATATATTAGGGCTCAGTGAAGTTAGGAGGACGAAAGAGACATATACAGTGCTAAAAAGTGGGCACGTCCTGTGCTACCGAGGCTTAGCGGAGAGACCATAACTAGGAGACGGATTCCTCATTAATAGCTGGTAACATACATAAATTCTATAGCATTAACGAGAGGGTGGCATCACTTGTTGTGAAGCCTAATAAGAGGTACAAATTGAAGGTCGTACAGGTCTACGCGCCTACTTCCACTCATGATGACCAGGAAGTCGAAAGCTTCTATGAAGACGTGGAATCGGCGATGTGTAAAGTCAAAACAAAATACACTATACTTATTGGCGACTCCATTGCCAGGGTAGGCAAGAAGCAGGCTGGAGAGAAGTCAGTGGGGGAATATGGCTTAGGCTCTAGGAATAGCAGATTGAAAATCCCAGCATTGCCCATCATGAATTTTATGCTGGGCATGATGTAAAATGTGCTGGGCATGATGGAAAACGTGGTGGTGATGGTGGAATCCATCGTGGGTATAATGGGTGGATGGTGGGTACAGTGGTAGATGGTGGGATGTATTGGTGGAATACATACTGGTTGACTTGTCTCAATGGTGGGCGAGCTAGGTGAACGGTGGGTGTAGTGGGTGGATGGTGGGATGACTACTGGGTGACCGTGTAAATGGTGGGTGAATGCTGGGTGTGCTAGGAGGATGATGGGTACATACTGGGAGAACTGTGGGAATGGTGGGTGAATGATGGATGTGCTGGGTGAATACTGCATGTACGTACTGGGTGAAATGTAAATGGTGGGTAAATGGTGTGGATGCTGGGTGAATGGTGGGTGTACGCGGTGGTTCGTGAAACACATAGTGGAAGAAAAATGAGAGAATATATGTGACAGCCAGAACATGACAGGTGTGTGTGTCAATGGTTGTAACATTTGGAGTGATAATGGTGGGTGCCTAATGTGTACATGATTGTTTGATTTGCCAAATGGTACCAATGCATGTAGTCCCATTTTTACGTATATAAACATGCATGCACATGTACTTTGCTATTATAAAATTTATTCTAATATTTCAGCACATTATTTCATAATGCATGCCTAATACATAAAACAAGTAGTTTAAAATATCTTGATGTAATGGCTAATGAATGCGTACCGTTCCTACACTTCCTAGAAAGGCATGAAAGGAAGCGGTTATGATAATGAAAGGTTCTGCTTGTAGCTTTCATAAAATCAACTTTGAGTGATGTGCTGAAAGCCAGTAGTTGTGCCCAAAATGTGTATTACATAATGCTTGATTCTACTTATGTTACACTATACTAAACATTACGTGAAAACCAGAAAATAATTCCACATTGTGATGGGAAGAAAGGGTATTTGCTAAACACAAACGCTGTGCTTACAGATGTCTTGGCAGTTCTGTAACTCAGAAAAGCAGACACGTTCGCTCAGTAAATATGTCATTTTAGCAGTAGTGTGACATAGGAGCTAATTATTTAGTTAGCACATTGTTTTCATATCATCTTCTGTGCCATGGTCCAGACCAATGCATATAAACATCCTACATGCATAGCAATTTGGTGGCAAAGCCAATTACCAAACTAACAAGATAATGTAGAATCATACTTCAGCACAAGATGAAATGAATTTCTTTTTTGCTTCATGACATACCAACTACAGGTGATGGAGGAATAAGATTTTGAGTACTGATATATACTTGAATGGAGTAACTATAGACGGCACAACCTATATTACTGCTGAATTCATGTCGACACAATGCAACAACTAGTGTTGAATAATATCTCAAAATGCTTTCTTAACTCGAAAAGGCAACAGTGCACAGATGAGAATTTTGTACTTGGAGCTAATGATATGAAGAAATGACATACATTACTCCAGACAAATAAACAATTATATTTGCCTTTAATGTGGTGGAAGGGCACCAGCACTGGGGACATGCTGAAATTTTGATAAATCAACCCGAGATTCACGTACTGCAACAAGTTTAGATAACTTTGCTTTATAGTACGACTTCTACAGCTGGATTGCTATGATATTTCAACCCACTAGAGGCATTTTACTGTCAAGCAGGAACATCTTTAAAAGGACACCTATTGAAGAAGGCGAACAAGACAAAATTAGTCACAATGTGACGTCATGTCCCACTTTAAAAACAGAACCTGATCAATATTTATTTAAAAATTAAGAGACGTGTTTAAGGATATGTAAATTTATTAGTACAAAAAAGAAAAGTATGAAAAATTTCCTCTCAACCGGGATTCGAACTTGGAACCTAAGGATCACGAGCCTAGCACATTACCACTGCACCACAACGCACTGGTCTTTCAGCATACATTTTGGCTATGTTAACATTAAAAATCGCTGTCTGCGTTGATGTTTACATTTGCATTTGTGACTTCTGCGGTGTGCTCTCGTTTTAACCCACAAAGCGCGGTCCTCTCAGCCACCCTAGACAAACTGGACAAGCGCGCAATGTCCGAAAACAAGATCCTTGTAAACTGGCCTACGCGAACATCAGCGCGATCTGCTATGAAGGCGCTGCTGCGATACTTGAAAGAGACGGGACTTTCTGACAAATTGTGACTGTACACTGTTTGACGTAGGACTGTACGGTGACACTGCGTAAGACTAGGAACGCCTTTGCGGGCTGCGTGACAGTGACCACAGAAACAGTTCGTGTGTACGTGCGTGTGTGTGTTTAGGTTTTTTTTTTCTTTTTTTATGCTTCTCTTTCTCACCTAGTGCATCCCCTTGCCCCTACCCCAGTACAAGGTAGCCAACCGGAAATAACTTCGGGTTAACCTCCCCGTCTTTCCTTTGCCTTTCTC
Source organism: Dermacentor albipictus (assembly GCF_038994185.2). Classification (NCBI taxonomy): domain Eukaryota; kingdom Metazoa; phylum Arthropoda; class Arachnida; order Ixodida; family Ixodidae; genus Dermacentor; species Dermacentor albipictus. Next base: position 38,731,167 of record NC_091826.1, read on the forward strand.
TCTCTCTCTCTCTCTCTCTCAGGGGACCAATTGCAATGCATGTTCACTGACCCGGAGAGGCAAAGCAGAAGAGGGGGTCTAAAAATTAATCTGCAGAAAATTAAAGTAATGTTTAGCATTCTTCCAAGAGAAAAGCAGTTTACGATAGGTAGCGAGGCACTGGAAGTGGTAAGGGAATACATCTACTTAGGGCAGGTAGTGATGGCGGATCCAAATCATGAGACGGAAATAATCAGAAGTGTAAGATTGGGCTGGGGTGCATTTGGCAGGCATTCTCAGATCCTGAACAGCAGGTTGCCATTATCCCTCAAGAGAAAAGTGTATAACAGCTGTGTGCTACCAGTACTCACGTACGGGGCAAAAACCTGGAGGCTTACGAAAAGGGTTCTGCTGAAATTGAGGACGACGCAACGAGCTATGGAAAGAACAATGATCGGTGTGACGTTAAGGGATAAGAAAAGAGCAGATTGGTTGAGGCAACAAACGCGGGTAAATGACATCTTAGTTGAAATCAAGAAAAAGAAATGGGCATGGGCAGGACATGTAATGAGGAGGGAAGATAACCGATGGTCATTAAGGGTTACGGACTGGATTCTAGGGGAAGGTAAGCGTAGCAGGGGGCGGCAGAAAGTTAGGTGGGCGCATGAGATAAAGAAGTTTTCAGGGACAATATGGCCATAATTAGTACATGACCGGAATAGTTGGAGAAGTATGGGAGAGGCCTTTGCCCTGCAGTGGGCGTAACCAGCCTGCTGCTGCTGATGATGACGATGAATTGAATTGAATTTGAGATTCCCAAACTATGCCGCCATCTTTGATTATTGCGCCATAATCACGTGGATTCGCTTCTATCTGCTACATTCGATTACGACGCCATCATTGTCACCAGAATGTGGCCACCATCTTGAGCTATGACGTCACATTCATGTGACCAATTGGGTTGCTATTAATTTACTATGGGGGCCGTCATCTTGAATACCTCGCACTGAAAATTTCACGCCATAGGGAGGTAGCAGACCTCAAGAAATCGAGAAACGTGATGAGAAAGAGGTAATGCTCTTAACAGCATAAAGTGAACTCAAGAGCCACAATGAGCCCTTCTAGAGTATTACACTTCCTTTACGTTCCTTTAATTTAAACAAGCTCCCTCTACTTTTCTTTTCCAGAGTATTAATAGGCAGTTATCTATATTATTCCCACTATTTATTGAAAATTATCAGTATAGTCTCTGCTCGTTACGTTTCTAATTCCTTGTTTGTTATTTAAGCCATCTTAAGCTCTGCCAAAATGCACAATGTCATCTGCAAAGCGCAGGTAGGTGAAATCCTCACAGTTACTTCTTGTATGCAATTTTTCGCAATGTTCAGCACCTCGAATAACTCTTGCTAGCATACAATGAGTAAACTTTGAGAGATTGCGCATTCGTCTGACACCTTTCTTAAGCGGTATCATTGTACTTTTCTTGTACAGGATAATGTGCGAAGTACAGTCCCTAGAGATAATAAAGGGAACAGACGGGTTAGATTTTGTTAATCATCAACCATAGTTAATTTCCCCGAAGGTTGTCTTGGCTTCATTTTCTGTTGCTTTTATATGGTGAATCCCTAGAAATATCATCTACGGTTGTTATTTTTTTTATCCATGCCCTCTCCATAACCTTTGCATATATGATGCTTCCTTTACCTTTAGTATACATTTGTACTTAATCGAACACTTCTCATCAATAAATGCAGGTTAAACAATTTTCCCAGTTACATTATTGACATCATGAATGCAATCAAGTTTAGAATTTTCTCTTTTAATTTACTAATTCACTAATTCCTGGTGGAAATTATTGTAAAAGAAAACCTTCCTCCGAACAAGCCATAGAACTTGCTCAAATTCAAGGATTTCATCTATATCGTTTCAGCGGTTGCCCAGTGCATAGATCGGCATGCTCACTCGCGGGAACGCTGAGTCATGCCGTCTCCGCGCTCGTTTCGCGAGCGTGAGGCCGTGAGTGACGTGAGCGACACCTCGTGTATTGAATGGTGTGAGATGACGTGAGTGCGAGCAGGAGTGAAACGTTGGTGAGTGAGGGCAAGGTGACAACTACCGGACCTAGCTGTTGGTTAACGTGCGTATGGTTTAAGGTCAGTTTGGGGTGACTTTGAATGGAGGTGAGGGTGAACCTGATTGACCGTCGACGAGAGCGAGTGGACGTGATCGTATATGCGACTGAGGGCCGGTGAAGGGAGGCAAGTAGGAGCGTTAGTCGAGACTGGTTACTGAGAATGGAAGCGGCTAGAAATGGGCGACAGAGCGTTGTTGAGCACAAGCAGTGCCAGGTTTCTTGGTGGGGGGAGGCACATCCTTAGCTAGGTACCGGGAAAGAGAGAGAGAGGAGCTGGGTAGGGTGGAGTCCCGGTACAAATTTTGGTAAGGGGAGGGGGAGCGTAAACGCTATACCTCCCCTCTCACAACTCCCTGGCTACACCACTGAGCACAAGTAGAGAGAGAGCAACAGAGGAAAGGTGGGGAGGTTAACCAGATGGGAAGATCTGGTTTGCTACCGAACACTGGGATCGGTGCAACAAAGACGGTTCTAAAAAGAAGGGGCCTCTCTTCGCCCCGTCACAAACAAAAAGGAACCTTGCCTAGAACTGCAAGTGGCCTTGTTAACAAGGGGCCCTTCTTAAGAGAGGGAAGGGGGAGGTAAAGCGATAGGAAAGTAGAGATAAAAAAAGAAAGGAGCATAGACATACAGTCACAGTCGGTCACTGTCGCCGCATACTGCCACCGCACAGCACAGTAGCACTTGCAGCACTCTAAACATCTGTGCAGGCTACAGCCGCTTGTCCAAATATGTTGCCTTTAAAAACAGCAACAGTGCCCTCCTCGCCCTCCGTTGTGATGTCTTGTGATGTCGGCAATCTAAAATAAGCCCCCCTGTTAAAGGTCCTTGGTCAAAACGCGCTATCGCGATTGCGAGCGATCGTCTCTGTAAATTGTAGCGAGTCACAAGTAGGACCGTGAATGAGTACCGACGAGTGTGAGCACAAATGAGTGAGTGCATCACCCAACAAGATGTTCCTGAAAAAGCATGAGTAACTAACCACTTGTTCAGTCGACCCAGAGTGCACTGGGAGAGAGAGCGAGAGAACCAAGGAAAGGGCGTGGACGTTAACCCCGCGTACGTCCGGTTTGCTACGGAATGGTGTAAATAGGTGAACAAAGAGAAAGGAGAGAAGATAGAGAGAGAGAGAGCTCTGCTCAAGCGCACACTTGAGCGAACAAACCAAGTGTGTCGCGGAGACTTGTCAACTTATTCGTTGCCTTGTAGGATATAGGGATGCGCAAGACTTCTGAAAACAGTCTTCAGTTCAGCCTGCTTAAAGTATAAACCCCATGCAAGCGATCTCGCGCGCGACAGCGACATGCGACGCGATGGAGATGGCTGTCGCGTTCGCTCGTCGCCTACAAGTTGCACCCCATGCGAGCGATGACTTCGAGCGACGTCTCCCCAGGGTTGCCGGTATGGGGGCAGCAATGTAGGCGCCGAAACTAGCGCGACGCGTGCTTCATTAACTTAAGTTGATGTATTTTTCTGTAAAAAGCAGCATAAAATATTTCTGAAAGTCTTGAAGTAGGTTCTTATCCTTGCACGTATAAAAATTCAATCGTTCGCTCGTTCCGTGCGACAATCGGAAGTACTGGAGTTACGTACATCCAGTTCCGGCTTTGCGCTATTGGCTAGTCGATCGCTCATAGCACTTCCGGGCGACGAGCAACGAATTCTAGATTTGCAAAACCGAGCGATCACTCCAAAAGACCGAGCGATCTGTTCAAGTGACGGCCCGATCCGTCGCGCGAACCCGTCGCTCGTCGCTGTCGCGCACAAAATCGCGCTAATGGGGTTTAGCCTTAATGCTGTGCGGATAGAGGCGGCGCTCAACGTCGTAACGAGAAGAAAAGCACCGGACGCATTCCGTAATTTCTTTTATGCCGCATTAGTCACAGAAGGCGTGTCAGGCATTCCGATACGCATCGAGCATGAGTAATATCTGCTCGTCATATGCATTTCAGCCGGGATAACGCAGTCGGCGCGGAGCCTACAGCTGCCTCTTAAGACTGCAGCACGCGTAAACTCTGACGCATAAAACTGCCCCATTGTTCTACTTATCGCGGCAACTTCACGACGTAGAGATTATTGTCGCCGTCAATAGCGCAGTGAAAAGAGATACGACCTTGGCAGAGGTCGGAAAACTAGGCGCGAGACAGCGCACGCGAAAACCGGAGAGAGTGTGCGATGTGCAAAACGCCAAAGAGGGAGAGGGGGGCCGGAGGCGAGCGAGGGAAGTCGGAGCGATGCGACAACACGCCCCCGATCGTCGGGCACGTCGGCGCTCATTCTCGCCCGCCTCTGCGTACGCGAAGGATGTCAAGCCAGAGTTCCAACCCTGCCGATAACGGCGACGAAGCGGATGGCCGCACGGAGCGGTGCACGAGAAGGCACAGGACGACGTTCCTGCAATGCGAGACGTCTGTGGTGTACGAGATACCGTTCTCGTGCGGGAGGTGCTACATCGGACAGACCCAAAAGTGCGTCAACGAACGGCTGAGGCAGCACCAGCGCGACCTCGTCCGCGCTCTGAGCAATGCTGCTAGCAACACCGGCGGCAACGGCGGCGGCGGAGGCACGCTCGTCAAACACTGCTTGGACTGCGGCTGCACCCCGGATTTCCACAGTTGCCAACTGATCGCCGCGGGTGCAGACAGTGAAGCGAGGGAAATTGTGGAAGCCATGGAGATACGAGAGGCGGGCGCACGGTGCGTGAGTTACCCTTCGGTTGTCCCATCGGAGTACCCGGATGTGAGCAAGGCTCACTTGCGCGACGATTCTGACTCAGAGTCCGGCAGTGAATCCGAGTCCCGCTCCGAGCTAGTCCGCGAACCCATCCCCGAGTCTGTCCGCGAGCCGGTCGCCGAATCCCGCTTCGAAATGTCTCCGAGACCAGACGTTTTAGGTGAAAACCTTGTAGGTGACTTCGCTGGTTCGTCTGCGATGCATTCGAGACGTGCTCAGCGTCTCATAGAAATTATTCGAATTTTGGAAATGCTGAAGTAACCACGTGACGGAATAAGCAGAAGGCAACGGTACGACTTCGATGAACTGAGCATCGCCTGGGATAAAGTGATCTATTGCAAACGGCGCAAGGACAACGGGGTTTGCTGCTCGCAAGAATGCGCTACAACCTTCCCCCTTTCCCACTCCTTAAGTGTAAGGTAGCCAATCAGGCACGTCCTTGGTTAACCTCCCTAACTTTCCCTCTTTGTATTTCTCTCTCTCTCTCTCCGGCAAGGCGGCGCGTCGGTGAAGTGAATGTGCAGAGATTGACAATCGTGCTTAGAAGAAATGGTAGGGAGAAAAGCCATCGAAGTCGCGGTGTCTGCACAGTGTTCTGTGCAGAAGTAGTTCGACAGTGACGCGGCGAAACATACATTATAAAATACTAAATTTGTCCACGCAGGGAATTCACCACATATCGGTAGATGTCGATACGCAACGCGGATAATGGAACTTGCCAAAGCTGAAGAAGAATATATTCTCCGAAACGCCGGATGGCGGCGGCCGAGCTGGAAGAGAACAAGGAAGTTTCGTCACGGCAACATGGTGCCTGCTTCATCTATTTGTTATGCAAGATTTTAAGGGCAACAGAATTGGACAAGCGGCTGTAACATGAACAGTTGTTCACAGGGCTGCAAGTGCTACTGTGCTGTGCGGGGACAATATGCGGCGACAGTGACCGACTGTGATTGTCTGTCTGTGCTCCTTTCTTTTTTATCTCTACTTTGTTATCACTCTAACTCCCCCCTCTTTCCCCAGCGTAGGGTAGCAAACCGGATCTTCCCCTCTGGTTAACCTCCCTGCGTTTCCCCTCTCTCTCTTTCTCTCTCTCTCTCTCTCTACTATGCAAGAGCTCATGTGACCACTCCGATCGAAAAGCGACAGTTGTAGGCCACTCGCACACGCTGCTCGAATCTCCAGCCTTGCGATGGCGGGTCGCAAACCGCTAAACCAATCAGCGAGGCCCCGGCAACAGCGCGCGATACTCTGTGCATCGGGTTATCGTCGCCGGCAGCAAACACGAAACGCGTCGTTCCCGAGAGTTCTCGTTTCGAACGAGAAGGCGACGCGCGGGTCGTTGAAGTCGCCCTTGCAAGTGTGAACGTCGGTGTCGTCGAGCTGTTGCCTTGTCGTAGGCGACCGACGGTCGCCCCATGCCTTTTGCGACTCGAAATGTGAATGGACCCTTAGTTAACAAATTTCGGCGGAAATTGGAATACACAGATAGTTTTATGTACAGAGATACGCACCTTCACTTGTCCTGAGTGCTGATATGGCTATGAAACAGAGAATGTCGGTCACGTTGTTCTTGAGTGCCCAAACTACGTCGTAGTAAGAAGAACGTAAACGAAAAAATGCTAGGAAGTTTGGACAGCCGTACCCTTGGAACGTTTACCTGGAACGTGGTCACCAAGCCATATGCAGCAAACGGGAGCATGTTCTTAAAAGTACCTTTTAGTGGATGCAGACGTACAGGGTTCGCAGTTCAGTATACAGTTGTGTAAAGGGACGCACATGTGTTCTGTGCTGTACCGTGGACGGAACTTGAAATGAGTGGTGAGTGCTTGGACGTACCACCCATTTAGTATATGGAGGACTCCGCTACGCCAGGGCTAGGAGGTGCATCTATCATTGGTTTAGCGGCATGCATCGACCCGAAGAAAGGTCCCCATTGCAGTGCCGTTGTTTTTATTGGATTCATTGTCATTCCTTTGATTTACTTACTGTAAAACTGTGAATTATTTGTCTTTTGGCCGTATAGTATGTACAAATGGAGTTGCCGATTTGTACCTCTATACTGTAGCCACGGTATGACACAAATTAAGTCGTGGTTCACTCACGTTATGTCTGGCAACGTAAATGACAAGCAGAAATATGCCAGCCATGATGACTGGCATGTTTCTGCCAGGCGCGATCACACACTTAAGATTAAAGAGTATGGAGGTAGAACGGAGCTTTTTAATACGTCTTTTTTTCCTAAGACAGTCACCGAGTGGAACAGGTTGCTTAGTGATACGCACAAACTGGGATACATAGCGCAAGAAAGGCACAGGGACAAGCAGGAACACGGGACAAGGGCTCGTCCCCTGTTCCTGCTTGTCCCTGTGTCTTTCTTGCGCTATGTATTCCAGTTTGTACGTATCCCACCAACACGCCCAAACTTCTTGCCTGCTAAAGTGCTTAGTGATGTTGTATCGCTATCTTCAAGGGATTCCCCAACGACTACTCGTTGTGTCCTACAATTTAAGTATTCTTTTATTCATTCAGCAGCCGTTTTATTTATGTTGTAACACAACAATTTTTCAAGCAGCGAACCATGAAGCACTAGGTCCTTCCTGAAATCTAAAAAATGCAATTTACACAACCCCCTTTGTCAAGAGTGGATGCAACGTCGTGCGTTAATTCTGTAAGCTGACTAATTCAAGAAAAAACACTTGGAAATGAGGGTTGCTGAGAGATCAATAAGGAAAACAAATTTAACTTAGTCATGATGTTCCTAAAAAGTTTAAGCTCAAAGATCTTTCAAGGTTTACTAGTCAAGAACGCCGGTAGGTAATTAAACGCAGACTTACTAGGTCCTGACTTCGGAATAGGAACAACATTGGCAATTTTCCAGTCATCGGGCAACATTCCGCATGTCAAGGACTTAGCAAAGGGCACATAAAACCATAAAGAGTGCAGCGGTGGCGTAGAGGTAGAGCGTCCGCCTCGCGTGCAAGAGGACCGTGGCTCGAATCCCGGTGACGCGCAATTTTCCACCGGATTAAAAAAAATCCGCGTGTTGATAAAAATTGCATAAACCGGCCTGGATTGCGGCCTGATCCCGGTGACCAGAACCGGTAACGCACTCCCTCACCAGAGCAGGATTGGCCAGCCTGGTGCAGTACTTGGCCACAACCTCCTATATGAATACAACAATCACACCTCACCCGTCAGTCCCCAGCAGCTGCGAAGCAGCTGACCATGGCGGCGGTCAGACCTGCGACGCAGCAGAGGGTGCTAAGAATCCCTGGTTCCGGACAGGCTGCCATTGGAATCTGAACCTGGCAACGTCTAACGCTAGAACATTATCTAGTGAGGCGAGTCTAGCAGTCGTATTGGAGGAATTAGAGGGCAGTAAACGGGATATAATAATGTTCAGTGAACTTAGGAGGACGAAAGAGGCATATACAGTGCTAAAAAGTGGGCACGTCCTGTGCTAGCGGGGCTTAGCGGAGAGACCATATCTAAATGTCGGATTCCTGATTAATAGCTGGTAACATACAGAAATTCTATAGCATTAACGAGAGGGTGGCAGCACTTGTTGTGAAACCTAATAAGAGGTACAAATTGAAGGTCGTACAGGTCTACTCCCCTACTTCCAGTCATGATGACCAGGAAGTCGAAAGCTTCTATGAAGACGTGGAATCGGCGATGTGTAAAGTCAAAACAAAATACACTATACTTATGGGCGACTCCATTGCCAGGGTAGGCAAGAAGCAGGCTGGAGACAAGTCAGTGGGGGAATATGGCTTAGGCTCTAGGAATAGCGGATTGAAAATCCCAACATTGCCCATCATGAATTTTATGCTGGGCATGATGTAAAATGTGCTGGGCATGATGGAAAACATGGTGGTTATGGTGGAATCCATCGTGGGTATAATGGGTGGATGGTGGGTACAGTGGTAGATGGTGGGATGTATTGGTGGGATACATACTGGGTGACTTGTCTCAATGGTGGGCGGGCTAGGTGAATGGTGGGTGTAGTGGGTGGAAGGTGAGATGACTACTGGGTGACCATGTAAATAGTGGGTGAATGCTGGGTGTGCTCGGAGGATGATGGGTACATACTGGGGGAACTGTGGGAATGGTGGATGTGCTGGGTGAATACTGCATGTACGTACTGGGTGAAATGTAAATGGTGGGTAAATGCTGTGGATGCTGGGTGAATGGTGGGTGTACGCGGTGGTTCGTGAAACACATAGAGGAAGAAAAATGAGCGAATATATGTGACAGCCAGAACATGACAGGTGTGTGTCTCAATGGTTGTAACATTTGGAGTGATAATGGTGGGTGCCTAATGTGGACATGATTGTTTGATTTGCCAAAGGGTACCAATGCATGTAGTCTCATTTTTTACGTATATAAACATCCATGCACATGTACTTTGCTATTATAACATTTATTCTAATATTTCAGCATATTATTTCATAATGCATGCCTAATACATAAAACAAGTAGTTTAAAATATCTTGATGTAGTGACTAATGAATGCGTACCGTTCCTACACTTCATAGAAAGGCATGAGAGGAAGCGGTTATGATAATGAAAGGTTCTGCTTGTAGCTTTCATAAAATCAACTTTGAGTGATGTGCTGAAAGCCAGTAGTTGTGCCCAAAATTTGTATTACATAATGCTTGATTCTACTTATGTTACACTATACTAAACATTACGTGAGAACCAGAAAAGAATTCCACATTGTGATGGGAAGAAAGGGTATTTGCTAAACACAAACGCTGTGCTTACAGATGGCTTGGAAGTTCTGTAACTCAGAAAAGCAGACACGTTCGCTCAGTAAATATGTCATTTTAGCAGTAGTGTGACATAGGAGCTAATTATTTAGTTAGCACATTGTTTTCATATCATCTTCTGTGCCATGGTCTAGAGCAATGCATATAAACATCCTACATGCATAGCAATTTGGTGGCAAAGCCAATTACCAAACTAACAAGATAGTGTAGAATCATACTTCAGCACAAGCTGAAATGAATTTCTTGTTTGCTTCATGACATGCCAACTACAGGTGATGGAGGAATGAGATTTTGAGTACTGATATATACTTGAATGGAGTAACTATAGACGGCACAACCTATATTACTGATGAATTCATGTCGACACAATGCAACAACTAGTGTTGAATAATATCTCAAAATGCTTTCTTAACTCGAAAAGGCAACAGTGCACAGATGAGAATTTTGTACTTGGAGCTAATGATATGAAGAAATGACATACATTACTCCAGACAAATAAACAATTATATTTGCCTTTAATGTGGTGGAAGGGCACCAGCACTGGGGACATGCTGAAATTTTGATAAATCAACCCGAGATTCACGTACTGCAACAAGTTTAGATAATTTTGCTTTATAGTACGATTTCTACAGCTGGATTGCTATGATATTTCAACCCACTAGAGGCATTTTACTGTCAAGCAGGAACATCTTTAAAAGGACACCTATTGAAGAAGGCGAACAAGACAAAATTAGTCACAATGTGACGTCATGTCCCACTTTAAAAACACAACCTGATCAATATTTAATTAAAAATTGAGAGACGTGTTTAAAGGGACACTAAAGCGAAACAACAAATCAGTTTAGACTAATAAAGCGTTGTTTGAGAACACTGTAGGCAGTCATTTCAGAACAATAGTGTGATTATTGGATGAGAAAATGAAGGTCCAAGTATCAGTATTTGAATTTCGCGCCGAAACGCAAGCGCCGGTCCTTCAGCGTGACGTCAGGAATTCCAAAGTATGTTTTCGCATTTGGGCCGCGTTGGCTGTATAAAGGTTCCCGAAACTTGCCAAGTTTAATATTTGGTTCCTTTAGAAGACAATGTAGTCAATCTGTACCGCTATATATAGTTAGTAGGCCCTAGCAGATGCCATCAAAATCCAAGACGTCACAGCCCCCAGGTGCGGGAACTTAAGTAGGGGTCGCCACCCGTATTTCGTTCTTGCGGTTTTTCTGGCTTACTAAACGTCTTATCGTTGTAAGAGTGGTGTTTTTGGCATTGTAGAACGGTAATTTACTGATGCAGAAGAAATCATTTTTCACTTTAGTGTCCCTTTAAGGCTATGTAAATTTATTAGTACAAAAAAAGAAAAGTATGAAAAATTCCCCCTCAACCGGGATTCGAAGTTGGGACCTAAGGATCACGAGCCTAGCATCTTACCACTGCACCACAACGCACTGGTCTTTCAGCATACATTTTGGCTATGTTAACAGTAAAAATCGCTGTCTGCGTTGATGTTTACCTTTGTATTTGTGACTTCTGCGGAGTGCTCTCGTTTTAACCCACAAAGAGCGGTCCTCGCTGCCACCCTAGACAAACTGGACAAGCGCGCAATGTCCGAAAACAAGACCCTTGGAAACTGGCCTACGCGAACATCAGTGCGATCTGCTATGAAGGCGCTGCTGCGATACTTGAAAGACACGGGACTTTCTGACAAATTGTGACTGTACACTGTTTGACGTAGGACTGTACGGTGACACTGCGTAAGACTAGGAACGCCTTTGCGGGCTGCGTGACAGTGACCACAGAAACAGTTCGTGTGTACGTGCGTGTGTGTTTAGGTTTTTTTTTCTTTTTTTATGCTTCTCATTCTCACCTATTGCATCCCCTTGCCCCTACCCCAGTACAAGGTAGCCAACCGGAGATGACCTCGGGTTAACCTTCCTGTCTTTCCTTTGCCTTTCTCTCTCTCTCTCTCTCTCTCTCTCTCTCTCTCTCAGGGGACCAATTGCAATGCACGCTCACTGACTTTGAAAGGAAAAGCAAAAGGGTGGGTCTAAAAATTAATGTGCAGAAAACTAAAGTAATGTTTAGCATTCTTGCAAGAGAACAGCAGTTTACGATAGGTAGCGAGGCACTGGAACTGGTAAGGGAATACATCTACTTAGGGCACGTAGTGACGGCGGATCCAAATCATGAGACGGAAATAATCAGAAGTGTAATAGCGGGCTGGGGTGCATTTGGCAGGCATTCTCAGATCACGAACAGCAGGTTGCCATTATCCCTCAAGAGAAAAGTGTATAACAGCTGTGTGTTACCAGTACTCACGTACGGGGCAAAAACCTGGAGGCTTACGAAAAGGGTTCTACTTAAACAGAGGACGACACAACGAGCCATGGAAAGAAGAATGATGGGCGTAACGTTAAGGGATAAGAAAAGAGCAGATTCGGTAAGGGAACAAACGCCAGTTAATGACATTTTAGTTGAAATCAAGAAAAAGAAATGGGCATGGGCAGGACATGTAAAGAGGAGGGAAGATAACCGATGGTCATTAAGGGCTACGGACTGGATTCTAGGGGAAGGGAAGCGTAGCAGGGGGTGGCAGAAAGTTAGGTGGGCGGATGAGATTAAGAAGTTTTCAGAGACAATATGGCCATAATTAGTACATGACCGGAATAGTTGGAGAAGTATGGGAGAGGCCTTTGCCCTGCAGTGGGCGTAACTAGGCTGATGATGATGATGATGACATGCATTTCAGCCGGGATAACGCAGTCGGCGCGGAGCCTACAGCTGCCTCTTAAGACTGCAGCACGCGTAAACTCTGACGCATAAAACTGCTCCATTGTTCTACTTATGTAAAACTCTTGCTTGGGCTAGTTGGTTCGTGCTTGAAGTAGGTAAAGGCAAGGCGCAGAAGGCCAGGACTTAGGAAGAAGAACACAAACGACAAGACGGGCGTCACTCACAACTAAGTTTATTTTCGCAACAAGCCTGCCTTATGTAGGTCATTCACGCCGAGTCACGCACAAAACTTTAGAAGTAAAAAGCACAGCAATCTATCGACCATTCAGGAATGTTATCTGCACAGCTATCGAAAGAGCAAACAAGAACCACACGTGGATCAGCACAGGAGCCAACTGATCTAGTACAGCCTTTTTCCAAGCCAACGGGGACAAAAAACCAGACATAAAAAGTACCGTCTACACTTCACTACCAACCTATCTAACCACAACATAACACACTTCAAACGCCTAAGGCACAGTCAGTGATGAAGCTCGCACGACGATGGGAATAATGACCAAAGAATAACACGGAAATAACATGAAAAATGCGTCTAAGAACAGTGTCTGCGTCAAAACTAAAATCTCTAATAGTCACTCACCTAAAAATTGGTAGAACATCTAACCGCGCGAAAAGAGAACCACGCGACAAACAATGAAATGGACAGAAGTGATGAACGATAAAGGTTTAAGAACAGCGTCTGCGTCAAAAAAACAACAAAAGCCTAAGAGCCACTAGAAAATCGTCAGCAAAATAAAAACTAGTTAAGTAAAAGGATGACAGACGGTAAAACAAATGAAATCACTCTAACACGAGGCCTAAATGAAACCTTCTAAAAAAGTCGTCTCCTTGTCACTAAGCATAATGGACGGCCTGCTGACGCATGCGTTCCCCTCTTTTTTGATGAAAAAGGCTTCCACAATTTCCCGCTCATACCTGTCTTTTCCATACTTCAGAAATATTTGGTTTTGTCAAACTGAGGGCGGCAATTAGAGCAGTCTCTGCAATGCTCTGCAAGGAAACTCCCTTCCTTGTCGCTCAGATTACGACAATGTTCCATTGCCCGCTCATTGAAACATCGACCTCTTTGTCCGATATAGCTGCGACCACAGCTTAGGGGTATTCGGTAGACTACACGTGTCCTGCATTCAGTGAACTTCTTCTGATGCTGGATTGAACAAGCCGGGCGTTTCTCTCCGTTCATGGCACAAAGCTTAGACAGCTTGCAAGGCGCCGAGAAAACAACCTGAACGTTATGCCTACTTGCCACTTTCTTAATGTTGTGCGATACCTTATGAATGTACGGAATTACCGCAACAGAACTGCGTGAAACTGGCTCCCTGATAAGAGGCGGGTGCTTTAGTTTTTGGAGCATCGTTTCGCAGACAGCTGAAATCAGACATGGCGGGAAGCCTGCCTGTTGTAGTCGTTGCACTTGAGCGTTAAAGCTACTTGACACCAAATGGATGCAAGACTTAGTTAAAGCCGCTTGCAGGGAATTTGTAGCAATTGCACGCTTTACAATCTTGGAATGGGCGCTCTCAAATGGAAGCAGGCCTTTCAAAGAACGCGGATTGTACATCCAACAAAGGCCTTCCTTTGGAAACACCAGCCTGATATCCAAGAACTGGAGTTGACCGCATCTCGGAACTTCCTTAGTAAACCTGAGACCCTGACTGTGGTTCGAGAAGATAGTCATGGTTCTCTCAACGGTAAAAACTAATTCGTGCTCAGGGACGTCCTTCAAAATGACCAAGAAATCATCAACATATCTGTAAATGGACACTACATGAGGAACACAAAGATTATTACTGATGTCAGTTCCTACAACAGATAGGAAGCTATCGCAAAGGACAGGAGCTACAGAAGAACCGATGCATATCCCTTTCTTCTGCACATAAAACTTGCCTTCAAACAAAATGGCGGTTGAGTTCAGGTAGAACTCTAATAAGGAAATGAAATTGTCCACGCTTACACCTGCCGCATTCTGGAAGCGGACTTCACCATTTGATTGGATCTTGTCCCTGACCGCCGCTGAGAGACCTTGGTGAGGGACCGAATAGAAGTCTTCTTCGCCTTGCCTTTACCTACTTCAAGCATGAACCAACTAGCCCAAGCAAGAGTTTTACTTGAGCATATTTCTTCTACATTGGGCCCTTTCTTTCATCAAAGCTTTCGCACCGATCCTGCCATTTTGTGCGTCAACTTGATCGCCCTCTCAGCTTGCCAGTCTCGAGTGGTGTCGTATTGCTTGAGAAAAAAGCTGGTGCCTTTGGAAGTACAGTCTATCTTCGGCGTCTTGGAACCGTCTTCTGGGCACGTCAGGCGCGTATGCAAAATACTCAAGTCCGAGTATTGGAGGAAAGTTAAATTGTTTCAAGATGGGCTGCGTGTGCTTGTTGTTCTCGGGAAAGAACCAGAAAGCGAAAACAGGCGGTTGCAGCAGATGAAGCGTCTGGCAGCAACGTCCACTGAGTTTCTTTGGCATCGAGCGTTAGTGCGCCTATTATCCCGGTCAAAAAAGTCTCACGATGCAAGCACCGGCCAGGTCACCGTGCTAGGAGACGCAGCTCTGCCTAGACAAGTAGAGCGCTTTTTGGAAAAAGGACCGAAGTTCAGCCTCGAACAAGGATCCCAGCGCCAAGAATTGCTTGCCATGGTGAGAAGAGTGGCTAGACGCGGAAAGAACCAAGAAGAAAAAGAAAGAATTGTAAGTGACGGTGTTTCCTGCCTGATGGCGAGTGCTGCATCCATTCCGCCGAGAAAGCCTCGCCTCCAGAGGATTTCCACAGGATCTGAAGGACAACGACCTTGTGGGGCTACAGGCCGATAAGGAGGGCGGCATTGCTGTTATGCCGACTGGTGTTTTTCGTGAGAAGGCCTTGGTTTCTATAAAGAAGAACTTCAAGCAAGTGGCGTTCAAGGTTCGGAAGCAAAAAAGTCAGGCTTTTCAACTTTTGGGAGAAATTAATTTGGAAAACCTGCACAAGATGGCAAAGGAGGAAAAAGGGAGGTTTCTTGAGATCTTCTTCACTGTGAAGACACACAAGCCTGAATGTCCGCTGCGCACCATTGTTTCAGAAAGGGGAACATGGCAACGTCTGGTTAGCCGGTACCTTCAGAAACATCTGCGAAACGAGGTGAGCGACGACCCTTTCCTGGTGCGTAGTTCTCTTGTCAAGAATGGCGAGCTGCGAAACAAGATTGCCACACAGTTACGACAGGGCGACACGACGCGCACCTCTCCCTCTCCGTCGCTGCAGCTGGGAGGCGTTCAATGAAGCGGCCTTTGCGCTGGAATCCGCCGCCTTCCACCCGCCCCATCGACATTGTGACGGAACTAGTTCGGCGTGTGTGAACAATGATTCCGGAGTTCACCAACGCGGAGCTGATTTGACACGCATGGACAAGCTGCCGTGGGGACGACGTATTTTGGCGCGTCTCACGCTTTGGCGTGGCACGGAACAACGAGCGACCCTCGATCGGCGTCGATAGTTCCCGGAACGGCACCCCGTCAACGCCGTCGTCGGGCATCAGAGCGCGGTTGCCTTTGTGTACGTAAACTGATCTGCAGAGCAGCGGCGAGTTGGTGATGAGTAATCGAACAGTCGCCGCCTCGTATGACCGGCGGATCGAGTGTATAAAAACTGTGGTTGTGCGAGTGCTGGGGACACTTCTCTTGAGCAGTCATGTTAGACTGAGTCACTTCTCTCATGCAGTCCTGTTGGACTAATACTCTTTTTCTCAAGCAGTCATGTTAGACTGATTTAATTTCTGTAAATAAACCCTTTTTCCTCCTTCTCGATGAGAAGCAGTTCTTCACTTCATCAACGATCTCAGCGTAAATAAGTTGGACGACGGCATGGGCCAGCTACCTTCGAATTCATGCCGTACTCCAATCTTGGCAAAGGACCACGGACGATGGGATTGAGCCCCCAATCCTGACACTCTGGAGGGGCTGAAGGATCTGGACAACCTGCCGGCTCGTCAATACAATGCGTTCTCCATAGACATTGAAGATCTCTTCTATTCAGTCCCTCACCAAGGTCTCTTAGCGGCGTTCAGGGACAAGATCCAATCAAATGGTGAAGTCCGCTTCCAGAATGCGGCAGGTGTAAGCGTGGACAATTTCATTTCCTTATTAGAGTTCTAACCGCCATTTTGTTTGAAGGCAAGTTTTATGTGCAGAAGAAAGGGATATGCATCGGTTCTTCTGTAGCTCCTGTCCTTTGCGATATCTTCCTATCTGTTGTAGGAACTGACATCAGTAATAATCTTTGTGTTCCTCATGTAGTGTCCATTTACAGCTATGTTGATGATTTCTTGGTCATTTTGAAGGACGTCCCTGAGCACGAATTAGTTTTTACCGTTGAGAGAACCATGACCATCTTCTCGAACCACAGTCAGGGTCTCAGGTTTACCAAGGAAGTTCCGAGATGCGGTCAACTCCAGTTCTTGGTTATCAGGCTAGTGTTTCCAAAGGAAGGCCTTTGTTGGATGTACAATCCGCGTTCTTTGAAAGGCCTGCTTCCATTTGAGAGCGCCCATTCCAAGATTGTAAAGCGTGCAATTGCTACAAATTCTCTGCAAGCGGCTTTAACTAAGTCTTGCATCCATTTGGTATGAAGTAGCTTTAGCGCTCAAGTGCAACGACTACAACAGGCAGGCTTCCCGCCATGTCTGATTTCAGCTGTCTGCGAAACGATGCTCCAAAAACTAAAGCACCCGCCTCTTATCAGGGAGCCAGTTTCACGCAGTTCTGTTGCGGTAATTCCGTACATTCATAAGGTATCGCACAACATTAAGAAAGTGGCAAGTAGGCGTAACGTTCAGGTTGTTTTCTCGGCGCCTTGCAAGCTGTCTAAGCTTTGTGCCATGAACGGAGAGAAACGCCCGGCCTTTTCAGTCCAGCATCAGAAGAAGTTCACTGAATGCAGGACACGTGTACTCTACCGAATAGCCCTAAGCTGTGGTCGCAGCTATATCGGACAAACAGGTCGATGTTTCAATGAGCGGGCAATGGAACATTATCGTAAACTGCTCAACAAGGAAGGGAGTTTCCTTGCAGAGCATTGCAGAGACTGCTCTAATTGCCGCCCTCAGTTTGACAAAACCAAAATTTTGAAGTATGGAATGGACAGGTATGAGCGGGAAATTGTGGAAGCCTTTTTCATCAAAAAAGAGGGGAACGCATGCGTCAGCAGGCCGTCCATTATGCTTAGTGACAAGAAGACTTTTTTAGAAGGTTTCATTTAGGCCTCTTGATAGAGTGATTCCATTTGTTTTACCGTCTGTCATCCTTTTATTTAACTAGTTTTTATTTTGCTGACGATTTTCTAGTGGCTCTTAGGCATTTGTTGCTTTTTTTTTTTGACGCAGACGCTGTTCTTAAACCTTTATCGTTCATCATTTCTCTCCATTTCATTGTTTGTGGCGTGGTTCTTTTTTCGCGCGGTTACATGCTCTATCAATTTTTAGGTGAGTGACAATTAGAGATTTTAGTTTTGACGCAGACACTGTTTTTAGACGCATTTTTCATGTTATTTCCGTGTTATTCGTTGGTCATTATTCCCATCGTCGTGCGACTTTTATCACTGACTGTGCCTTAGGCGTTTGAAGTGTGTTATGTTGTGGTTAGATAGGTTGGTAGTGAAGTGTAGACGGTACTTTTTATGTCTGGTTTTTTGTCCCCGTTGGCTTGGAAAAAGGCTGTACTAGATCAGTTGGCTCCTGTGCTGATCCACGTGTGGTTCTTGTTTGCTCTTTCGATAGCTGTGCAGATAACATTCCTGAATGGTCGATAGATTGCTGTGTTTTTTCTACTTCTAAAGTTTTGTGCGCGACTCGGCGTGAATGACCTACATAAGGCAGGCTTGTTGCGAAAATAAACTTAGTTGTGAGTGGCGCCCGTCTTGTCGTTTGTGTTCTTCTTCCTAAGTCCTGGTCTTCTGCTCCTTGCCTTTACCTACTTCAAGTTCTACTTATCGCGGCCATTTCACGGCATAGAGGCATTGTCGCAGTCAATAGCGCCGTGAGAAGAGATACGACCTTGGCAGAGGTCGGAAAACCAGGCGCGAGAGAGCGCACGCGAAAACCGGAGAGAGTGTGCGATATCCAACCGCCAAAGAGGAAGAGGGTGCGAGAGGTGAGCGAGGGAAGTCGGAGATATGCGATAACAAGCCCCCGATCGTCGGGGACGTCGGCGCTCATTCTCGCCCGCCTCTGCGTACGCGAAGGATGTCAAGCCAGAGTTCCGACATTGCCGATAACGGCGACGAAGAGGATGGCAGCGCGGAGCGGTGCACGAGGAGGCACAGGACGATGTTCGTGCCGTGCAAGACAGCCGTGGCGTACCGGATACCGTTCTCGTGCGGGAAGTGCTACGTCGGACAGACCCAGCAGTGCGTCAACGAACGACTGAGGCAGCACCAGCGCGACCTCATCCGCGCTCAGAGAAATGCTGCTGGCAACGCTGACGGCGGTGGAGGCAGTCTCGTCCAACACTGCATGCGCTGCGGCTGCACCCCGCTTTTTTACAGTTGCCAGCTGGTCGCCGCGGGTGCGGAGACTCACTCCGAGTCCGAGCCCGAGTCCGAGTCGGACTCCGAGTCCGACTCAGAGTCCGGCAGTGAATCCGAGTCCCGCTCCGAGCTAGTCCGCGAGCCCATCCCGGAGTCTGTCCGCAAGCTGGTCACCGAATCCCGCTTCGAAATTTCTCCGGGACCCGACGTTTTAGATGAAAACCTTGTAGGTGACTTCGCTGGTTCGTCTTCGATGCATTCGAGACGTGCTCAGCGTCTTATAGAAATTATTCGAATTTTGGAAATCCTGAAGTAACCACGTGACGGAATAAGCAGAAGGCAACGGTACGACTTCGATGAACTGAGCATCGCCTGGGATATAGTGATCTATTGCAAACGGCGCATGGACAACGCGGTATGCTGCTCACAAGAATGTGCTACATCCTTCACCCCCCCCCCTTTCCCACTCCTTAAGTGTAAGGTAGCCAATCGGGCACGTCCTTAGTTAACCTCCCTGCCTTTCCCTCCTTGTATTTCTCTTTCTCCTACAAGGCGGCGCGTCGATGAAGTGAATGCGCAGATATTGACAATCGTGCTTAAAAGAAATGGTAGGGAGAAAAGCCCTCGAAGTCGCGGTGTCTGCCCAGTGTTCTGTGGAGAAGTGGTTCGACAGTGATACGGCGCAACATACAGTGTTACATATTAACTTTATCCACGCAGAGAATCCAGCACATATCGGTAGACGTCCATATGCAACGCAGATAATGGAAATAATGGAACTTGCCAAAGTTGAAAAAGATAATCCGAGAAACGCTGGAAAAGGAGAACAAGGAAGTTTCGTAACGACCACATGGCGCCTGCTTCATCTCTTTACTACGCAAGATCTTAAGGGCAACAGAATTGGACAAGCGGCTGTAGCATGAACAGTTGTTCACAGTGCTGCAAGTGCTACTGTGCTATGCGGTGACAGTATGCGGCGATAGTGACCGACTGTGATTGTATGTCTGTGCTCCTTTCTTTCTTTATCTCTACTTTGTTGTCACCTTACCTCCCCCTAGACCTTTTTCCCCGGCGTAGGGTAACAGGATCTCCTCTAGGGTTAAGCTCCCTGCCTTTCCCCTTCTCTCTCTCTCTCTCTCTCTCTCTCTCTCTCTCTCTCTCTCTCTCTCTCTCGCTCTCTCTCTCTCTACTATGCAAGAGGTCGTGCGACCGCTCTGGTCGAAAAGCGACGGTTGCAGGCCACTCGCACACGCTGCTCGAATTTCCAGCCTTGCGATGGCGGGTCGCAAACCGCTAAACCAATCAGCGAGGCCCCGGCAACAGCGCGCGATACTCTGTGCATCGGGTTGTCGTCGCCGGCGGCAAACACGAAGCGCGCCGTTCCCGAGAGTTCTCGTTTAGAACGAGAAGGCGACCCGCGGGTCGTTGAGGTCACCCTTGCAAGTGTGAACGTCGGTGTTGTCGAGCTGTTGCATTGTCGTAGGCGACCGATGGTCGCCCCATGCCTTTTGTGACTCGAAATGTGAATGGGCCCCTAATTAACAAATTTCGACCGGAATTTGAATACACGGATACGTTTATGTACAGAGATACGTAGCTTCACTTGTTCTGAGTGCTGATTTGGCTATGAAGCTGAGAATGTCAGCCACGTTGTTTTTGAGTGCCCAAACTACATCGCAGTAAGAAGAACGTAAGCGAAGAAATGCTAGGAAGTTTGGACAGCCGTGTCCCTTGGAACGTTTACCTCGAACGTGGTCACCAAGCCATATGCAACAAAACGTGAGCATGTTCTTAGAAGTATCTTTTTTGGACGCACAGGTACAGGGTTAGCAGTCCAGTATACAGTTGTGTTTAAGGTGACGCACATATTTTCTGTACTGTACCGTGGACGCAACTTGCAATGAGGGGTGAGTTCTTGGACGTACCACCCATTTAGTATGTGAAGGACTCCGCTATGCCACGGCTAGGAGGTGCATCTATCATTGGGCTAGCGGCATGAATCGACCTCACGGAAAGTCCCCTTTGCGGAGCTGTTGTGTTTATTAGATTAATTGTCATTCATTTGATTTACTTACTGTAAAATGTGAATTATTTATGTGTTTTGGCCGTACAGTATAGACAAATGGAGTTGCCGAGTTGTACCTCTATACTGTAGCCCCGGTAAAGCACAACTGAAGTCGTGGTTCACTCACGTTATGTCTGGCAACGTAAATGACAAGCAGAAATATGACAGTCATGATGACTGGCATACTTCTGCCAGACGCGATCACCCACTCAAGATTAAAGAGTATAGATGTAGAACGGAGCTTTTTCAGATGTTTTTTTTCCTAAGATATTCACAGAGTGGAACAGGTTGCTTAGTGATGTTGTATCGCTATCTTCAAGTGATGCCGCCAAAAAGTACGTGTTGTGTCCTACAATTTAAGTGTTATTTTATCCATTCAACAGCCATTTTATTTATGTTGTACCACGGCAGTTTTTCAAGCAGCAAGCAGTGGAGTAATAGGTTCTTCCTGAAATCTAAAAAAAACGCAATTTACGCAACCCCCTTTATCAAGAGTGGATGCTAGGTCGTGCGTTAATTCTTTAAGCTGAGTAATTCAAGAAAAACCACTTCGAAATGCGTGTTGCTGAGGGATCACTAAGGAAAACAAATTTAACTTAGCCATGATGTTGCTAAAAAGTACAAGCTCAAAGATCTTTCAAGGTACACTAGTCAAGAACACCGGTAGATAACGAAGTCCTGACTTCGGAATAGGAACAACATTGGCAATTTTCCAGTCTGCAGGCAACATTCTGCATGTCAAGGACTTAGCAAAGAGCATATAAAGGCATAAAGGGTGCAGTGGGGGCGTAGAGGTAGAGCATCCGCCTCAAGTGCGAAAGGACCGTGGTTCGAATCCCGGTGCCGCGCAATTTTCCACCGGATTAAAAAAATCCGCGTGTTGATAAAATTGCATAAGCAGGCCCGGAGTGCGGCCTGATCCCGGTGATCAGAACCGCTAACGCACTCCCTCACCCAAGCGGGATTGGCCAGCCTGGTGCAGTACTTGGCCACAACCTCCTATATGAATACAACAATCAAACTCCGGCCGTCAGTCCCCAGCAGCTGCGAAGCTACTGACCATGGCGGTGTTCAGACCTGCGACGCAGCAGAGGGTGCTAAGAATCCCTCGTTCCGGACAGGCCGCCATTAGAATCTGAACCTGACAAAGTCTAACGCTATAACGTTATTTAGTGAGGCGAGTCTAGCAGTGCTATTGGCGGGATTAAAGGGCAGTAAATGGGATATATTAGGGCTCAGTGAAGTTAGGAGGACGAAAGAGGCATATACAGTGCTAAAACGTGGGACGTCCTGTGCTACCAGGGCTTAGCGGAGAGACCATAATTGGAGTCGGATTCTAGATTAATAGCTGGTAACATACAGAAATTCTATAGCATTAACGAGAGGGTGGCAGGTCTTGTGAAATCTAATAAGAGGTAGAAATCGATGGTCGTACATGTCTGCGCCCCTAGATCCAGCCATGATGACCAGGAAGTCGAAAGCTTCAACGAATACGTAGAATTGGCGATGGGTAAAGTAAAAAGAAAATACGCTATACTGGTGGGTGACTTCAATGCCAGGGTAGGCAAGAAGCAGGCTGGAGACAAGACACTGGGGGAATATGCCATAGGCTCTACGAAAAGCAGGGGCGAGTTATTAGTAGAGTTTGCAGAACAGAATAATATGCGGACAATGAATACCTTCGTCCGCAAGCGGGATAGTGGAAAGTGGACGTGGAGGAGCCCGAACAGCGAGACTAGAAATGAAATAGACATCATACTCTGCGCTAACCCTGGCATCATACAAGATGTGAACGTATTCCGCAAGGGGCACTGCAGTGACCATAGTATGGTAAGAACTCGAATTAGCCTAGGCTTGATGAGGGAACGGAAAAAACTGGTACATAAAAAGCCGATCAATGAGTTAGCGGTAAGAGGGAAAATAGAGGAATTCCTGATCAAGCTACAGAACAGGTATTAGGCTTTAATTCAGGAAGAGGACCTTAGTGTTGAAGCAATGAACGACAATCTTGTGGGCATCATTAAGGAGTGTGCAATAGAAGTCTGTGGTAACTCCATTAGGCAGGATACCAGCAAACTATCGCAGGAGACGAAAGATCTGATCAAGAAACGCCAATGTATGAAAGCATCTAACCCTACAGCTAGAATAGAACTGGCAGAACTTTCGAAGTTAATCAACAAGCGTAAGACAGCTGACATAAGGAAGCATAATATGGATAGAATTGATCATGCTCTCAGGAACGGAGGAAGCCTAAAAACAGTGAAGAAGAAACTAGGAATTGGCAAGAATGAGATGTATGCGTTAAGAGACAAAGCCGGCAATATCATTACTCATATGGATGAGATAGTTCAAGTGGCTGAGGAGTTCTATAGAGATTTATACAGTACCAGTGACACCCACGACGATAATGGAAGAGAAAATAGTCTAGACGAATTCGAAATCCCCAAGGTAACGCCAGAAGAATTAAAGAAAGCCTTGGGAGATATGCAAAGGGGGAAGGCAGCTGGGGAGGATCAGGTAACAGCAGATATGTTGAAGGATGGTGGACAAATTGTTCTAGAGAAACTGGCCTCCCTGTATACGCAATGCCTTATGACCTCGAGCGTACCGGAATCTTGGAAGAACGCTAACATAATCCTAATCCATAAGAAAGGGGACGCCAAAGACTTGAAAAATTATAGACTGATCAGCTTACTCTCCGTTGCCTACAAACTATTTACTAAGGTAATCGCAAATAGAATCAGGAGCACCTTAGACTTCTGTCAAGCAAAGGACCAGGCAGGATTCCGTAAAGGCTACTCAAGGGGCGTAGACCTGTACAATCTTCATTTTGTGCCTCTTATTAAGTTTCACAAGACCTGCCACCCTCTCGTTAATGCTATAGAATTCCTGTATGTTACCAGCTATATTCTTATTAATCAGGAATCCGACTCCTAGTTCTCTTCTCTCCGCTAAGCCCCGGTAGCACAGGACGTGCCCGCTTTTGAGCATTGTATATGCTTCTTGTGGCCTCCTAACTTCACTGAGCCCGATTATATCCCATTTACTTCCCTCTAATTCCTCCAATAGCACTGCTAGACTCGCCTCACTAGATAACGTTCTAGCGTTAAACGTTGCCAGGTTCATATTCCAATGGCGGCCTGTCCGGAGCCAGTGATTGTTAGCACCCTCTGCTGCGTCGCAGGTCTGACCGCCACCGTGGTCCGTTGCTTCACAGCTGCTGGGGACTGAGGGCCGGGGTTTGATAGTTGTGTTCATATAGAAGGTTGTGGCCAAGTACTTCACCAGGGTGGCCAATCCTGTTCTGGTGAGGGAGTGCGTTACCGGTTCTGGTCACCGGGATCAGGCCACACTCCGGGCCTGTTTGTGCAATTTTATCAACACGCGGATTTTTTTTAATCCGGTGTAAAATTGCCGGCACCGGGATTCGAACCACGGTCCTCTTGCACGCGAGGCGGGTGTTCTACCTCTACGCCACCGCTGCAACCCTGCTGAAAAATCATGAGTGACTAACCACTTGTTCTGCCAACCTACAGTGAAATGGGAGAGAGAGCGAGAGAACCAAGGAAATGCGGGGACGTTAACCCCACGTAGGTCTGGTTTGCTACAGAATGCTGCAAATAGGTGAACAAAGGGAAAGGAGATAAGAGAGAGAGAGAGTTTTGGTAAAACGCACACTTGAGCGAACCCACCAAGTGTGTCGCAGAGACCTGTCAATTTCTTCGTTGCCTTCTAGGCTAGGAACGCACAAGACTTCTAAAAACAGTCTTCAGTCTGCAGCCTGCTTAATGCTGTGCGGATAGAGGCGACGCTCGACGTCGTAACGAGAACAAAAGCACCGGACGCATTCCGTAATTTCTTCGCTACCGCATTAGTCACAGGAGGCGTGTCAGACATTCCGATACGCATCGAGCAGGAGTAATATCTGCTCGTCACATGCATCTCAACTGGGATAACGCAGTTGGCGCGGAGCCTATAGAGCTGCCTCTTAAGACTGCAGCACACATACACTCTGACGCAAAAAACTGCCTCATTGTTCTACTTATCGCGGCCATTTCACGGTGTAGAGGCATTGTCGCAGTTCAGAGAACAGTGAAAAGAGATACGACCTCGGCAGAGGTCGGAAAACCAGGCGCGAGACAGCGCACGCGAAAACCGGAAAGAGTGTGCGATGTGCAAAACGCCAAAGAGGAAGAGGGGGGCAGTAGGTAAGCGAGGGAAGTGGGAGCTATGCGACAACACGCCCCCGATCGACGGGCACGCCGGCGCTCATTCTCGTCCGCCTCTGCGTACGCGGAGGATGTCAAGCCAGAGTTCCAACAGTGCCGATAACGGCGACGAAGCGGATGGCCGCGTGAAGCGGTGCACGAGAAGGCACAGGACGACGTTCCTGCCCTGCGAGACGGCCGTGGTGTACGAGATACCGTTCTCGTGCGGGAGGTGCTACATCGGACAGACCCAAAAGTGCGTCAACGAACGACTGTCGCAGCACCAGAGTGGCCTCATCCGCGCTCGGAGCAATTCTGCTGGCAACCCCGGCGGCGGCGGCGGAAGCACACTCGTCCAGCACTGCATGGACCATGGCTGCGAACCGAAATTCCACAGTTGCCAACTGATCGCCGCGGGTGCGGACAAGAAAGCGAGGGAAACGGTGGAAGCCTTGGAGATACGAATGGCTGGTGCACGGTGCGTGAGTTACCCTTCGGTTGTCCCATCGGAGTACCCCGATGTGAGCAAGACTCACTTGCGCGACGAGTGCGACTCAGAGTCCGGCAGTGAATCCGAGTCCCGCTCAGAGCCAGCCCGCGAGCCCATCCCTGAGTCTGTCCGCAGGCCGGTCACCGAATCCCCCTTCGAACTATCTCCGAGACCCGACGTTTTGGGTGAAAACCTTGTAGGTGACTTGGCTGGTTCGTCTGCGATGCATTCGAGACGTGCTCAGCGTCTTTTAGAAATTATTCGAATTTTGGAAATGCTGAAGTAACCACGTGACGGAATAAGCAGAAGGCAACGGTACGACTTCGATGAACTGAGCATCGCCTTGGATAAAGTGATCTATTGCAAACGGCACACGGTCAACGGGCTATGCTGCTCGCAAGAATGTGCTACATCCTTCCCCCTTTCCCACTCCTTAAGTCCAAGGTAGCCAATCAGGCACGTCCTTGGTTAACCTCCCTACCTTTCCCTCTTTGTATTTCTCTCTCTCTCTCACTCCTGCAAGGCGGCACGTCGATGAAGTGAATGCGCAGATACTGACAATCGTGCTTAAAAGAAATGGTAGTGAGAAAAGCCATCGAAGTCGTGGTGTCTGGCCAGTGTTCTGTGGAGAAGTGGTTCGACAGTGATACGGCGAAACATACAGTGTTACATATTAAGTTTATCCACGCAGGGAATCCAGCACATATCGGTAGACGTCCATATGCAACGCAGATAATGGAATTAATGGAACTTGCCAAAGTTGAAGAAGATAATCTGAGAAACGCTGGAAGAGGAGAACAAGGAAATTTCGTAATGACCACATGGCGCCTGCTTCATCGCTTTACTATGCAATATCTTAAGGACAACAGAACTGGACAAGCGGCTGTAGCAAGAACAGTTGTTCACAGTGCTGCAAGTGCTACTGTGCTGTGCGGTGACAGTATGCGGCGACAGTGACCGACTGTGATTGTATGTCTGCGCTCCTGTCGTTCTTTATCTCTACTTTGTTGTCACCTTACCTCCCCCTAGACCTTTCTCCCCAGCGTAGGGTAACAAACAGGATCTTCCTCTTGGGTTAAGCTCCCTGCCTTTCCCCTTCTCTCTGTCTCTCTCTCTACTATGCAAGAGGTCGTGTAACCACTCTGGTCGAAAAGCGACGGTCGCAGGCCACTCGCACACGCTGCTCGAATCTCCAGCCTTGCGATGGCGGGTCGCAAACCGCTAAACCAATCAGCGAGGCCCCGGCAGCAGCGCGCGATACTCTGTGCATCGGGTTGTCGTCGCCGGCGGCAAACACGAAGCGCGCCGTTCCCGAGAGTTCTCGTTTAGAACGAGAAAGCGACCCGCGGGTCGCTGAAGTCGCCCTTGCAAGTGTGAACGTCGGTGTTGCCGAGCTGTTGCCTTGTCTTAGGCGACCGACGGTCGCCCCATGCCTTTTGCGACTCGAAATGTGAATGGGCCCTTAATTGTGTTCAGGTTCAAATAGGTTCAGTTTTGTGAATAATGCACAAGGTGTTCTGCGTAAAACTGAGAGATTGTAATGCTCTATTACCTATTCATTATTCGGGTAGCCAAATGAACGATACTCCCATTAGCGCTGTGAGAGCACAGAAGTTTGCAGTCAAGAGGCCGTAGTGGCTCAGCCTCTGTGCCAAATGTGAAATTGTTCCAAAAGAAAACATGCATACTGGTGAATTGGGTATGCATTCACATCTACTATTCAAATCCACACATCACAAGGAATCTTTCATTCCTTGGCACATTTCTCATCATTGTACAGACTTTGTTTCAGCGCTGTGCGTGTGCAGTAATATAACTTGGTAAATCAAAGCTGTGGTTAATCAGTACACTGAAAGCAACTTTGCTTGTGGGTTAAATAATATAATGCTCCTACATATGGGTCAGCTTAGTATTATCAGCCGCTTTGTTTACTAGTTCACTGTTACGCCTGAACTATACGGTGCCACTGGACAATGCTGTATCCGTGCAGGCACGCTAGAACAGCTTGGCTATGCACAAACAACCCTTTACATCGCACTTAAATTAAGGTGGTATAGATTTTCTGTCACAATGTGCTTGTAAGCATAACTGCCGAGCATTCAAAAAGTGTTTAATATGTAAGGGTGGATGCTTAGGTTTGCAGGTGTGACGTTTTACCTTTATAGTGCAAGGACACACCGATGAACAGGAAGGATACCACACAAATCCTCGTGTTGTGACCTCGCAGTCACAATGCAAGTAGTTCTCTGTGGTTTTTAGTTATAAACATGTGAAGCAATCAGTAAATTCAAAACTGTATTAAGTAAACTGAGACACCATGAAAAGCAACATAACACTAAAGTGTACACATTTTTTTGTCACACCAGCTCTTTGTGGTGCAGGTCAAATATGTATACACGGTATTTGTAGGAAGTAGGAAGCCTATCCAATATAAACAAGAAACTTGCAGGCAAGGTAATCACAACAAACCAGCTGAGACGGTGGTACTATTCTACTTGTTTTCGTTTGTGACTGATATGCTCGCGAAGGTTTGGGTCATTCACATTTCAAGGGAGGAGTAACTGTTACATACGTGAATCATCTTCCTCTGCCTATATCAATGACTTAAATATATGTGGCAGGTTTAGCTGTGCGATTATTGGTGTAGCTGAAGTGATGTATCACACATAGTTTCCGCGCACTACCCAATTGGCGAAAAGCATGCAGGAATTGTTCTTTGAGCTATTGGTTCAGTGGTGGCTTTCCACTAAACTGACTGTTGAAGAGGCAGATTTCACTTCATCAAAAGGCCCATGTGAAAAATAGCCTAGAACTCATGACGCCAAACACTGTCACCATGTATGACTGAAGAACAACACGTTACAGAACAATGATCAGTGGAATTAATCTCACTAGTATACAAAGAATTGCAGCTGCATTCAGTATTTCACTGCTGGTATACTAAACACAAACCTTTATATGAGTTGTTTGGATGGTATATTCAACAAGATCCTTCTAATGAGCTGTGGCAAAAGCTAACTAAAAAGCTGCTACCCCAGGTACTGCACTGGCCTAAAATATGGATTCTCACATGCAGTGAATACAGTTCTTAAATAGGTTTACATACAGGTATGAAATGTTGTAACTGCGCCATGTGATAAAATTTCAATAAGATCAGCTGACTACCACATAGAACATCTATAATGGGTATAGTTGGTGCAACGTGCCTTGATATTAGAAATTGTGCTGTTTTATTCACACACACATGCACATAAATGCAAGGTACACATACATTTGTGTTCACGTGTTACTGTGTGCATCAAATGAACAGCACCACTTATACTACAAGCCATAAAGATGAATAATTTTTTCGTACCAGTCTAATTCCTATTAGCTATGCAGTGATTTTTTTTCTCACATGCAGCAACACAACCCCGTGCATAAGTTAAGCCGTGGGTGTCATGCCCAGAATATCATAAAATAAAGAAGTGACCATGTGTACGGGCCTAAAATTGATGGTTTGGCACTATCTTGTCGGGCTGCGTAGTAAATTTCTGTCAAAAAAGAACAATTCAGCACACTGACAAAGCAGTGTGGCCAACATAATATAGGGAACAGACACTCTGCCTGCAGAGTAACTTGAAAATTCTGCCAGCAGTTCGTGCTCATTGGCTGGCTTCGGTCACATAACTAATGCTTACATAACTGTGATTCGTGTTCAGGATAAACTCATATCAGCCAATAGGCACGTTTTATATTGTGATAGCAGCTGACTTCTCAGGGACAACGCACTGTGGCCATGAACATGCTAAAGAATGACAAGAGGCGCGGTGCCCCTTTCTATAGTCTGGCAGCGCTGCTGAAAACGGTTCAGTTAATGTGTGGAACCGTGGCCTATTCAAAATAAAGATCAGTCAGATAGCCACTTATAGCATCCAACATCCCACACCCATGAATGATAGGAAGCAGTAAACTTACTGGCAGATGAAAGTGCACTAGAAAAACATTTAATGGACATACTTTACAGGCCCAAGTCAGTTTAATGCACATTATTTGCTAATGACTGTTGGCAGAATGAACACGAGGAAAGAAAATAAAGCACTTATCAGGCATATAATGCTGGTACTTGTGCTATTGTTTGCTTTAAACTGAAGGCTCGTGACAAAACAGGCAACACAAACCAGATAATCAAATAGGGTGGATAAACAAAGTAACCACAAACTTTCGCTTACCCAATCCTGCCTGCATTAGTAACGGGACCATGGCTGGCCAGTGAGGAAGAACTCTGAGCAAAATTTCTTTCACGCAGTTCTGCTGGCTGCTAGCAGAATATTATATAACACCATACCTATGACACTTACTTACTTGTTAAAACTCGTCCTACGTGTTCATTTTTACATTCATAGTGCTTTTTGTCAGCAAATGTAAAATTTTTAGTTAATAAGAAGATAGTATCAAGTTCTTACCTATAACACATTCATCTACCATGCCAGTTGTGTCTTTACAGACTCTGTGCTTAGTCACTAGTCAAAAACAAGCAGCGTAGATTTTTGGCTATGTAAGCTGCTTGCATCACAAAATATAAAGCAATTTACTTCATGAAATCTAGAAATCCTTGATCTTTACACTAGTGTCCACATTATGAAAATCAAGGCTGCCAGAAATTTGCGTTCATGACATTAGTGCTCTCAGGCACGTCCACATTTCCTGACAGCGCTGAACGTCTTGACGTATGCAATTATTATGATGTTCCCTAATTTACCCCACCGACAGAAGCATCTTCAACCATGCAGTAACAACTTTTGAAACAAACGGTAGATGTACGAAGCAGAAAAGGCCGGTGTGATAGGGCTTATCTGTAAGGGTACTAATATGAAAACGCGATCGGCAACACTTCTGCGCACTTCACTTCTGAGAAAACGCACATCCCGTAGAACGAGCACTTCTACCCCCAGCAACGCTGCGACACATCGCACATACATATCACGGTTTCTAGCTTGCGAGCACACTTCATGACAGCCACAACACAGCTCGAACGTCGAGGTCACCTCGGCGCGTCGCAGCCGGCAAAACGGCTCACGCGCAGTATAGCACACGCAGAATGGCAGCGATAACGAGGCGATAAAAACTTACCGCTACTGATCGTATCATTACTTCTGAAAGTTGCGAAGGGCTGGCGTTCACCACTCCGCGGCAACGATCCGCATACACAGAGCAGAAACCAAACGTGTATGCTGCGTGCGCCAATCGGACGCTACTTATTTCGCCACGCCTTGAACGTGTGTGCTGCTCAGAATGCACGTGTATGTGATGGAGTTCTCGTCTGCGACGCACACGGGAAGCATGGCACAAGAAATCACGAAGTCGACGGCTTCAAATATTTCTTCCGACGCACTCGTAAAAACAGCACACACTTCCTGCGCTCCGTCTGTTTCTGTTGGCGATCGCACGCACTGATGAGGTGTGGAAGGGTACACCGGCTTGCTGCTTTCGATTACTATCTCCGTGGGTGCCAGATAACTCTAGTAAAAATCACAAAAAGGAGAAAAAATAGACTGTTTCTGACGCGGCTTTAGCTTAGGCCTTACGTCCCCGCTTCGCTTCGAGCACGCGCCATGTTTGCTGTGACGACAGCCGAACCATCCGCCTCGGACCAGCTAATGAGAGACGAGCAGGCGTGCGGATGGGAAAGTTTCGACCGCTCCTGGCTCACCAGTAGAGAGCCATCAGCACGCGGGCGGACGAGGGCGGAACGGACGGGCGGACTCACCAATGGCTAGGAACGGTCAAGAGGGCGTTGTTGAACACCAGCAGTGCCAGGTCTTTTGGAGGGGTGGAGGGGGCACATCCTTGGCGAGAGACCGGGAAAAGGAAAGAGAGGGGGGAGCAGGGCAGGGCGGAGCCCTGGTGCAAATCTTGGTGAGAGGAGTGGGAACGTAAGCGGTATGCCTCCCCTCTCATCACTCCCTGGCCACACCATGGAGCACAAGTAGAGAGAGAGAGAGAGGAAAGGTGAAAGGCAGGGAGGTTAACCAGATGGGAATATCCGGTTTGCTACCGTACACTGGGATTGGTGCAACAACGACGGTGCTAAAATAAGGGGCCTCTCTTCGCCCCGTCACAAACAACAAGGAACCTTGCCTAGAACTGCAAGTGGCCTTGCTAACAAGGGGCCTTTCTTACGAGAGGGAAGGGGGAGGTAAAGCGATAGGAAAGTAGAGATAAAAAAAGAAAGGAGCATAGACACACAGTCACAGTCGGTCACTGTCGCCGCATAATGCCACCGCACAGCGCAGTAGCACTTGCAGCACTCAAAACATCTGTGCAGGCTACAGCCGCTTGACCAATTATGCTGCCTTTAAAAACTGCAACAGTGCCCTCCTCGCCCTCCGTTGTGATGGCTTGTGATGTCGGCGATCTAAAATAAGTTCCCCTCTTAGAGGTCTTTGGTCAAAACGCGCTATCGCGATTGCGAGCGATCGTCTCTGTAAATTGTAGCGAGTCACAAGTAGGACCGTGAATGAGTACCGACGAGTGTGAGCACAAGTGAGCGAGTGCATCACCCAACAAGATGTTCCTGAAAAAGCATGAGTGACTAACCACGTGTTCTGTCGACCTAGAGTGCACTGGGAGAGAGAGCGAGAGAACCAACGAAAGGGCGTGGACGTTAACCCCGCGTACGTCCGGTTTGCTACGGAATGGTGTAAATAGGTGAACAAAGAGAAAGGAGAGAAGATAGAGACAGAGAGCTCTGGTCAAGCGCACACTTGAGCGAACAAACCAAGTGTGTCGCGGAGACCTGTCAACTTATTCGTTGCCTTGTAGGATATAGGGATGCGCAAGACTTCTAAAAATGGTCTTCAGTCCAGACTGCTTAAGGCTGTGCGGATAGAGGCGGCGCTCGACGTCGTAACGATAATAATAATAATATATGGGGTTTTACGTGCCAAAACCACTTTCTGATTATGAGGCACGCCGTAGTGGGGGACTCCGGAAATTTTGACCACCTGGGGTTCTTTAACGTGCACCTAAATCTAAGTACACGGGTGTTTTCGCATTTCGCCCCCATCGGAATGCGGCCGCCGTGGCCGGGATTCGATCCCGCGACCTCGTGCTCAGCAGCCTAACACCATAGCCACTGAGCAACCGCGGCGGGTACGTCGTAACGAGAAGAAAAGCATCGGACGCATTCCGTAATTTCTTTTATGCCGCATTAGTCACAGAAGGCGTGTCAGGCATTCCGATACGCATCGAGCATGAGTAATATCTGCTCGTCATATGCATTTCAGCCGGGATAACGCAGTCGGCGCGGAGCCTACAGCTGCCTCTTAAGACTGCAGCACGCGTAAACTCTGACGCATAAAACTGCCCCATTGTTCTACTTATCGCGGCAACTTCACGACGTAGAGATTATTGTCGCCGTCAATAGCGCAGTGAAAAGAGATACGACCTTGGCAGAGGTCGGAAAACTAGGCGCGAGACAGCGCACGCGAAAACCGGAGAGAGTGTGCGATTTGCAAAACGCCAAAGAGGGAGAGGCGGGCGGGAGGCGAGCGAGGGAAGTCAGAGCTATGCGACAACACGCCTTCGATCGTCGGGCACGTCGGTGCTCATTCTCGCCCGCCTCTGCGTACGCGAAGGATGTCAAGCCAGAGTTCCAACAGTGCCGATAACGGCGACGAAACGGATGGCCGCACGGAGCGGTGCACGAGGAGGCACAGGACGACGTTCCTGCAATGCGAGACGTCTGTGGTGTACGAGATACCGTTCTCGTGCGGGAGGTGCTACATCGGACAGACCCAAAAGTGCGTCAACGAACGGCTGAGGCAGCACCAGCGCGACCTCGTCCGCGCTCTGAGCAATGCTGCTAGCAACACCGGCGGCAACGGCGGCGGCGGAGGCACGCTCGTCAAACACTGCTTGGACTGCGGCTGCACCCCGGATTTCCACAGTTGCCAACTGATCGCCGCGGGTGCAGACAGTGAAGCGAGGGAAATTGTGGAAGCCATGGAGATACGAGAGGCGGGCGCACGGTGCGTGAGTTACCCTTCGGTTGTCCCATCGGAGTACCCGGATGTGAGCAAGGCTCACTTGCGCGACGATTCTGACTCAGAGTCCGACAGTGAATCCGAGTCCCGCTCCGAGCCAGTCTGCGAGCCCATCCCTGAGTCAGTCCGCAAGCCGGTCTCCGAATCCCGCTTCGAAATTTCTCCGAGACCCGACGTTTTAGGTGAAAACCTTGTAGGTGACTTCGCTGGTTCGTCTGCGATGCATTCGAGACGTGCTCAGCGTCTTTTAGAAATTATTCGAATTTTGGAAATCCTGAAGTAACCACGTAACGGAATAAGCAGAAGGCAACGGTACGAATTCGGCG
Source organism: Dermacentor albipictus (assembly GCF_038994185.2). NCBI lineage: Eukaryota > Metazoa > Arthropoda > Arachnida > Ixodida > Ixodidae > Dermacentor > Dermacentor albipictus. Next base: position 38,765,185 of record NC_091826.1, read on the forward strand.
AACTGAGCATCGCCTTGCATAAAGTGATCTATTGCAAACGGCGCATGGACAACGGGATATGCGGCTCGCAAGAATTTGCTACATCCTTCCCCCTTTCCCACTCGTTAAGTCCAAGGTAGCCAATCAGGCAAGTCCTTGGTTAACCTCCCTACCTTTCCCTCTTTGTATTTCTCTCTCTCTCTCCTGCAAGGCGGCTCGTCGGTGAAGTGAATGCGCAGAGATTGACAATCGTGCTTAGAAGAAATGGTAGGGAGAAAACCCCTCGAAGTCGCGGTGTCTGGCCAGTGTTCTGTGTAGAAGTGCTTCGACAGTGATACGGCGAAAGATACAGTGTTACACATTAAATTTATCCACGCAGGGAATCCAGCACATATCGGTAGACGTCCATGCGCAACGCAGATAATGGAAATTATGGAACTTGCCAAAGTTGAAGAAGATAATCTGAGAAACGCCGTATGGCGGCGGCCGAGCTGGAAGAGGAGAACAAGGAAGTTTCGTAACGGCCACATGGCGCCTGCTTCATCGCTTTACTATGCAAGATATTAAGGGCAACAGAATTGGACAAGCGGCTTTAGCAAGAACAGTTGTTCACAGTGCTGCAAGTGCTACTGTGCTGTGCGGTGACAGTAGGTGGCGACAGTGACCGACTGTGATTGTATGTCTGTGCTCCTTTCTTTCTTTATCTCTACTTCGTTATCACTTTACCTCCCCTCTTTCCCCTTCGTAGGGTAGCAAACCGGATCTTCCTCTGGTTAACCTTCCTGCCTTTCCTCTCTCTCTCTCTCTCTCTCTCTCTCTCTCTCTCTCTCTCTACTATGCAAGAGGTCATGTGACCACTCAGTCGGAAAGCCACAGTTGTAGGCCACTCGCACACGCTGCTCGAATTTCCAGCCTCGCGATGGCGGGTCGCAAACCGCTAAACCAATCAGCGAGGCCCCGGCTCTGTGCATCGGGTTGTCGTCGCCGGCGGCAAACAGGAAACGCGTCGTTCCCGAGAGTTCCCGTTTAGAACGAGAAGGCGACCCGCGGGTCGCTGAAGTCGCCCTTGCAAGTGTGAACGTCGGTGTCGTCGAGCTGTTGCCTGGTCGTAGGCGACTGACGGTCGCCCCATGCCCTTCGCGACTCGCAAGCGTGAACGGGCCCTTAATTAACAAATTTCGACCGGAATTTGAATGCACGGTTAGTTTTATGTACGGGATACGCAGCTTCACTTACCCTGAGTGCTGATTTGGCTATGAAACTAAGAACGTCGGCCACGGTGTTCTTGAGTGCCGAAACTACGTCGTAGTAAGAAGAACGTTAGCGAAGAAATGCTAGGAAATTCGGACAGCCGTGTCCCTTGGAACGTTTACCTGGAGCGTGGTCACCAAGCCATATGCAACAAAACGCGAGCATGTTCTTAGAAGTATCTTTTAGTGGACGCAGGAGTACAGGTCAGCGCTTGTGAATAGCAGTCCAGTATACAGTTATGTTTAATGTGACTCACGCATGCTCTGTACTGTACTGTGGACGGAACTTGAAGTGAACGGTGATTGCTCGGACGACAGACACACCGCGGCCGCCATCTTTAGGTACCAGCACGTCGAGAATGAGCGCAATAAAGAAACGTGACAGCACGATGGGCCCCGTCTCGTGTCGAACTACAAAGCGGTAACAGTGATTAACTGGTGCAAAATAGTCACAGTCAATAAGCAAAACAGTGTGCGCGCATCATCATACAATGCACTGACGTCATCGTGGCCGCCATGTTTGGGTACTAGAGCAGCGACAGCTGCGCCCGTGACGTCACCTGAAAACCATTTATACGCATAAGATCCTGACCGAAAAATTTTACAAGAAACGAGGCCTTCCTGCCTGTTGCTGCGACCGGGCACCCGGTGACGGCCCGTGTCGAGGGACAAGCAGGCTAATTCTTGGGCTAGTTGGTACGGTTTACTCATAATGGCAAAGGCCTTTAGCGCAATTCAAAAAAAGACGGTGTCATGACAGAGACACAGGACAGCGCTATCCTGTGTCTCTGTCACGTCCCTGTTTTTTTTTTTTTTTAAATTGTGCTAAAGGCTTTGTTTGCCACTGTGAGTCGAGGCAGCGTGATCTGTCGAGCTTCTTGCTGTGCGAGAGCTGTCTCCCTTTGAAAGACGAGGGGCGCCAACGTCCGATGAGCGCAGGAATTGCCCAAGCGGCGACGCCTGCGCAGGCTGGCACGTGTGTGCAGGAGGTGCTTCCGGGGGCGCGCCGACGTCTCTGCACGCCTCGACCTGAGGAAACGTGTCGCAACTTGTCTGACTTGTCCGCTTCGCTACACGTTCGCCGCAGTAGAGAAAACATAGCCGCGGCCGACGTAACTCGGTTCTTCGCTGGCCAACGGCCAGTTGCTGCTTTGCGTGCGAATGAAGGCATTGCCGGCACGTAACTGAAGCACATCACGACGGCTCATTCGTAACACTTGTATATAGTCCTGATGAACCAGCTTTTTCAGGCTGTCGAGTACAGGCTTGTTGCAAATTAAAGTTAGGCGCACAAGTTAGTCAGGATCAAAAAACGGGTGGGGGGGAGGGGGCAAGAGATCCGATGCACCCCAGTCGTCTACGCCTATATGACTCTCCATCAGCGCGTGCGCACGGCGGCAAATGAATCTGCTATACGTTGCAAAAGGGTTGAGCATTGAGTTGTTGGTTCATTGAACCTTTTGGAGAAGCGCTAAGTGGCGGCACGAAGAAAGGCACCAATACTATACTGCAATACCATTAGCTGCAATATTGTACTATACCACTCATAGGTAGCAAGTGTGCAAGAAAACAGAGAGAGAAAAACAAAAGGGGTGGAAAGACAGGCAGGTTAGCAAGTGTAAGTACCGGCTGGCGCTTCATCAACGTATGTAACAGGAGCCCACTCAACACCACAATAAGAGTAATCACCGTCAGCTAGCTCAACCACTTGAAGCCAGCTATAAAAGGCGGCTTCCTCGTATGTCTTTCGGAACTAGAGCAACAATCTCAATTCCAGATGAATAAACAACGTTTGACTGATCTCATCTCCGCGGTATTTCCCGTTGCTAACATCTTGCTGTTCTGGACCGTGTACGTTTTTTTTTTTTTTGGGGGGGGGGGTGAGATTGCATTCACTGACCTGATAGCAATCTTATAGAGCTTGACAAAATTCTGCGCTCCCCCATTAAAGTATACATTGCTCCAGTCTGCCAGAATTCAAGCTACCGTGCCAAATCAAGTAGCGACAATTGTGTGCTAGAAAGCACATTGCGCAGAATAACATTATGTTCTCAAATATAACATCGAATAATATTATAAAATGTGTGGTTACGCAGTACTGGATTATATACTCGTGTAAGATAGACGACAGAACAGAGACAAGAGTCGCACTAAGAGCGCTCGTCTGTACCTTGTCAGAAATGCGTTGACTGCTACATAACACTGTCTTACAGATCGAAAACACCGGGCGAAGTTCGAACGACTGGCTCATACAGCTCGCCTACAAATTCGAGTACAGACAAAGGAGCGCACTCTCGTCCATCCACGTATGAGTTACGGCAGCCAGTCGATATTTCACAAGTGTGAAGCGATACCAACCAATATCGATACGCATGAAAGCAAAAGACTGGAGTCCATAGGGATAAAAAAGCAAATGATTGTTGCACGAGCAATTCCTCTCTGAGACTGCAGACTCGGGAAAGAAGGAGCTGTAGACCGCTCCCAATACGGCTACACGGCAAAGGTGTAAAACGTGCTGTTTTGTTGCATTGTTCAAATGACTGTCCGCGCGTGCTTGCTTCGTCGCCGGAATGCTCTCATATCGCCCCGTGTATCAATCGTTTGCTCATTTATCCATTTATTGCGCGCAGACAGAACCGCTGACAAAATACTTGGTACTTAGCACTAAGTACTTAATACCAAGCTCAGTGCCAAATGCTATACCTTCACACATTTCCCATCTAAAACATGTAATCTATGACGTATTTCGCGTTCTCTAATTGATTCCCACGCATGCAGTCAGCAGAAGCACAGCCTCGGAGATCGTTTTCTGCTATCCAGAGACAACATAACCTCTCCAACGCGCCTCGCACGCTGGCAGTCTGCCGGGCTCTTGCGATATGGAAGCCGTTTAACCTCGTACCGCCGGTTTCTTCGCCTGAATAAAAAAAAAAGAAAAAAACGCTCGCCGCCGGGAAGCGGACGAGCGCCGTTAGACAGTCGTATGCAGATTGCAAGGGCTCTGGAGAGTGAGCTATGAGCAGAGAGAGCGTGAGAGTGCTAGCAGCCGACGCGTTTCCTGCAAAGAGTTGCGACAGATGGAGCGATAGTGGTGGTGGCGGTAGGTGGCGGCGGCGGCTTCGACTGCGAGGAATGCGTCTCCTTTCGGTCGGGTCTGCCGACGTCGTTGCAAGTCTGCTATCTAAGGCCCTCCTCGTAGAGAGGGCGTGTTATCTGCTCTCCGGGAGAAAAAAGAAGCTCAGTTGCTCACTGGCGCGCAGTATGCTAGGAGCGTTACACGATGGCCGACGAATGCCGGCCCAGGTCTAACAGAGGTTGCGAGTACCCGCTGTATCCGGTTGACATAGTTTATCATAGTGACCGCCACCGTGGCGAATGTCGCGTCTACGTCTTCGCTAAGAAGGTCGCGTGCCCGGACCCGTGCAGCAGGCAGAGGCTCGTTGTCCTCGAAGTCACGGGATGGATGCCATACATGTATCTCAAGGTGAAGGACGGTGACATCGGCAATATGGTGTCTGCCATTGGTGATTGCATTGGACAAATCAAGCAAGACTACGTGGGTCGGGAGATTAGGTGCGACTACAGAATTGACACGTCAAGCGACTTGACGTTCATCGACGGCTATGGCTACCACCCGGACGACGCCGAGGAACGATTCATCAAGGTATCTATTGGTGATCCAAGTGTGTATAAAAAATTTGCCGAGATCGTGCCATACGAAGTGTACATGGCGCAGGTGGACCATGTGTGCCAATTTAAGGTCGACGTGGGGCTGGCCCATCCCAACAAACTCCTCGTCTTGGGGCCTGACTTCGAGTACGACGAACGGAGTTCACGCTTTGTAACGTCGGTGCGCAACCTCAAGACAGTGGACAACGTCGATAAGGAGACTCCCGTGTTGAAAGCCATGAGCATCGACATTATGTGCATCTCTCAGTCCGGTAGCTTTCCCAAGGCCGAAAACGAGGACGACCAAATTATCCAGATCGCTTCAGTGGTCACTGCGGATGTGCTGCGAGCCACCCACGACAGCGACGACTTTCGGAAGTATGCCTTCGTTGTCGGATCCTGTGACTCCGTGGATAATACCGAAGTGAGGCATTACGACAGCGAGTCCGACATGCTCGAGGGGTTTTTGAGTCACGTGGTGTCGATGGACCCGGACGTCATCACGGGTTACGAAGGGCGCAGTTTTCATTGGCCCTACATTCTGGAAAGGTTCAAACGTTTCCAGTTGTGGCCCTCGTTTTCACGACGCCGTTACGGCGGGATCTGGTCCCACTACGTGCACGGCAATAAGGAGGTCGTTTCGTCGCACGATCGGATTCTGGTCGACATGCGTGATGTAATCACGGCCGAACAGAAACTCAGGTCGTACAGCTTGGACTTCGTCGTCAGAGAGTTTATACCAGGTGAGGTGCAGTTGGAAGATGTCACGTATGAGCAGGTGAAAGAGTTTCACGAGGGCACTTCTGCCACGAGATCCAGGATCGCCGGATGCTGCGTGAAGCGCGCTCTCATGCCGCTGAAGCTCATGATGAAGTTCAACACAATGACTTCCGTAATCGAAATAGCCAACATAACGGGCGTCCCGATGCGTTACGTATACAGCAGGGGTCAACAAGTACGTGTCATGACCCTCATCGCCAGGGAGGCGCACGCCCACCGAATGTTATTTCCAACAATGAAGAAGTCGGGCCAACAAGGGTACTGCAGTGACAGCAGTGATGACTTTAATGATTCTGATGATGAAGAGGAAGCCAGTGCTAAGAAACCGGCCTTTCCTAGAAAGAGAAAGGCAGAAAGTAGCGATCTAAACAACACGGGATATCAAGGAGCCAAGGTGCTCGAACCAAAGGTTGGATTCTATCATGATCCGGTGTGCACATTGGACTTTGCTTCCCTGTACCCGAGTATCATCATCGCTATGAACCTGTGCTACTCGACTCTTCGCCTGAACTCGAAGCGGCAGACTGAGAATACGGAACGTAAAGCAAATCAAGACGAAGATCGTTATGAATATGAACAAGGAAAACCTTCCCCGGAGGGGGATGTGTTCGTGTCCGAGAGTGTCAGGAAGGGAATCTTGCCGACGATTTTGGTCGACCTTCTGAGAGCAAGAAAGCAAGTGAAGGAGGAGATGGCCGAATTCGAGCACGACCCGTTCACGCTGTCACTCCTTAACGAGCGCCAATTGGCCATCAAGAAGTGTGCGAATTCAGTGTACGGCTTCACGGGTGCCGTGCGCAATGCAATCCTGCCCTGCACTGAAATTGCCCGATCTGTGACAGCCTACGGCAGAACTCTGATGGACAAGACGGTTTACTACGTCGAAAAAAAGTACACCCAGCACGAAGTGATTTACGGGGACACAGACTCGGTGATGATCATCTGCCGAGGCAAGACGGTGGCAGAAGCCATGGAGATGGGCAAAGCACTGGCCGAGCTAATTTCGTCGCACTTTCCTCGCCCCATACAGCTAGAGTTTGAGAAAGTGTGCCGGCCGTACCTGCTTCTCGGCAAGAAGACGTACGCGGGCGCCGTGTACTCTTCCAACCCCGACTCACACGACAATGTCGAAGTCAAAGGCTTAGAGATGGTACACAGGGACTGTTTGCCCTACCTGTCACGCGTCATGGAAGCTTGCATCCACGAAATGATCGTGAATGTGGACATACCGGCTGCTCAGGAAACAGCCAGAAAGGCACAGGACGACCTGCTGTCGGGTCTCGTGGACATTGCGGAACTGACCTTGCGCAAGAAGTACGACAAGGCAGACTACAAAAGCCACTCGCCTCATTTGCATGTTATCGAAAAGAAGAAAGCTAGGGGGGAGAAACCTCCCAGCGTGGGTGATTTGATTCCCTACGTCGTATGCAAAGAGCTCGTGACGGACGAGGAGGAACTTCCAAAGGAGTATGAAGATCGGCCACAACAGTTCGTCAAGCGCAGAAAGCGCTACTTGCGCAAAATGGCATACAGGGCTGAAGATCCGGCGTACGTGAGGAAGCATGGCTTGCCCATTGACTACGCCTACTACGCGGAAATCCATTTGGAGAAACCTTTAAAGAGACTCTTTGCGTGCGTACAAGGTGGGAAGCCTCAGACTGCCACCGCCAGCTCCGCAAAAGACTGAGTGAGGAACCAAGAAGGAAAAGAAAATATTTTCTGAGAAAAAAAGATACCTTTCTGTTTTCAATAAACGGCTTAGATTACATTGGTCTTGTTTTTTCTCATGCGTCGTCCGCTGTTTGGGACGCAGCATGCTTCTCTAACCCCACCGAGAATACTGGCGCAAAACTCAACCGACATATTAAACAGTGGCTTCGTCCATATTTTCTTTTTATCGCGGCCGATAGAAAGAACATTCTCGGACAGTCTAGGAACCTCGGTAACAGACCTTATGATTGTTTCCCGGATTGGTCCGGTGTCTTCTTTACATAAGCAGATATGTTGCAGATAAGCGAACAAAGGAAATCGTTGGCCTTGGTCGACAGAGATTAGGTCGGTACTACTGCTGTCGTCCGCGGTGCACACTGATTCAGGTAGTTGTACAGCGAACCATAGGATATCGGTACCTGTCCATAGGTCTTGCACGTTACATTACACCTCTCTCCCCTTAGGTGGAGCTTCCATAGCGAAGAAGTTGCCGTTTTTTTTTCGCATTGATCTGTGCAGCTGTGGAGCTTGCGGCTCTATGTCTTGATGACTTTTTTCTCCATGGTGTTTATTTATTTATTTATTTATTTATTTATTTATTTATTTATTTATTTATTTATTTATTTGTTTGTTTGTTTGTTTGTTTGTTTGTTTGTTTGTTTGTTTGTTTGTTTGTTTGTTTGTTTGTTTAATTACCCTCAAGGCAATAGGGCATTAGCCAGCGCCGTGGGTGCAACGTTAATAAATGCAACAGAACAGCAGCAACAACAGAAACAACCCAATACAATTGATGACCATAACACGAATGATGGCCATATTGACAAAGCAGGTTCATAGCAGTACTTTTAAAGGCATTTATATCTCTAATGGTGGCAACACTGCATGGAAGGCGATTACAGCATGAACATGTACTGGCAATAAATGGGTCATAGTGACATGTAGTGCTTGAAAATGGAAGACCTACTTTAGGACGCTGATCAATGCGTGTTGAACTGTAGGATGGCTTTGTTAGTAACCTGTCCTTAAGGAATGACTTGATATCATAAATCCTTTGAAATAGAAAAAAAAAGGTTTAAAGTTTGAATCCTTAGCTTTAAGAACCACTTTAAATTTCACTTTCTTCAGAGTGTAGCGTAACTAATGCTATGTAGTGCGATTTTGTATGTCATCATTATCTCCTTCGTAGTAGCAGTGTGATCTCGTAGTGTGGTTGTTTCTTCTTGTAACAATTAACTAACATTTAGCATTGATATATTAAATATTTCTTAGCCTGTATACTCTGTCTTCGAATAGTTAGGGTTCTCTGCTCATAGCATGCCGATCGCTATCTCGTTTGTGCGGTAGTTACAAAGCTGATTCTATTTCGCCTTTTATTTTTTTTTAAATAGTGCCGATATACTTGTGCTATGCTACCGCTTGCCTTGCCTATTGTGGGGCCTTGGGACACTTTCAAAGCACGTTCGTGGGTAGATTTTAGTTCCGGCCTGTTTCCATTTGTTATGATTGATTGATTGATTGATTGATTGATTGATTGATTGATTGATTGATTGATTGATTGATTGATTGATTTATTGATTGATTGATTGATTGATTGATGCGGATAACAAACGCTGCGTTCGGACTAGAGTTGGTGCGTGTGTACGACTATACCTAGGGACGGCGATGGAATAATGATGGGACAGAGAGAAAGCGTCCCAGTGCACAGCGCTACAGTCATAGACTACTCACGTCGGGCCCCCTCAAGAAAGACGATATAGAATAAGGCACTTATGGACATATGGTCTGTACACGCATTCATGGCTGTGCACCACCGTGTGCCCCTGAACACCTTTGCGTACTTTGTTCTCGTGTTCCGTGAGGCACTCACTCAAGCATTGCTCAGTCTGACTGACAGCCTCACTACAGCGATGAAGAATACTGTACGGTATGTACCGGGCTCTCGTACAATTGACATAAATGCACCTATTACAGTGTTCATGCTGCATGTTTTTTTGTCCCTATGAAAACCAACACGTTACGATCGTTACGTTCGAAATGTGCCGCAGTTGCTGCTTCGGCAACTTTTCAGGCGTGGACACAACTTTGACGCCGGTACCGTTGCCACTCTGCACGGGGCCTTGTGCCACTCCGTGTCACCTCTCTTGCGTTGCCATCAGTACAGCGCTGCCCATCGCTAGGGACTTAATTTGCATAGACTCGATCCACCGGCAGCTTCGCTTAATATTACAGTACGTGAAGGCAGGAACGTGAAATGGGGCACGAGGCTGAAGGCTGGTTTCTAATTCGTGAAATTCATGTGTTCAGAACTTTGCCGCTTGCTTGCTTGTTTGCTTCCTTTATACCTTGGCGTTTAGACGCTACATGGTATTGCGCAAGAAGCCGAAGATTATACGGAGGAGAAACATAAAACCGGAAACAACAAGTACAATGAAGGGTAAAGTGGAAATTATACAAAAATAATAAAGTAAGCTCAATTAATTTACAAAGACTTTTATTTTCTTTCAGGGGAACACGTATGCTTTATGAAAGGGTAGTAAATTTAAAAGCAATAAATTGAAGTTCAATCTAGCTTTGCGATGTTGGGAAATATGATTTATTGAATCAGTAAATGAGCCAGGTATTCCCGTTGTGTGACAAAGGAATTCGCAGGTATACGTTTCTGTGGCTGAAGCCAAACGCAGATTCGCAAAGGAGAGACTATGATGAAGCATCAACAGAAGACCAGTGGGAGGCCCAGCTCACAAGCCCGAGTCCTGAGGACCAACTACAGCTGGTAAACAGATCTAGGCTATCAGCACAGGTCCACGGCTACCTGAAGTAGGCTGGCCGCCCACCTCCGGAAATCAACACCTGAAATGAAGTTTATTCACTCACTAATGTTTGATGCTGGTTTGTTCATGATTTTATTTCCACTTTTTCTTCTTGTCTTGCTACGCTTCTTTCTTAGTCTTTGAGAAGGCGGGCATGGTGTTCCTCTTCGTTCATAACACCGAATTCGAGGTGGGCAGTGGGGGCGGGGGGTGGGAGGTGGAATGGTCAACTTATTTTATTCGCTAGCAAAGGGGCATGTACACATTTGAGCCTACGGCACGGCAGCCTTCGATGGTCAGATGGCCTCCCCCCGTCCGGCAGCACAGAATTAAAACGGACGAACGAGGGGCTTATCTACTGTGCGCACCCTGGCCTGGCCACAACTGGCTCCTCCGGCAGGCTGGCATTATAGTGTATTGGAATATGGTACTAGAATAGCATGCTAGGAAAGTATTGAGTGCCCATCTGAATCCAATACAATATCCTAGCACACTCTAACTAGTACAGTGTTTATCCTGCGTATAGGGAAACTCATGCTTGCGATAGGCGCGAGGTAACTACTGTCATCGCGTCCTTGGTAATTGAACAGTCTAGGTGGCTAGACTCCGGCTCCGAACCTAGCTTCTTTCTCGAGAGTCGCTTGATCGTCGCATGAACCGAAACGGCAAAAGGTGACTTGGAACCAACAAAATGGGACAGCTTGCCAGTGTCCTTCCGCGAGAACGACTGTCTCGTGGTTTAGCGTTATCAGTTTTGCCAGAGAAATTAAGAAGGCTGTCCAGCAGCACAATGGCAAATTACAGTCCGTTGTCTCTCCTGTCAGAGAAGTAATCGGGCCCATCAAATGAAGAGGCGTATCTGCTCCCTACCACCCCCCCCCCTCCTGCCTTCTACTCTCCTAACCTTTTTGTTTCTGGTTTAGCTTTTTGGTCTCCGATACAGCAATAGCCGCAGCGCATACGTGCATCAGTTATCGCAAGGAAACAACAGAGACGACTTACAGTTCCTTTCTCAGACAACACTCAGACTTACAGATTGTTTAGGGCCGGACAACTCGAGGGTGCAGTGGACACGTCCTGGGACTGAGAGGGGAAATGGTTGACGTCAGTGTCTAAGGCAACACTAGGAGTTACACCCGAACATCGATAGAGTAAATGAGGCGTTGCTCACGCATCTCGAATCTCAGTGGCGCCGGCTACTTATTTCCTCGCTTTATTGTCTGGTTCTCTGGCATTCAGTAGAAAGCTTTGCCAACCCCAGAAACGCAGCGGTGATGCAAACAGGGCAAAACTTGGAAACATGCGCCGGCCGCGCGGTCTCGCTGTCGCAATATGCCTCCTGGTATTAACGATAAACTTTTATTGATAGCTGACCAGTATACATGTATATGACACTTACCGCAACTAGAGAAAGTAGTCAAGCAAACTATACTGCGGGGTTTTCAACAAAAGTTACTAAGGTTTTCAACCCACCAGGGTTGCGAGCTAAGCCCCCTCTAGTGTGCACATATTGTTCCTTCGTTCGTGAAAAGTTGCGCTGTCTTTTTTTCTTTTTTTTCTCCAGGGATGCATCTATATACGAACCAGCCCAAATATCAGATCTCGTGAGTGGTTGAACAAGCAATTCCGCAGGAACTAATGTTTCGACACATAAATTTTACCTTTGCCAGGGAAGCGAGTGCTCCTGTGGCGAATACAAGTTTACTCGTCGTAACATTGGCACCGGGATAGTGCTTGCTCGACCACTGTTCATCACTTCAAGCATCCATTTTGCCGTGAATCTAAATCTTGCTTGAACTGCTGCCACCAGTAGTTCATTTTAAGTGTAACTTCGTTAGCGTATCCTCAATTGATGCAATGCGCCCCCAAATAGAAGAATCCAGAAGCATAAACTTCAGCGTTCCGGGTAAATCCGGGTAAAACAGCGTTAATTTTATTAGAAAATTCATATACACACCCGAACATCGCCTTCAACAAATGTCTCAAAAACGCTGAAAACGACAGCGAAAATTACAGTTTGCTGAACCATGCCGATTAAATGCCGGAATGCGCCACAAATCACGCTAGCAAAGCGCATATATATATATATATATACATATATATATATATATATATATATATATATATATATATATATATATATATATATATATATATATATATATATATATATATATATATATATATATTAGAAATGCTCACGAATACATCACAGGTGATCACGGTAAGTATGGAAATCATATCCCTGGTGGTGCGAAGAATCCATGGTCACAACTTTAGGAAATCGGACCTGTGTTGTGTAACAATCTTGGATTATCTGTTATCTCATTCAAGGATAAAACAAAACGTAGTAACCAAGCAAGACGCAGCAAAGCGTAGCAAGAACGTCACGCGCAACCTGTGATAAGAATGAGCAGCGTCGCAGTAAGAGCGATCCGTCGCCAAGTGTTGGTGACTACCGTATGTACTCGCGTAATGGCCGCATGTTCTTCTTTCCGAGATTTGGGGTAAAAATCGGGAGTGCGGCCATCACACGAATAAAAACATAACATTCTATTTTTGGAAATGTTTTCTGCGGTTTTTATGGAATTACAGTAGTCCCTTATACTAGATCTGGCTATTCTTGGCTATTCCCGTAGCGCGTCACACGCTGGCTGGAACAAATGGTGACGTCTCAAAGACCAGCGACGGCAGCGTCTCGGAGGTTGTGTTATTGCTACCTGGAAGCGCCGAAAACTCGGCATGTCATCCTTGTTCTGCTGCCAATTAAAAAAAGCAGCTTTGGAATTGTGGCACCACCCAACAGATAACACTGCCAACATCATAAAATATCACGAGTGCGGCTTATACGCGGGGACTATATATATATATATATATATATATATATATATATATATCAATGAAAAGTTCTTTAGGTCCGGTGCATAGGTAGTTGAAGAACAGAAGGTGCACCCTTCCTAACTTGAATCTTTAGTGTTCTTAACATTTCGGCCGTGGCACGGCCTTCGTCAGAATAAACGTAGTAATGTGCGTGCGTGTGTGTGTTTGGGGGGGGGGGATTTTTTTCTTTTGCAAAGTACTGGGTGCGGCTTCTTGCACGGGTGCGGCCATTACACGAGTGTGTACGGTATATGGCGATCTGCTTTCCTGAACGTGAAGTCCTGAGTCTGCAATGATTGTAGTATTTTTTTTGTCGGTCCTGAATCAGTGCCTGTGCCTTCTGCTGCTGCCCTCAGACCGGGTTTAAGGCCCGTCAAGTTGCTGCGAGCAACTTTTTACTTAAATCCCCCATAAATTGTATGTTTATGGAAATAAAGGAATATTGTATTGTATTGTATTGTATTGTATTGTATTGTATTGTATTGTATTGTATTGTATTGTATTGTATTGTATTGTATATTCCCAATAGCGGTGGCCGCATCCCCGTAGAGGCGAAGTGCAATAATTTGGTGAGAACTGAGCAATATGTGTACCTTAAAGAACACCACGTGGTCACAAAATTAATCCTCAGTCTCCCATCCCAGCCTCTCTCGAAGATGACTAGGGACTTTCGGAATATGGCACTGCAACATGAATAACCATGAAAACAAGAACGTTGAAAAAGTGCTCTGCAAAAAGAAAAAGAGACCTTGTTTACAGCCAGAAATTTCGGAGAGACATTTTTCTCATTCTTTATTTTATGTTCTATTATAGCTTGGAAAGTGCATTGAACAATATTGGCAGCATCTTACGTAAAATAAAATCGGGCCACCCACACACCACGCCCATCACCAATCAGAATCAAACTTTTACGCCGAGCTTCTGTTCGAAGACCTTTTTTTTATTATTATTGCTTTGGAAAGCACGTCCCACGTTGTTCAAACGCAGACGCCTTATCAAATACGTCCTCTCGACAACATAAGATGAAAACTGAAGTTCCTCTTTCCTCATGGAGGTGCGCAGATTTTGATATTGTCTCCCTTGTCCTTGCACCTAAACCCTGCAAAAGAAAAGTAATGCAAAACAAAGTGCGCAATTAAAAAAAAACTGTTTTTCCCAACTCCCAGCGATTGTATCACGCTACGAAAGAAAAGACGATGACGCAGCAATGATTCCTGAACAATTCGTTTCTTGTGAACTGTGTGCAAACCATGCGAAATTGCTGTCATACAGTAATATACATAGTTTACTACTAACCGGCAATAATTACCCGCGTTGACACAGCACAGAGTATAATAAGGCCAAGATGTAGGTCAGGACAGGCAATGACTATATTCCATTTCACCGTGGAGTTCTGTAAAGCTCAAATTCGCTCAAATTCATTTAGCGTTGTTCCAGGACTGCGCACCCGTTCCACTCCAACACCGATCCGAAATTTTGGACTTCCCTTCCTTTCTCACTCTATCTGTCCGACTGGTTCCATCACTCCATTCCAATTCCACTCCGGCTGTTTAATAACGTGGAATGATACCGAAATCAATTGAACTCCTGAGTCACCACTCCGCATCTCTGGTGCCCGTACATCTTCAGCAGCACGAGCAAGACGTTTCACGTATACCACTGTGGCTACATCACCGACACAGCCAACCCCATAATTTTTGTTTCGCCTTTCTCGCTTCATTATAGCTATCATGATCCTTTCCAGAAAAAAAAAGTAAGCATTTCTATGCGAATGCGTGCACTCCCCGAAAACACAAGTTATCTTTCTCCCATTTCAAGTGCGTACGCTCTAAATAGCCCTATTTTCTCTTTTTTGTGGTTTATTATTATTATTATTATTATTATTATTATTATTATTATTATTATTATTATTATTATTATTATTATTATTATTATTATTATTATTATTATTATTATTATTATTATTATTATTATTATTATTATTATTATTATTGCTGCTACTACCATTACTTACTCCTACCAGGTGTGATTACACGCTGAAGAGACACTGAGCATGTGGAAAAAAAATCGGATTGTCAACGACCATGAAACCAGAGATTACAACCACTGTGCCTTGAACGAGAGGGAAACAAGGAGGGTGCGCTTTTTTACAAGAACAAGAGAGGAAACAAAAACGTAAGCCGTTATAGCTTGCCGGCAAAAATAAATGTTCGTTAGGTGACAATGACATTCAACTTACGGGGCTCACAGGGGCAATATTTTTCGTACATGGCATCAGAATTTCCTGGCATGGAACAATAATGGCCGATCTCCGCCTTCGGTGCACACGTGGTCTGGTCGTCCTTCAGACAACACTCGTTGCCCCCGCACTGTTGGGAACCTTCGCAGTCCTTGCCTTCCGTGCCTCCCCACTCAACGTAGCCCTAACGAGAAACAGTGTAAAACGAAGCCGGCTAGCTCCCTTAAAACACATCTTATCTTTCACTTTAGTAAAACTTCACCTATTTTTACGTCTTATTTTTTCTTTCGTTTTCTGTGTCACACATACAGCGTGTGTGTGTGTGTGTGTGTGTGTGCGTGTGCGTGTGTGTGTGTGTGTGTGTGTGTGTGTGTGTGTGTGTGTGTGTGTGTGTGTGTGTGTGTGTGTGTGTGTGTGTGTGTGTGTTTCACTGCGGACACTATAAAGCACACAAATTTTACCGGAATCACATCAATGCAAATGAATTATATCCCCAGAAGGGGATCATTTACCAGACAGAAACCTAAGCAACCGGTGCACTATTAGTAAACTAATTATATTATCTACCCGTTTTAGTTAGAAAAGTTACGGCAGACGTTTACATTCAAATGTCGACGCGAATCATCATAATAATCTAATTTCGTTTCTCTACATTTCAATATGTACATGCAGACCGAAAAAACTCTCGTGTAATTGTTCATTCAATTTTGCTCATTGCGCACTATAGGCACCGCGAGAGAGAGACAATAATTTTTTTTATTTTGAGCAAGCGCAGTGTGCACTGCAGTGGGCGGCCTCCATATTCCAGGTCCTGCCCTGCTGCTGGAGTGGATATGTCTCGAATAGCGAGTAGTACGCACCTCTAGTCACAATAAGATAGCAGAAAAGAAGCCCGCCGGCAGCCTTCATTTTGCGCCGCACTTCTACCTCACAGAAACGTTGGAAGGAACAGTCGCGCTTTGCGGTGCGGCGTGCGTAATCGGGTAAACTGAACGACTGATTTTGTCGCCAGTCATTTTTAACGGTACAATGCTGTCTCATGACTTTCATTGCGAATCCCTTCAACTTTGCAAAATAAACGTGGGCATCGAAACTTGTAAATATGAAATAATTCATGTAATTAGTTTAATTTATGAATGAACTGTTTGTTTTTTTCGCAAATGATGTCCACCTGGGCAGCTAAATCATCTGCAGTGACGTAATTTGAGAAGCGTTGTAGTTTCTACTTTCATGCAGAAGTACTGGAAATGAAAAAAAAAATCACCAGATACAACCTGCCTTGTTGCAGTCTATATACAGCGAAGCTTACATGGCAGAGTTCATCGGCACCTTCTCATCGGGCTCAGGGATGCCCCGAACGAGGACCTCTGCTATGCAGTGCACCTTTAAACGCAACCAGCTTTATAGGGGTTGAAAGAGGCAAGCTGGCTTTCTGCGCGATTTGTTTAGGGTACCCGACCTCCCCTTGGAGGCCCAGATGCGACCGTCCACGCGGTTGCCAGGTGGCGCTCGACGTGAGTGACGAGTAGGGTGCCTCGATGTCCTCCTCGCCCGCCTCTAACGGAGCGGCGGGTGACGAGGACATCGAGGCACCCTAGTGACGAGTGACGCCGAAGGGAAAACATGTACACATTGGAAGTTCCTTCTCAGCGCAGCAGGGGTAGCGCTTCAAAGCGATAAGATGTTTTATCTGATTTTTCACTGACTTGGTTATAAGTGTTATGCTAAACGAGCAATCTACATATATTGTTTGTCATGCCTTTCAGTTTCTTGACCTTGATATAAGTAGGTAACGAATATTTGTATTTTTCTACAATTAGGGTACACTTGTACAACAACACCTTGTTAGTACAAGATAATCATCGGTATTAGGAGGAACCGACGTGTGCGTTGTTCTGAGAGCGAACGTTCCTTCGCGTTGGAAGAAACGCGATTTAAGTTGGTACGCGATGCAAACACGGTAGCTATAATATTATGTGTCGGATATGCATGCGAGGGTCGCTACGTACTAGACCGTCTGGAGATGGACAAGCTATCTAAGCGGGTTGGGAAGCTAGAAAATTAACTCACGAGCGAGCCGAAGGAAATTAAGTAGGTAGAAGTTAAGCTTGCCAACGTAGACTTGAAGCTGAGGAGCACCATTCCGCAAAGCAGTGGGTAACGCTCAGATGCGAGTACCGCCAACGGAGCTGGCTCCGAAGCAAGAACAGGTAAGCAAGCCAAAACCCCAGCACGCAGGCAAGTGGTGGCGGACATGTCGGTGAGGCTCCCGAAGGAGCTACCATGACGTAAGATGAAAACAAAACGAAGGGCAAGGATAAGGACGTCCTTGTCCTTGCCCATAGGCAAGTATAACAATGGAGGGAGGGCATAGCGGCCTCAGGTGCAGCTTTCGGTGGCAAGAAGGAGGAAAAGCGTCGAGTTGTCTTTGCTGTAAATTAAAATATGCGCAAAGTAGAATCGGTGATAACTGCAAGGGATAAGTGCAGGCGAGCGAGACCAGATTAGCGCGCTTCCGGGAAAACCGATTAGGGAAGCGATAGCGAAAGCCAAGCAAAACGTGTGGGTCATGATGGAGGAGAAGCACCTAGTGGTGATCATGGGCGGAATGATTTGCGTACGGCAAGTATGGGGGACAGAGATGGCGAATGAAACAGCGAAGGGGGACACCGACCTGCGGAATGTTTCAAAGGAAGATCAAATTGCAGTCTGCACGGTGCCAGAGGGTGAAAGGCAGGGGTACGTAAATGAAAGAGCAGTGCTTCCTGTAAATAGGGAAATTTGAACGCTTATTAAAAGGCAGTGAATTTTACCGTCATTGACTATAGCCTAGAAGTGCGCCGAGCAGGCTGCGAATGCGATCTTGTGCGTGACGGGATACATCTTAGGGATAGTGTAGCAACACCGGTTGGACGTCTATTCGTCCGTTTATTCACGTCGCGACGTGACGTTGCAGCCAATGGGAATTTAGGTGCCATTTCGCTGTTACAGATGCCGATTTTTTCGCTTCGCTCAATGGGCGGTTTGATGCTCTTGCATCAAAAGTACTGTTCAAAAAGCACATGCCTGAAACTATTCAACACATCGTTACCACGCAGCGATGGCCTTGCTAATCTTAAGACCGCCACTTTTTTCTATCTCTCTCTCTCTCTTATATATATATATATATATATATATATATATATATATATATATATATATATATATATATATATATATATATATATATATATATATATATATACATATATATATATATATGTATATATATATATATATATATATATATATATATATATATATATATATATATATATATACATATATATATATATATATATGTATATATATATATATATATATATATATATATATATATATATATATATATATATATATATATATATATATATATCTTGCTAATATCTGTGGCTCTGATATTGGTAGCATATCTGAACGTGTTTCACAGGCCTTGAGAGGCAACATACAGGGTGTCCTAGGTAACTATAGGCAAGCTCTACCGAATACTGCAGGTCTTATAAGATGTTAATTATGTTTTATGAGATCTTAATTGTTATTAATTGAAAGTTGCACCGTCTTTTTCCGTCTTTATTATTGTTTTTTTTTGTAACAGCTGGCTCAAGTTATTCGCGGCACCCTATACCCTAGCGGATGAGGTCGACGTTGTTATTTTATTCTTCCTTTCTATATCTCCTGTTGCGCAGTCTTCTTCATTCGTTTTAATTCAAATGTGCGACTTACTTCACCCGTGCCAATTTCACAATATCTTTCTTTTCTAAATTTCACTTATTGAGATATGACATTCTATCGTAGTAACGCGTTTTGCCTGCGCCGCTGTATACGTTTGGCCAGAACCCCTCCCCCCCCCTCCTACCCTTTCCTTAGAGGGTGTGCACCGCAGGCTTTGAGGTTATGATCATCATCGCCATCATAAAGTGACCGTGGTGGGCTGTTGCGGTCGCAGTAAGAGAGTTCTGAGCTGGGAGAGTCGTTGACGTCTGTTCCAACTAGTAGCGCCGTTCCACGGCTGCTATTTGTAACCTAGGTAGGACATTAGCCAGTACAATAGCAAGAGCTTGGTGGCGCAACCCACCACCCCATTCCAAAGGGGACGCTCATAACATCCATCCATCCATCCATGGCTTTCTCTGGCATGTTCCAATTTAGGTATTCTGCACACGCTACGAACTGCCACACTCCTGTCAGTGCACTGCCGCCGACACGCGACCATGTACGCCACACCTTGCAACTGCGCTGCCAATGTTCAGACACAGCTTCGCTGCGTAAGTAGAGAGTCAGATTTTTAAATAGGCGAACGGCTTTTCGGATACCCAAAGGAACCTCGGCGCCCCTAACGCCGCTATAGATATATTTCAGTATTTTTACATATACGGCTCCTCTATACACTGATTCGGTAATGCCTCCCTGACTGCTGAGGTTTCGACTGAATCAAACGCTTTCTCGTAGTCAATGAAAGCTATATATAAGGGTTGGTTATATTCCGCACATTTCTCTATCACCTGATTGATAGTGTGAATATGGTCTATTGTTGAGTAGCCTTTACGGAATCCTGCCTGGTCCTTTGGTTGACAGAAGTCTAAGGTGTTCCTGATTCTATTTGCGATTACCTTAGTAAATACTTTGTAGACAACGGACAGTAAGCTGATTGCTCGATAATTTTTCATGTCTTTGGCGTCCCCTTTCTTATGGATTAGGATTACGTTAGCGTTCTTCCAAGATTCCGGTATGCTCGAGGTCATGAGGCATTGCGTATACAGGGTGGCCAGTTTCTCTAGAACAATCTGTCCACCATCCTTCAACAAATCTGCTGTTATCTGATCCTCCCCAGCTGCCTTCCCCCTTTGCATACCTACCAAGGCTTTCTTTACTTCTTCCGTCGTTACCTGTGGGATTTCGAATTCCTCTAGACTACTCTCTCTTCCGTTATCATCGTGGGTGGCACTGGTACTGTATAAATCTCTATAGAACTCCTCAGCCACTTGAACTATCTCATCCATATTAGTAATGATATTGCCGGCTTTGTCTCTTAACGCATACATCTGATTCTTGCCTATTCGTAGTTTCTTCTTCACTGCCTTTAGGCCGGACACACTGCCGGACAGTGTGTCCGGCAGGCTTTTATTGTTATAAAGCACTGATTGCATACTTTCGGCGATGCCGTTCACGAATCAATATTTATTTATTTATTTATTTATTTATTTATTTATTTATTTATTTATTTATTTATTTATTTATTTATTTTATTTTATTTTATTTTTCTCACAGGCTCTGAAGTGGAGTATTGCGTGCGGGTTGTTACAATAAGGTTAAACAATGAAAAGTAGTACGAAAACTTGTACATAAATTCACCGTTATGTAAATATAAGGTATACAATAGTTGGCAATAAAGGTCGTATCCTGCTCAAGCATTTCAGGCAGGAGTAAGAAATTTGTAAATGTACAGATTTAAAACACCTTCACTTGACATATTCGCATAATCAATTCCAAATCAACATTTAATATGTGCACCTGACTCCTACCTGAAAATCACCGAGTTAGCAATATTAGCTATTGTGTCAGAAACATTATTCCAATATTTAATACCCTGTAGTAGAGCGGATGAATTAAACGCGTTAGAATTGCGAAACAGGTGTTGAAAGCTACGTTCATTGTGCAGAGGTCTTGAAGAACGGAATAGACGAGTTAAGTTTAAGGAAAATGAATGTTCCCTGTGAATTATTTTGTGCAACGAACAAAGTGGCGAAACAATTCGACGGCCTTTTTTTTTTTTTACGCGGGAATGTTAGTGCTATCTTGATGCTTCTTACGCTAGAGTGCATGCTATAATCTCTGATGATGAATCGAGCGGCTCGGTTCTGAATAGCTTCAGATTCTTTGTTTAGACAAGTTTAGTAGGGTGACCAAATGGGCGCAGCACGTTCAGGTTGAGGGCGGCGAAATGTTTCATATGCTAGCTTGCGAGTAGTTTGAGGGGCATCGTAAGGGTTACGCTACGTAAGCGTTAGGATAGCCCGGTGTACGTGATACTTTTGCAGTACTTGGGTTGACGTGAGTTGGCCATGAAAGAGTTGGTGCAAGATGGACGTCCAGATACTTATACGAGGATGTGCTGGAAATGGGGCGGTTGTTAAGCGTGTAGTTAAATGAAGAATTCATATGTTTATGACTAGATTATGCAGTCATCATAGCTTCACGCGCATCTATGGTAAAATAGAAGCATTTAACTCGTCTGCAATCCCACGTGCCATTAGGCTCTGGAACAACCTCCCCGACAATACAGTTGCGGAAACTGACCGTGAAAAATTCAAGCACTCACTGAACTCACTTAACCCTTGTTAACCATTAATACCACACTCACTGTTCTGTGTTATTTTTTCTACCTTTTTCTTGCACTGTTATACGTTTGTTACAAACTTATATAGTTCCTTTTTTATTGTACTCATATACAGCTTTATGTAGCTAATATGTTTCTCTGACTTTTAGGCTGTGCACTTGGCTGCTGTTTTCTTTTATTATTGTTGTTACTAGACTGTATGTACTTGATTGTATGCCCCCCTTACTCAATCCCCATGTAGGGGCCTTGTAAGGTCTTTTACAAATAAAAATAAATAAATAAAAGTAATCAATTTGCATTTATCTGTACTTAACGACATTTGCATGAGGGACACCAATGGGACATTCGATGAAAGTTTTGTTGAAGAGCGACGTGGTCATGATGGGCTTGAATTTTTCGGTATACGACGTCGTGATCCGCATACAACACGAATGTCGACGAAATACCTGAGAGAAGGTCATTTATGAAGATGAGAAATAAAAGTGGACCCAGCACACTACCCTGAGGTACACCGCACGTAACAATAGATGTACCAGAAGAGTAGATTTTAAATAATGTGAACTGTGAATGATGTGAAGAAGTTCCGAAGCCATGAGACGGTTAAGCAGTCGAGGTTCAGGCAAAATAGTTTGGCAAACGGATGTCCGTGCGCAACACCGTCAAAGGCCTTCAAAAAAATCTATGAATACAGAGTCAGTCTGGGAATTATCATCTATGCTTCCTGCTGGTTAGGAAAGAAGATACCGCTTTTTTTTCTAAGTGATTTGCAATACTAGATGCAATTATGTGTTCAAGAAGTTTTCCAGAGGCACTTTTTGGAGATATAGGACGGTAGTTAACTTTTGTTGCCAGATTTAAATACAGGAATAACTTTACCCATCTTCCAATCATATGGAACCTCGCCTGACGATCATAATTGTTGAAAGATGCGGCAAAGGATACAATTAGAAGGAATTATACTGTTCAAAATCTTTGAGCTGATACCGTCTACACCAGCAGACGTGGACACATCAAGAGTGCTAATTAATCCGGAAATACCGTTAGGGGGTCATGGTGATTGGCTCCATAAACGAGACCTACATCGGTCGGCGAAAACATTGCCTTTCGACCGCGCTTCAAGGTGTCTGCTACGCGTTTGTTATGCGCAGCGTTAATTCGTACCAGCTATCCGTCACTTCATATTAAGAGATTTCCCACTTACGTTATTGTCTTGCGCAACGGCCCTCTTTACGGTGGTGTCGGCCAAAAACAAAGTGACGGCAACAACGAAAAGCACTGCAAGATTCATTCCGTTCGGAGACGCGGCGATCCCACAAGCGTAGTCAGAAGCGGATGCCCTGTCGAGTCCCAACAATCTCGACGCTTCACAAATACAGAGGCTTACGCGTGTGGGTTTCCTAACCGGAAGTGTGACGCCAGCGCGAGAACCTTTATAATATATATTTGGCGTGCAAAAAAAGAAACATGCAAAGAATACTTAGTGTTATTTTGCGTCACTGTAAGGGCTTTCTTTATGTTTTTTTTCTTCAAAATGTGATGTTCTCGTGTTGTTTTTTATTGAGAGAGCACAAAGAATATCGAAAAATAACAGTCCTGGTCGATGTACTGAATGCCGACGCATGTGTCGAGAGAGGACTCGAATAACCTTACGACGCATCGCAGCTGCTCGCGCTTAGACCTGATCACCAGAAGAATATTCAACGTACACATGTTTTTTTTTTCGTAGCGAGATGTGCACGAGCAGTGCAGAAGAACAAACGAGCGAGACGAGAAAAAAAAGAAAGAAAATGGAAGCGCGTCGTTCGCGACATGCCAGCTATGACTTTGGCCTCTGTTGCAATAATAAACGGACAGGCAAACGTTAGCCCAATTTATCTGTAGATCAGAGCTTCGAAATTTCAAAAGCGTGACTTCTCAGGAGAGCAGCGCCTCTCTTATATAGGCAGGAAAGTGCTGTGAAGGTTTGACATTGCATTGGTACCGCCAGCATGAAGATTCGGTACCAGCTCCCATGACGTATATGATACTGACTGCTTTCTAATGGGAACTATTGACATGATGTCATAGTCGCCATCTTGTTGTCCTCTTCCCAACTTCCACAATGCCGTTTCTGGTAGGCGGATCGATACGAATGAATGAACATTTTATTCGGTTGAAAAATGCATGTACAACACAATTTAAGGAAGGAAGGAAAAAGTGGAGAAGGAAAGGCAGGGAGGCTAACCAGTTTAGCTTAACCGGTTTGCTACCCTACACATGGGAGCGGGATGGGATTGATGAAAGATGGGCAGGAGAGAGAAAGAGAGGAGCATATAACACAGCACACACATCGTCACTTACAGTCCGTCACTCTTGCGCGGTACGTGACATCACTGCCACAGCCGCTTGTCCAAGCCCGTCTCTTTCGAAAACCGAAGCAGCCCCTTCGTCGGCTTCAGCTGCGATGTTTTCTGTCGGCGATATGCGAAAATAATCTGCAACTGACAATGGTCTATTGTCAAGGTGCGCTAGAACGGACGCCAGGGACTGTCTCTGAACATTATATTCAGGACAGTCGCACAGAATGCGTTCTAGCGTCTCCTCGCAAAGACAGGCATTGCAGAGAGCATTGTCGGCCATTCCAATGCGAAATGAGTAAGATTTCGTGAAGGCCACCTCTAGCCATAAGCGATAAAGCAAAGTAGCCTCTCTTCGGCGGAGGCCAATTGGCATACAGATTTAGTAAAGCAATGAAGGGGGCTAGTTGGTGAACGTTTATGGTTATATTGCGCTCAGTTAGTATGCGCATGGCATACAGAGATGCATCAAAGAGGGCAGTTCGTATTGACGATTGCTCAGGTTGGTCTAGTTGCTTGGTGTACACCATAGAGAGAGCGTGATCTGCTGTGCAAGCACTCGAAGTCTGCTGACTGCGTCGGACCGTAGGAGTGGTATGGCCTCTTCCTGTGTGTCTTCAAGAGCTGCCCGAGCGGCATTATTGGCGTCTTCGTTTCCTATGACGCCGCAGTGACTTGGCAGCCACTGAAGCGTCACGTGATGTCATTTCTTCTGTGATGTATAGAGTAGGCATCTAATATCGAATACGAGCTATTCGTGTGGCCCGCGGCGCAGAACTGATAGCACCGATTGTAGGGCTGCCTTTGAGTCACAGAAGATGGATTATTCTCGAAGCGGGTCCGGACTGACGAAACAGATTGCAGCGCGAAGAGCAGGTAGTTCCGCAGGAGTCGATGTCGTTTGGTGGTCAGTCCTAAAGCTGATGGTAATAGCTCTTGCTGGGACAACCACAGCACCGGACGAACACTGGATGTTTGTGGAACCATCAGTATAAATATGTACACTGTCCGCGTACCTCTCGTGCAGAAGAAGCAGAGACAGTTGTTTCAGCACAGGCGACGACAATTCAGACTTTTTCCCGATTCCTGGTACACTGAGATGGACTGTGGTACTGATAAGGACACCAAAGGGGTATCGATGGTTTAGATGCAGCGGTGAAGCCCGAGGGAAGTTTGTCGTTGTACTTGACGATAGTTTTAGAGAATGACGCTTGATGCCTGTCTGAAGGTAGTGTTACAAGGTGGTGACAGGGGCATGTGCGAAATGTCTGATACGCGTTCTCAGGGCTTCCACCGTAATGTGAGTTTGCATTGGATGGTCCCGAATAATCGCAATAGTTGCCTCTGTTGACGTGTATCTGAGCAAACCAAGGCAAACTCTGAGTGCTTGAGCTTGTGCTGCCTGCAGAACACGAATATTTGCCTTGCAGGTGTTGCTCAGTACAGGTAGACTATATCTCAAAAAACCAAGAAACAGAGCTCTGTAGAGTTTCAGAATTGCGTCTACTGACATCCCCAACGTTTTCCTGTCAAGTATTTAAACAACTGGGAAGTTGCTGTCAGGCGCCATTTCATGTAGGCGACGTGCGGGCTCCAACAGAGGTCTCGGTCAATTATTACTTCAAGAAATCTGTGGGTTCTAACATAGGAAATGGTCCGCCCATTGATGGAGATGACATAAGGCGTCATTGGTTTGCGTCATTGGTATAAAGTTGCCGCTCTTTGAAGCCGTGCACGTATCTGAGGACGTGTGACTGCCGAAGTCCAGACACAGATGTTATCTGCGTATATGGAAATTTTGATGGTAGTTGGCAAGTATTGAGCAAGTCCAACAAGAGCGAGGTTGAAAAGCGTTTGGCTGAGAGCACCGCCTTGAGGAACGCCCCTGCTGGTATAGCGTAGCATAGTTGGGCCATCGTCAGTTAACACATAGAATGATTTTGCAGATAGGTAACTTGCAATCCACAAAATGAGTCGACCACCTTGGACAACCGTCGCAAGAGCGTCGAGAATGGCCTCATGTAATACGTTATCGTATGCCCCTTTCACATCTAACAATAAAGCTGTAGATAATCGCTTATATGACCTTTCGTGCTGGATGTATGAAACGAGATCAACTACATTGTCGATGCAAGAGCGGTCACGTCGAACCCATCCAGTCGTCCGCAACGGCCCGCTTTACGGTGGCGTAGGCCAAGAACAAAGTGACGACAACAACGAAAAGCACTGCATGATTCATTCCGATCGGAGACGCGCAATCCCACAAGCGTAGTCAGAAGCGGATGCCCTGTCGAGTCTCAACAATCTCGACGCTTTACAAATACAGAAGCTTTCATGTGCGGGTTTCCTAAAAGTGACGCCAGCCCGAGAACCTTTAGGATATATTTTGACGTGCAAAAAAATAAACATGCAAAGAATACTTAGTGTTATTCTGCGTCACTGTAAGGGCTTTCTTTTCCTTCTTTTTTCTTCAAAAATGTGTTGTTTTCGTGTTGTTTTCCATTGAGAGCGCACAAAAAAATTCCAAAAATAATATTCCCGGTCGATGTACTGAATGCCGCCGCATGTATCGAGAGAGGACTCGATTAACCTTTCGACGCATCGCAGCTGCTCGCGCTTAGGCCAGGGGCCCTATAACGTAAAACTATTCCAATATGTTTTTATTCCAATCTCCTGATGTCAAATCTGCGCAACCGCCGACGCAAGCATCGGGCGGTGACCCGCTGGATTGTCTGAACAGACCAATCAAATGCTCTCCTCGTTTATAGGTGGTCCCTTTTGTTTGCCTTAAAAACAAATAGCATTGCCTACACTGAGCGGCTTGTCTTATCTAAGTGGCTGACAAGAGGCGAGGAACATGCTCTAGTGGAGAGCGATTCGACGGGGCCGAGCCAGTGCAGTGAAAATCGATAAACGGATGAAGAGGGTCGTGCCGGCGTCTGCGATTGGTCCGCTTCCCGTTACTTAGCTTGCTGTGGCTGGTCGAAAATCGCAGCGGCATGCAACGGAAGCTCAAGAATGCCGCTAAAACCAATCCTCAGCAAAGAAAAGTTGGCAGAGCGAGGTCGTAAACGTGCCGAAAGAGCTCAAAAACGTTACACTACCACGCAAAAATTTTCTTGTACTCAAATAAACCCAAGCTCTCTGGCAGGTGCGGGTAGCCAGTGCCTGAGCGATTGGTGGCAGCCATCTTTAATTCCTTTAGGAACGGGGAAGCTTCCGGCTATTCAGAAGAAAATTCAGTTTTGTTCGGCATATTAATGCATCTTTAGTGCGTACACGTCACTGTGACGCGGTGAGTTTTCGCAGTTTTGTCACGTCGCACGACAGGCAGGTGAGGTGGGTGCAGCCCGAAAAGTTTTGCCCAATAGCCGAGGCCTAATAGAAAAAGGCGTCGAATCAGAAATACCAATTTTTCATTTGTTCAGTCTGGTTATGCATAATCAGTGTGTACACATCATATCAGATGGGGAGCTATCGTGGTTTTCGTGACGTCGCGTGACAGACAGGTGAAAATGGGCGTGGTTCGAAA
The DNA here is from genome assembly GCF_038994185.2 of Dermacentor albipictus. Classification (NCBI taxonomy): domain Eukaryota; kingdom Metazoa; phylum Arthropoda; class Arachnida; order Ixodida; family Ixodidae; genus Dermacentor; species Dermacentor albipictus. The sequence goes on from NC_091826.1 coordinate 38,792,746, forward strand.
AAGTTTTTGGCCAATCGCGGAGGGCTGACTGCAGAATTGGAATAGAAAAGCTGGAATAGTTTTACGTTATAGCACCCCTGATTGACAGAAGAATATGCAGCGTACGCATCTTTTTTCATAGAGAGATGTGCAGAGCAGTGCAGAAAAACAAACGAGCGAGACAAAAAAATGAAAATGGAAACGCGTCGTTCGCGACACCCCAGCTAAGACTTCGGCCTCTGTTGCAATAATAAACGGAGAGGCAAATGTTAGCTCAATTATTTTACAGCGCAGAGCTTCGAAATGTGAAAAGCGTGGCTTCACATGAGAACAGTGCCTCTCTTATATATGCAAGAAAATATTGCAAATTTGGAACGTTGCATTCGCACCGCAAGTATGGAAATTCGGTACGAGCTCCCATGACGTATGTGATAATGACTGCTTTGTAATAGGAACTATTCACATGACGTCATCGTCGCCATCTTGTTGGCTTCTTCAAAGCTTCCGCAGTGCCGTTTCTGCATGGTATGCGTGTCGATACGAATCAATGAACGTTTTATTCCGTTGGAAAATATATATACAACATAATTTTACATTCCACCTGAGCCTCTAGCATGACTGCCACGTGACTGCTATTCACAGGATCGCGCAATTGGTATACAAGTACCAAATCAAGCATAACTTTCGTAGTAAAACACCTACACGGGATAAAACAAAAATTTAGACCAATGATTCTGACCTCCACGTGCGTACACTCAATGGACCCAAATTCACAGGCACAGAGTAGTTATAATATATCGAACAATGCATAGGTGATGCACAGCTTTTCACCGTGACAAGCCGTAGATAATCATGGCGGCCGCGATGTGGAAATACAGTATTACGACCCCGTGCATTGTAAGTGTGCTGGGCGTAGCTGACGAAATTAGGGTAGAGCAGCGCGCTGCAAACAAAGCTCTCATTTTTAGCTTTTCTTTCTCTTTTTTTGTTTTTATGCCGTTATTCAAACTGTCATTCTAATCGAAACTTCTCATGTCCATGACCGAAGCACGTGTAGTTTACAACCAATTATTCGTGGTTTAAAGAGCCACACGAGGCGCACAAAAAACGCAGCCGAGAGATGACCAACTGCATTGTGCAGTGCTTGTTTCTTGTCGTGCGCGCATTGTATAGACACAGCGTACAACACAGGGAGACGCAGCGATATGTAGAGAAGCCGGGGCAACAAGCCATCGTTGAAGAGTCCGACGAAGACGGCGACGTCACAGTGTCGTCATCGTTCCTGCTGCTGCTGCAACCACGGACAAGGAGATCGTAGACCTCGTGCTCTGGGGTGAAAGTGAATGCATGGATCGACAAGAAACATGTGTCATTTGCATAAGCGAAAAAAAAGAAAAAGTGGAATGCAGTGACGGTAAAGAGTTCCTCGTGGAATGCGCCAAGGAAGTAGATGACTATGTTGGCTCGAGGAAGGAATCTTAAGCAAACGCTGCTGAGAGAGAGAGAGAATGAAACTTTCATTTTCAGAAACGGTAATGCGAGTCAGAACCCGGTTCACCCTAGGTGGGAGGATTCCTTATTCCAAGAACCCTGTGGCTTGGGCTGCCTCCTTGGTCCGTGCGACGAGACTGCGTTCGTCGCCCAGGTCATCAGATGAAAGCTTGGCCTCCCACGTTTCAGCGGGAGGCCAAGGCATAGTGTGTCCATAGTGTGTCCGGCTCTTTACAGCTCTATATCTCGTTTAAATAAGTATAGATGCGTAGGCCTTGACGCGGCGATTGGCCGTAGGCAAATTAACGGCGCCTCCATTTTTTTTTCTGCCGCTCGTTTTGATAACCCTTTTAATATGCAGGTGTAAAGAAAGCATACGTATTTGAACACATGGCTGTAAGATCGTTTATTTAAAGTAAGAACATTTAAAACGGCTGCGCTGAGCGTGTAGGGCGAAAAGTTCACAATTCAGGGAACTGGGACGAAAGTCTTGGGGGAAAGAAGACGTCAGAATGAAAATGTTGGCAAAGAAAACAAAGACATTTAGAAGCTCCTCATAGAACTTTCCCATCCGTTCCAGTTATAAAACAGGGTGTGAGCTCTGCCGAAGAATAACAACGCGCGCAAACAGCAACGGCAAATGGAAATTTCCATTCATGCAAAATTTCCTGAATACTGCCACGCACAAACATTTTTTTGCCTTTTGCCGGTAACCATATTTCGCAATATCATCACAGTCCCCAGCAGCTGTGAAGCAACTGACGACGGCGGCGGTCAGACCTACCACGCAGCAGAGGGTGCTAAGAATCACTGGCTCCGGACAGGCCGCCATTGGAATATGAACCTGGCAACGTTTAACGCTAGAACGTTATCTAGTGAGGCGAGTCTAGCAGTGCTATTGGAGGAATTAGAGGGCAGTAAATGGGATATAATAGGGCTCAGTGAAGTTAGGAGGCCACAAGAAGCATATACAGTGCTAAAAAGCGGGCACGTCCTGTGCTACCGGGGCTTAGCGGAGAGAAGAGAACTAGGCGTCGGATTCCTGATTAATAATAATATAGCTGGTAACATACAGGAATTCTATAGCATTAACGAGAGGGTGGCAGGTCTTGTTGTGAAACTTAATAAGAGGTACAAAATGAAGATTGTACAGGTCTACGCCCCTACATCCAGTCATGATGACCAGGAAGTCGAAAGCTTCTATGAAGACGTGGAATCGGCGATGGGTAGACTGAAAACTAAATACACTATACTAATGGGCGACTTTAATGCCAAGGTAGGCAAGAAGCAGGCTGGAGACAAGGCCGTGGGGGAATATGGCATAGGCACTAGGAATATCAGGGGAGAGTTATTAGTAGAGTTTGCGGAACAGAATAATATGAGGATAATGAATACCTTCTTCCACAAGCGGGATAGCCGAAAGTGGACGTAGAGGAGCCCGAACGGCGAGACTAGAATTGAAATAGACTTCATACTCTGCGCTAACCCTGGCATCATACAAGATGTGGACGTGCTCGGCAAGGTGCGCTGCAGTGACCACAGGATTGTAAGAACTCGAATTAGCCTAGACCTGAGAAGGGAACGGAAGAAACTGGTACATAAGAAGCCGATCAATGAGTTAGCGGTAAGAGGGAAAATAGAGGAATTCCAGATCAAGCTACAGAACAGGTATTCGGCTTTAACTCAAGAAGAGGACCGTAGTGTTGAAGCAATGAACGACAATCTTGTGGGCGTCATTAAGGAGTGTGCAATGGAAGTCGGTGGTAGCTCCGTTAGGCAGGATACCAGTAAACTATCGCAGGAGACGAAAGATCTGATCAAGAAACGCCAATGTATGAAAGCCTCTAACCCTACAGCTAGAATAGAACTGGCAGAACTTTCGATGTTAATCAACAAGCGTAAGACAGCTGACATAAGGAAGTATAATATGGATAGAATTGAACATGCTCTCAGGAACGGAGGAAGCCTAAAAACAGTGAAGAAGAAACTGGGAATTGGCAAGAATCAGATATATGCGTTAAGAGACAAAGCCGGCAATATCATTGCTAATATGGATGAGATAGTTCAAGTGGCTGAGGAGTTCTATAGAGATTTGTACAGTACCAGTGGCACCCACGACGATAATGGAAGAGAAAATAGCCTAGACGAATTCGAAATCCCACAGGTCACACCGGAAGAAGTAAAGAAAGCATTGGGAGATATGCAAAGGGGGAAGGCAGCTGGGGAGGATCAGGTAACAGCAGATTTGTTGAAGGATGGTGGGCAGATTGTTCTACAGAAACTGGCCACCCTGTATACGCAATGCCTCATAACGTCGAGCGTACCGAAATCTTGGAAAAACGCTAACATAATCCTAATCCATAAGAAAGGGGACGCCAAAGACTTGAAAAATTATAGACCGATAAGCTTGCTGTCTGTTGCCTACAAAGTATTTACTAAGGTAATCGCAAATAGAATCAGGAACACCTTAGACTTCTGTCAACCAAAGGACCAGGCAGGATTCCGTAAAGGCTACTCAACAATAGACCATATTCACACTATCAATCAGGTTATAGAGAAATGTGCGGAATATAACCAACCCTTATATATAGCTTTCATTGATTACGAGAAAGCATTTGATTCTGTCGAAACCTCAGCAGTCATGCAAGCACTACGGAATCAGGGTGTAGACGAGCCGTATGTAAAAATACTGAAAGATATCTATAGCGGCTCCACAGCCACCGTAGTCCTCCACAAAGAAAGCAACAAAATCCCAATAAAGAAAGGCGTCAGGCAGGGAGATACGATCTCTCCAATGCTATTCACAGCGTGTTTACAGGAGGTATTCAGAGACCTGGATTGGGAAGAAATGGGGATAAAAGTTAATGGAGAATACCTTAGTAACTTGCGATTCGCTGATGATATTGCCTTGCTTAGTAACTCAGGGGACCAACTGCAATGCATGCTCACTGACCTGGAGAGGCAAAGCAGAAGAGTGGGTCTAAAAATTAATCTGCAGAAAACTAAAGTAATGTTTAACAGTCTCGGAAGAGAACAGCAATTTACAATAGGCAGCGAGGCACTGGAAGTCGTAAGGCAATACATCTACTTAGGGCAGGTAGTGACTGCGGATCCGGATCATGAGACGGAAATAATCAGAAGAATAGGAATGGGCTGGGGTGCGTTTGGCAGGCATTCTCAGATCATGAACAGAAGGTTGCCAATATCCCTCAAGAGAAAACTGTATAATAGCAGTGTCTTACCAGTACTCACCTACGGGGCAGAAACCTGGAGGCTTACGAAAAGGGTTCTACTCAAATTGAGGACGACGCAACGAGCTATGGAAAGAAGAATGATAGGTGTAACGTTAAGGGATAAGAAAAGAGCAGGTTGGGTGAGGGAACAAACGCGAGTTAATGACACCTTAGTCGAAATAAAAAAAAAGGAAATGGGCATGGGCAGGACATGTAATGAGGAGGGAAGATAACCGATGGTCATTAAGGGTTACGGACTGGATTCCAAGGGAAGGGAAGCGTAGTAGGGGGCGGCAGAAAGTTAGGTGGGCGGATGAGATTAAGAAGTTTGCAGGGACGGCATGGCCACAATTAGTACATGACCGGGGTTGTTGGACAAATATGGGAGAGGCCTTTGCCCTGCAGTGGGCGTGACCAGGCTGATGATGATATCAAGTTATCTATAGGAGAAGGAAGGGGGGGGGGGTTGCTGCTTGCTACAGGCGGACTTAGCCTTGGAAAAGTTGCAAAAGTTAGTTGCAAAAGGGTAATCGCTTCGCCTGAACGTCACCTATCAACATCGACACAGCCTGAAACAACTCGCAGCACCGTGTATCAAAAACAAGTTGACACGGAGGCCAATATGTCACGCGTTTTCCATACCTCGACGACCCGTACGGCTCGCCATTCACTTCCCGAACCTGTACCAAGGAGGAAACTTAGGAAGAGGCCTCCCTCCTAAATATTCAGTGTAGTCGCGGCAACACAATATCGCTTGCATTTTAGTGTGGCGCCATCTTGCGCTTAGGTCCATATATATTGATTTCTTTACGTTCTGCTTCAAATTCGGGATGCTTTAGTACATAACGTTCAATGTCACATGAAGGAGCGTTACAGTGGACACACGACGGTAGTGTGCCCAACTCCTGTCTTTCACCGCCAAGCTGGAGTTAGCGCTAGCGCTGAGCGGAATCGATGAACGAGAGCGGCAACCGTTCTGTTAAGTCCTCTAAACACGCAAGGCTGATGCGGTGGAGAGCACAATGAACGGAAGTGACTTAAGATTACCTTCCTCAAATCGCTTTCTTGGCTCCTGGAGAGCCTTCGTCATTGGCTTGGATTGCAGCGCTTTGCGCACCAAACTGTCAGCGACCTCGCTGCCTGCTACGCCGACGTGCGAAGGCACCCACATTTTTTATATTTTTTTATTACCTTCTTACTCCACTCACCCCCTTTCCCCAGCACAGGGTAGCCAGCCGGTCTATGAACTGACTAACTTCCCTGTATTTTGTTGTATTTCTCCTCCTCCTTCTCTTCCTCTCCCACTGGAACACGATGGTACATCCAACTTTGTGTAATTCTTTAACAGCATGTAATCCACGCTGAATGCACTGGTAGGGGGGGGGGGGGGGGGGGAGCACCGCGCAGTAATAGTTGCAGCGCAGCCTCGCTGTCCGAAAAGAAATGGCGAAATACAGACGTACAGTAATCGCGTAGTCACCGCACAGCTGCTTGTACTACTCGCAGGCGGCAGCCTATATCCCAGATTATCATCGTTGTCCTTAATTTCCCTTCTTATAGTTGATTCACGCTCTTAAGTACCGTACTGCGCTAACCTTATTTGACTTGGCGAATGGGGACGCAGCACGTTATAACGCAAAGTGACGTCGCACTGGCCGTTGATGACGACTATGCGTATAGGCTGCACTTTCCCTCTGGTGACCACTAACTAGTAACAAACACTTCATTATCAGCGAAGAAAAAAAATCTAACCTCTCCCGGGGCATCGCGTCCAACGTTTGGCTTCTAACTTTGTTCCCCCGGGCACCTGTTCACTTCCCCCATTGACATTACCTAGGCTTCACTATCTTATACTATTCGTGTTCTCAATTTTCTTTTTTCTGTACGCTCGCACGCACTAGTAATCGTGTACACGTGGTCGTCGCCGGTATTGCTGCTCGTAGACGAAAGATGGAATAGAATGCGCCATGCAGCGTCTTTACGTCAGCAACCTACAAGTGAATCCAGCAGACAGTGAAGAATTGTGCTTCGCTGAAATGTAGCGGTTTTTAATGTTTAATATATATATATATATATATATATATATATATATATATATATATATATATATATATATATATATATATATATATATATATATATAAACGAGAAGAAAGGGGGTTAACCGAGGGACCCGATAATTATTAGTCATATAATGAGAAGCCAACAAACACTGACACCAAGTACAACATAGTGGAAATTGCACGTGCTTAATAAATGAAAATAAAGTAATGATATATTAATGGAAATTAAAGTGGATGAAAAAACAACTTGCCGCAGGTGGGAACCGAACCCACAACCTTCGCATGTCGCGTGCGATGCTCTACCAATTGAGCTACCGCGGCGGCGTTTCCCCATCCACTTTCTTGGGTATTTATGTGTACTAGTAGAACCCTGGGAGTGTTAGCCAGCGCCCCCACTCACAGACCTCGTCCGCCGCCAAGGTCTGTGAGTGGGGGCGCTGGCTAACACTCCCAGGGTTCTACTAGTACACATAAATACCCAAGAAAGTGGATGGGGAAACGCCGCCGCGGTAGCTCAATTGGTAGAGCATCGCACGCGACATGCGAAGGTTGTGGGTTCGGTTCCCACCTGCGGCAAGTTGTTTTTTCATGCACTTTAATTTCCATTAATATATCATTACTTTATTTTCATTTATTAAGCACATGCAATTTCCACCATGTTGTACTTGGTGTCAGTGTTTGTTGGCTTCTCGTTATATGACTATATATATATATATATATATATATATATATATATATATATATATATATAGTGTTCTAGAGTGCGCTTCCTTGAAATACAAGGGAACTGCAAGTGAGTGCTTCATAATTTCAATTAACGTTCGTTGCTGAAAAAATTTTGTCTCGAGACGTACAATGTGCTCCTTTGAACTTTGTCTGAACTATGCGTCAGTGCGGGTCGACTTTTACTGACATGTCATTTTGTATTCTGTATCATCTGTCTATCTTTCTGTCTGTTTGTTTTTGTTTGTTTGTTTGCTTTTTTTTTTTAGCCGGCCTTCCTATTATGTGCTCTCTTAGTTTGAGAGAAAAGAAGCAGTGGGCATCGCCCATGACGTCAATCTCTTGCACACACTTTGTTTTTAAATCCAAGAAAAGCGTATAGAGGGACTCAAGTGTGCGTGCGTATTGGGTCTTCGTATTATTTTTAAGTGTACAAAGATATAATGGAAACGAAAATGAAAGTGGTAGAAAAGGAAACTTGCCGTGGGTGGAAACCAAGCTAGCCGGAATAGGTATAAAAAAGAGAATGTACATGGGACAGACACCGCAGTGTCGTGATTGATGGTATAAGGAAAAAAAAGACTAATTCCGTATATGCCGAACAACGGTGAATATATCGAAGAGCAGTTTTGAACGGTCTCATATCTCAGTGCAGAGGCTATTTGAAATTCGATACTCATGAACATTTGAAGCCGCAGGCATTTTTTTCTTTGCCATATTGCTCATGCGCTTTCTGGTGTCGCTTGAGAGTTGTGTTCGCCTGTCTGCTCGACCAAAGTTTCCTTTGCAGATACAAATAACGTGCACGCACTTTTGCAGTGTGTATGGTGTATGGTGCATGTGTTATACGCTGCATCACACCCCTGTTCGCGGTGCACATTAGATCCTATAAGTCACCGCTTTACTATGGCTTGATTTCATGCACACTCGCGCTTAATGTTCAAGCGCTCTGCTTCTCCAAGGATGGCCTCAGCGCTTTCGACGGTACTATACAGCCACTCAAAATAACATTTCCTGCATTTTGTTGTAGCCCTTCATGAAGCAAATTCGGTATACTATACACTTCGAGGAGGGCAGTTTACATAACTCGTCCGTCCGCCTTCCAGTTCCCCTCCTGTAAAACGATCCACATGTGGCTCCTGTGTGGTGCCGTGGTCAACAAATGCAAGCTTCCATGCCTCGTACAGAATGCGAAGCCACGGTCATGAACTTGTTTAACACACAATCAGTAGCGCCCATTTCGAAGAGAAGCACAACAATATTACTCGAAGCGCAACTGGTTTGGACCTGAAGCACATCAGTGGGATCTTCCGCCGAGGTGCCTGCCGACTCCGTTTTTTGGCAAACTTTGATAATGCATCTAATTTCCTGGCTTCGAAATGTGCTCCATAGTACCGGGAAAATTTTGAAATGTGGAATCGTGCCAGGAACCAGCGCCCATATTTCCCTCGAGGAATCTTTTTACATCGAAGCTGCATATGGCTAGTTTCCAGCGGATCGATGTTCGTAGACTAAAAACCATGGGCTGATCCCGAAGATAGTGCAATACCGGACCGACCGGCGACGGAGGTGAAGCAGGCTTCAAGCACTCCGCCAGCTTGCGAAAATAAATTTAATATCTTAGGTCCAAATACAACCCGTATCAGATATTAAGCTGGTAAGAACGGATACTACACTGTGACCCGCGTCGGCCATGTCTACTTTCGAACCGCCCTCTCTTTGTCGGCGTTCCAAGCGCTCGCGTGCCTCCTTTCCTTCCACTCTCGCGTGGCGGCGGTCCCGTAAGCGTGCTGCCCGCCAGGACCGCGATACGGAAGTAAATGCGAACCGTCCATGTGGCCCCGGTCCCACAAGCTTGGAACGCTTCACCGGAGCAACGACCAGGTTTCAGAGGGAGTTCGTGGGGAAACAATTTGATGTGGCCTGTATTGTGTGTGACCGCTTGTGGTTTGTCGAGTGACCTCTCAACCATTACAGCACTGCGGGACGTCGACCAACACAGGATCGCCTTGGCTACGGTGAAGCTGTGTGTGTTCTCTCGGAGTGCGGTGAGGTGCCTGTCTGTTCTACGTGCCGGAATTCGTTAGGAAAAGGTGGCGTGCCGCGCTTTGCAACAACACGTGGATGTGTGTACCCCCCGGTGCCTCATCATCTTCCGAGGCTCAAAATCGAGGAGGAACGACTGGTCGTGCCTCGCTTTCCATTTATGTGCACACGGCGTTTGAAGCACGGCAATATACAGTTCGCCATTAAAGGGCCCACATACACAGCTTCGCTGGTCATCCGCCTTCACAGAGTGGAATGGCACTGAATCTTCTTTCGTTGTTTTCGTGAGTAACGTTTCAAAACACCGACATTCGTCCTAGGCATGACCTTCACACACTTCTGACCTTTATCTGAAAGAAGATTCTTTTTCTTGTTTAGATGCGTTCCGACATTTAAAGGTCTCCGCCGCCGTCGCGACGCGAATAAAATTGTAGACACCAGCGTCACTATGCATCTGACCGCTGGAACTGCAGTTATGGGCGAAGCCAGACCGCATAGGAAATTTCAGCCGTACATAGGGAAAAGCCGAACACCCCGACACAATCAAGATACATATACAGGACAACGTAAACAACGTCTTACTAGGTATAAGATAGGCTATATTCGTTTTTCCCGCCTCAATATAAATAAAATCAACACGTCTGGTGGCAAGCGCTTTGAGGTCGTCTCTGAGGAGCGCACCCGCTTGTGCCAAACAGCGCAACGATATACAGTGGAGGCCGGGAAAACACGCATGCAGGGGCTGACCCGCCTGCAGCTGCACCTGTATTACACACAGGGCACCTAATACCGGATGTTGTCGTTGTTGTTGTCGTTGTTGTCGTCATTGTCATTGTCATTGTTGTCGTCATTGTCATTGTCATTGTTGTCGTCATTGTCATTGTCATTGTCATTGTTGTCGTCATTGTCATTGTCATTGTCGTTGTTGTCGTCGTCGTCGTCGTTGTCGTCGTCGTTGTCGTTGTCGTCGTCGTCGTCGTTGTCGTCGTCGTTGTCGTTGTCGTTGTCGTTGTCGTTGTCGTTGTTGTTGTTGTTGTTGTTGTTGTTGTTGTTGTTGTTGTTGTTGTTGTTGTTGTTGTTGTTGTTGTTGTTGTTGTTGTTGTTGTTGTTGTTGTTGTTGTTGTTGTTGTTGTTCATGATCTTTCGTGGGCTCGTTCTGTCCTCACCCAAAAATAGCGCCACCACCTGGCGGCCGCGACCACTCAGACAGACCTCAAACGGCAGCTGAAAAAGGTCCTTGTCTTTGAGTTTCCGCGCAACAGAAATACGTTTTCTCGTATATCCTAATTACAACTCGAAGCTATCACGTCTGCAGCTTGTGCGCAAGTTGTACTTTACAGATTTTCTCACATCACTTACTTTGGAAAATCCACTTAGTTCAGTAAGGCACTTGCGCTTGATGGAGGGCCTTGAAGCATAAGAATGCGTGTTGTACTTCTGCACACGGCGCGTCTGTGCGTGACGTACGCCGATTGCGGTGGTGGTGCTTGTCTAACATCCTCTAACGTCTGCTGGGGTAATGGTACTCGTCAACCGTCAGTTGGGCTTTTCCAAAGTCGGCAAGGTGATTCCGCTAAGTAAAACAGATAATAAGCATTCCCCACTTATAACTACCAGCCAATTTACCTCACTAGCATTCCCTGTAAAATTTTGGAACACATATTGTTTTCTGGTGTCACTAATTTTCTTTAATCAAACAGTTTTTGTTTTCTTTCTCGCTCGCGCGCAACACGGCCTCGGGAAGACATACCCTTGTGAAACGCAACTAGTATTATTTACGCATAGACTGAGTATCATTCTTGATCGATTCTCTTTCGCAGACAATATATTTGCATATTTTTGAAAAGCATTTTATAAGGTGTGCCACGAAGTACTACTACATAAGCTTCGTCTTCTAATCATAGATAGCGAGTTACTTACGTAGCTTGAGTGTTTCTTTAACTGACCGCTCCCAGTACGTTTCGGTCAACAACACTGACACGAAGTTTAGCGGCGTTCACTCTGGTGTACCGCAAGGCTCGGTACTTGGCCCTCTTCTTTTTATTTACGTTAACGATTTGCCATCCTGCGTTTTCTCTCATATTCATTAGTTTGCTGGCAACTGCGCAATCTGTCGGTAAATAACAACTGTGAGCGACGTAATTAATCTGCAGAATAATCTAAGTTGCTGCAAGACATGGTCTATGGAACTAAACGTTAACAAGTGTAAATTCATGCGTGTGTCCCGAAGCAATCAAGCCCCACAAGCTTACTTTCTTAACAACGTTCCCCTAGACCCCGTGTCTAGCGACAAATACCTTTGTGTACATATTACCAGCAACATTGCCCGGACTACTCACTACCGTTATGCCGTAGGCAACGCTAACAGAACTTTTGGCTTCCTTCGTCGTACCTTTTCGCTTTCCCCATCTGCTTTAAAATTGATGTTTTATAGAACACTAATACGTCCATAGTTGAAATACTGTGCGTCTGCTTGGGATCCAGGTCATGAAAACCTTGTGCATTCTCTTGAAATGGTCAAGAACAACGTACTCCGTTTTATCCTGTCTAATAATAACAGAACTGCAAGCGTGACCGCCATGAAATCAAGTTTGCGCTTACCTTCTCTCGCATCACGTTGCAAACCAACTTCATCTCTGTCTTTTTCATAAAATCTTTCATCACCAAGAATTACACAAAGAACTGTTTCGGTCACCCAATAGATTGGACCATGTTAACGATGTCGGCACACCTTCTTTCAGAACTAAATTCTTTTCACTTTCATTTCTCCCACGCACATCTGACGAGTGGAATCACCTTCCCGAAAAAGTTGCTGCAATTCTAAATCGCGAATTCTATAAAAACGCCTTGTAAGTAGAACTCGTTTTTTACCGGCCATGTTTATGTTAACAATGTTGAATATTGCTTTATTTTGTTATGCTTAATTGTTTATTTGGCTACAGCTAACTTGTTTGACAAATCCAATTTTAGTACCTGCTAGTTTTATAATAACCATGTTAATCATACATTGATTTGTTGTTTCATGTGCTGCTTTTGTTATATCTATTTCTTTTTTGTACCTTTTATTTCCCATTCCCCTCTGTAATGCTTTGGCGCTAAGGGCATATCAAATAAATAAATAAATAAACAGCTTCCCTGTACATCTGCTTCCACAGAGTGGAATGGAAATGGATTTTGTTTTTATTATACAGAATTTGCTTAAATAAATTGTGGCAGATAGCATAAGTGTAGTCATCGAGGTCAATTACTCGAAGAGGCGGGCATTACCTATACGAGAAATGGAAACGCATAATGAACTAATTTTAAGAGATATCACTAAATAAGTTTTCAATTAAATCTGTCACGGCACATGTGACAATTTACGACTTACAGACGGTGAGTTGGCCTGCTGTAAGTCGCTGTAAGTTCACCGGCTGTGTGTATCGCAGCCTAGTTTCACGCGCATACATACTTAAGAGTTCATCGGCAGATATTTGTTAATTAGCCGTGTATTCATTACGATTTCTCGTGCAAGTAATGTCCGGCGCTTCGAGTACTCCAACTCAAGGACTACAGTTACGCAATCGGCCACAGTCGAAGAAAAAAAAAACACCTAATATGCGTATATCAGACTCATCAACGGCGCAAAAGTGACAACTCACGAAGAGGAGCCTGTTGCGTCTCAACACGGCCTAGGGCATTTCTTGGGCGTTTGCCACGAGCCGCGAGTTTCGAACTTGCATTGCTACAAGCCGCCGGAAGTGTGTGCTGCGGACGCCCGTCAGAACAAAGCCTACGAAACTTCAGTGACAGTTTTAGTGAAGCACAAGCGCTCCCGTGCTTCTCCGTGGCGCGTTGGATAAAACGACGAAGACCTCCGCCGCGGTTACTTGAGTGTGTCTGTTGCTGGCTGACACTCACTCTCGCAGGCCCTAAACACAGTTTTTCAAGCTCACACACCACGCTGCAAAGCCTGCTTGTCTCGCGAACGGAATGCGCTGCGAGAAAGACGCGGACCGGAAAAAAAAACTTATCTCGCTTTTCAGAGTCCCAAAGCAGCAGCGAGAGCTTCAGGAGCGCGGTTGCTGTGGCAACGTTGGCGTTTGGGATACCGGACCCACTGCCCCTTTGCGAAAAACACAGAGGAACTTATTTTAATATGGTGCCGTCCCAAGCCATCGCAGCAGAGGGCGACGAGGGCATTGTTGCAGTATTTAAGGGCAACAGAATTGGACAAGTGACTGTAGCCTGAACAGATGATTATAGTGCTGCAAGGGCTACTGTGCTATGCGGTGGCAGTATCCGGCGACAGTGACCGACTGTGGCTGTATGTCTGTGCTCCTTTCTTTCTTTGTCTCTACTTTGCTATCACTTTACCTCCCCCTCCCCTCTCTCCCCAGCGTAGGGTAGCTAACCAGATCTTCCCCTCTGGTTAACCTCCCGGCCTCTCCCCTTTCTTCTGTGTGGGTGTGTGTGTGTCTGTCTCTCTCTCTTTCGAGAAACTGCACCTGACTTCCGCCACACTTTCTCCAGCACGTCCGTGCTGGCCGGGGCCTTTCCTACGCTTTCCTTCCTCCTTGCGTCTGGCTATATCACCTTTGTGCCCTTTATGCAATGAGAGTGAACAGGATTGCAAACAGTTCTGCCGCGATGTAAAATGCCTCTCGGGACAATTTCTAGCGCCAAATGGGGAATCATGAATGCTGAAGCAGAAATTCCCTGATATGCGCGTGGATGTACTGTGGGTGTAATGAGTTAATTCGGAATAACTCCTATCGCTCTGCGGCTAACATGAACATGTCTCTCTTAGATAAAATCCCCCCGACGTATAATTCAATTTCAGGACTTGTTAACATCTATGGAGGTAACTGTAATCCACTTTACATAATTTAAAGTTTGGTAATAATGCTCTAACAAGACCGTGAATTTTGCTTTCGCTTCGTTCGCCAAGCGCGATGTTTAACGGATGTTTCTCGTGTTAAGATGCGATAAATTTGTCGGCATGCTTCAGCCGTTCGTATATGATTTAATATGGTGGATGACGAGCTTCAGCAATTACTAGAGAACTTGAGGTAGCCTGCGAGACCCCAAGACACACTCTCAGCCCGCTTTCCAGTAAACGTTCAGGACATTCCTCAGAAGTTTGCGATAAGCCACGGAGAGTAGGTGCCGAATAAGCAATTTTTTTGTTTCATAAGCGCGTTATGAACTTGTAATAGTGAAGAGACTGAACCCCACTCTCCGCTTGTTGTCTCAGCGAGTCCGCAAAGTGCGTTTACTACAGTATTGGTCTGGCTTTTTCAATTACACGTATATGTGACGCCCATAACAACTGGCAGTCAAGAATAAAGCCGAGAAATTTATGCTCTTTCACCAACATCAAAGTTTGCCCTTCAAGCGTAAGCTTGAAATTATTCCGCTGTCGTCTAGTGAAAGGAAGATGGCTGTCTGCGTAGTGGAGACTCATGCCTATTCCTTTTAAAAAGGTGTCCATAATATCAAGACCCTCTTGAAGCATTGTTTTAATGTCTTGTATATGATATCCAGAGACCCATATGGAGGTGTAATCTGCGTACAGAGAGTACTGCAGGCTTCGCGTTAGTTTTTGTGATGAGGCTGCCATGACACAGTTTAATAAAAGCAGACTGAAAACGCTGCCCTGCCAAAGGCCTTGCTTGATGATGTGATAATTACTCTCTCCTTCAACTGTTTCCATAAATATTTTGTTTAGCCTAAGAAATTTTAGGTCCACCGCCGTGTTCGACCATTAAGGCAAAGCTCTAACATATCTGCAAGAGCGTGCAGGTGACTTACAGTGTCGAATGTCCCATGAATCTAAGAATACTGCGATTGTCACATTGCCACACATGCGTTGATGATGTGATAATTACTCTCTCCTTCAACTGTTTCCATAAATATTTTGTTTAGCCTAAGAAATTTTAGGTCCACCGCCGTGTTCGACCATTAAGGCAAAGCTCTAACATATCTGCAAGAGCGTGCAGGTGACTTACAGTGTCGAATGTCCCATGAATCTAAGAATACTGCGATTGTCACATTGCCACACATGCGTTGATGTTCAACGCACGGCACGATGTCTAATACTGCATCCATTGTGCACCACTTTTGCCGAAAACCTGTCATGTAGTTTGAAAGCACATTTGTGTGTTCACACCACCACTGCAGTCCGGCTGTTTACTATCTTCTCCATTAGTTCACAAAAGCAGCTCGAAAGACAAAGTGGACTTTTTCCTAGTTTCAGTACTGGAATTACACGAGCTAATTCCCGTGAATCTGGAACAGCCTCTCTTGTGCATGTCATCAAATATTCCCAGAAGAGCCATTCTACCTGCTGGACCGATGTTCTTCAATATTGTTACGTAAGAAGACGCAAATGAAAAGCTATATACAAGTATATTTACAACGTAATACGCCGCACTTGGCCAAGAGGCAACAGCCCGCGCTAGCCTCCAATCGTTGTCGTCGTCTTCGTACTGCTCGCCTCTTCGTCATCGGTAATACTATTCCGTAGCACTACCCCCGGCGGCAAAAGCGCCGTCCCGGAGCGACTAAAGGCCGGACTTGGAAACAGTGTAGTAGGCCTTGAGCCTACTGACGTGCACAACATCACTAGGTGCCACAGTAGATGACGAGGTTGAGCTCACAGGGGCAATTTCGTACGTCACAGGCGTCACCTGGCGCAGCACGCGGTAGGGCCCTGTGTATCGCGAAAGGAGCTTCTCTGAAAGTCCGACGTGACGGGAGGGCGACCAGAGGAGCACGAGCGCACCAGGCGAAAA
Source organism: Dermacentor albipictus (assembly GCF_038994185.2). Lineage (NCBI taxonomy): Eukaryota > Metazoa > Arthropoda > Arachnida > Ixodida > Ixodidae > Dermacentor > Dermacentor albipictus. Next base: position 38,809,057 of record NC_091826.1, read on the forward strand.
CTGTACGTCACGGTGGCGGGCGTTGTACTGACGCTGCTGAGTGGTTTGCGAGTCCGTCAGTCGAGCACGGGCAAGCTGGCGTGCATGGTCGGCGAGAGCGATGGCGTCGCGCGCATACTCGCTTGTTGAGATCGAAGCAGGAGGAAGTGCCGTGTCAAGGGGCAAGGTCGGTTCGCGACCGTAGAGCAGATAAAAGGGAGAAAATCCGGCGGTGTCGTGCCGGGAAGAATTATAAGCGAATGTGACGTAAGGAAGGGCAATGTCCCAGTCGCGGTGGTCCTTGGAAACGTACTTTGACAGCATATCGGTAAGAGTACGGTTTAACCGCTCTGTCAGGCCATTGGTTTGAGGATGGTATGAGGTAGTCAGCTTGTGTTGAGTGGAGCAGGAACGTAAAATGTCGGCGATAACTTTCGAGAGGAAGTTACGACCACGGTCAGTGAGCAGCTGTCGCGGTGCGCCATGAAGTAAGATAATGTCACGCAAGAGAAAGTCCGCGACGTCAGTGGCGCAACTGGTAGGGAGAGCCCGCGTGATAGCGTATCGGGTGGCGTAATCAGTTGCGACAGCTACCCATTTGTTCCCAGAGGATGACGTGGGAAAGGGACCGAGGAGGTCTAATCCAACACGAAAGAACGGTTCCACAGGGACAGTGATCGGCTGGAGATGACCGGCAGGTAGCACCTGAGGTGTTTTCCGACGCTGGCAGGTATCGCAGGCAGCAACATACTGTCGGACGGAGCGAGCGAGGCCAGGCCAATAGAAGCGGCGGCGGACGCGGTCGTACGTGCGGGTTACGCCAAGATGTCCTGCAGTAGGTGCGTCATGCATCTCAAAGAGCACAGTCTGTCGTAGATGTTTTGGCACGACAAGAAGAAGATCAGATCCGTCAGGAAGGAAGTTCCTTCTGTACAGAATGCCGCCCTGGAGGACATATCGGCGAACGGATGCGTCGGTAGGTGTAGAGCGCAGACGCTCGATGAGTACTCGCAGCGATAGGTCTCGGTACTGCTCATCGGCGATGTTAGCGAAGGCAGACACAGAGAAAATGCCGTCGGCGGTACTACTGTCGGCGTCGTCAGGCTCGTCTACCGGGTAGCGAGACAGGCAGTCAGCGTCCTTGTGTAGTCGGCCAGATTTGTAGGTGACAGAGAACGAATATTCTTGGAGGCGTAAGGCCCAGCGACCAAGTCTTCCTGAAGGGTCTTTCAATGAGCATAACCAACAAAGCGCGTGATGGTCGGTGATAACGGAAAAGGGTCGGCCATATAAGTATGGGCGGAACTTCGCAACCGCCCAAACTAGGGCCAGACACTCACGCTCAGTGATGGAATAGTTGCGCTCCGCGGGTGAGAGGAGCCTGCTGGCGTAAGCGATAACACGGTCGTTGCCGCGCTGGCGTTGTGCCAGTACTGCGCCAATTCCGTGACCGCTGGCATCAGTACGAACTTCGGTAGGCGCAGAAGGATCGAAATGGGCCAGAACGGGAGGCGTTGTGAGAACGTCGATTAGATGCGAGAATGCAGAGGCCTCGTTATCGCCCCACTGGAAAGGAGCGTCTTTTTTCAAAAGCTCGGTTAGTGGTCGTGCGATGGCCGCGAAATTTTTCACGAAACGGCGGAAGTAGGAACAAAGGCCGATGAAGCTGCGCACATCCTTGACACACTTCGGAACAGGAAACTGCGTAACAGCATGGATCTTGCCTGGGTCCGGTTGCACTCCGTTCGCGTCAACGAGATGCCCAAGGACGGTAATCTGGCGACGGCCGAATTGGCACTTCGATGCGTTCAGTTGCAGACCGGCGCGACGAAAAACGTCCAGGACTGCCGAGAGGCGCTCGAGGTGCGTAGCGAACGTAGGGGAGAATACTATGACGTCGTCCAAGTAGCACAGGCATATGGACCATTTGAAGCCGTGAAGAAGGGAGTCCATCATGCGTTCAAAAGTGGCAGGAGCGTTACATAGACCAAACGGCATCACTTTGAATTGATAAAGACCGTCCGGAGTTACAAAAGCAGTCTTCTCGCGGTCGAGATCGTCCACAGCAATCTGCCAGTAGCCGGAGCGGAGGTCAATAGAAGAGAAGTAGCGAGCACCATGGAGGCAGTCAAGGGCGTCATCGATCCGAGGTAGGGGATACACGTCCTTTTTGGTAACCCTGTTAAGGGGCCGATAATCCACGCAAAAGCGCCATGAGCCATCCTTCTTTTTCACCAGTACAACCGGTGACGCCCATGGACTACATGACGGTTCTATGATGTTATTGGCAAGCATTTTGCGAACTTCAGCGTGAATAACTTGGCGCTCAACCGGTGACACTCGATACGGGCGGCGATGAATAGGAGGGGCATCGCCGGTATTAATGCGATGTTTCACAGTTGTAGTTTGGGCCAAAGGACGATCGTGAAAGTCAAAAATATCGTTGTAGGAAAACAGAACGCGGTAGAGCTCACGAGCGTGCTCGGACGGCATGTCGGGCGCAATCATTTTCTGTAAGTCGGCGATGGTGCAAGTTGTCGACTGAGATGGTAGAGGAGGATCGGCTGAATGGTTGTCTACCTCAATAGATGCTATTGAGTGATCTTCGAATGAGCAAAGCTGGGCCAGAGACATCCCGCGTGGCAGCACTTGTGTCGTCAAGCCAAAATTGACCACGGGCAGGCAGACGCAATTAGCCGTAATAGATAAAACAGTATGAGGCACCGTGATCCCGTGTGTAAGGAGGACGTCTTGTATAGGAGCCGCGATATAGTGACCGTCGGGCACTGGTGGGGATGACACTAGGTCAACGTAAGTCAGTGCCGTAGGTGGCAAGCGAACAAAGTCGACGGAACTGAGGCGACTGGGGTGTGGTTCAGCGGGATCCAGAACAGGCAGGTCAAGGCGGAGAGTACTAGCGGAACAATCAATTAGAGCAGAATGTGCGGAGAGGAAGTCTAAGCCGAGGATGATGTCATGGGGACAGTGGGCGATGACCGTGAATAGCACGACTGTTGAGCGATCGGCGAAGGAGACGCGGGCGGCACACATACCAATTACGGGGGCTGTTCCGCCATCGGCGACACGGACAACAAGCGTCGTGGCGGGCGTGATTATTTTTTTCAGGCGGGTACGAAAGTCCGCGCTCATTACCGACAAATGCGCCCCAGTGTCTATAAGAGCAGATACAGGAACACCGTCGACTTGCACGTCAAGAAGGTTCATATGAGTGGGCAACGTCAGTGGAGGATTTGGCGGCGTAGGGAGCAATGCAGCGTCACCTCGAGGCGCTGCATCATTCAGTTTTCCGGCTGGGAGCGGCGTCCGAAGGGAGTCGGCGAAAAGGAGCGACGGGGCTGGGGAGAGCGAGATTGTCGTCCTAGGGGCGAAGGTGAACGAGAATAGGGGCGGTTCGGCGCAGGAGAGTCAGTGGCGGCATTATCGGAGCGTGCGGCATAAGGACGAGAAGGGCCACCCGAGGGTCGAGAATAGGCAGTATAAGCAGACCGGGTCGGGGAAGTCCAGCGACTTCGACAGTGCCGAGAAATGTGCCCGATGCGACGGCAGTGAAAACAAATGGGCTTGTCGTCAGCAGTGCGCCATTCAGCTGGGTTGCGGAAACGTGGTGGGTAAGACGATGCGGGACGGGGCGGAATCGAAGAAGCCGGATGGGTATCAGGGTGATGGGCCGAGCAGATGGTGTGAAGGCCCATGTTTTCGAACTCCTGGCGGACAACTGCCTGGATCAGGGAAACCGTGACTGCCGGTGCGTTGGTGGGGCTGGAGTCGAAGGCAGCCGGATAGGCGGCCTCAATCTCACGCCGAACGATCTTGGTAATATCGCCGGTGTTGTTGGGACGAGGAGCGTCGGCACAGGAAGAAGTCGCTGGGGTGTTGGGCAAACGGGCAAACTGCTGATCGATACGTCTGCTTTTAGCGAGTTCCAGGCGGCGGCACTCTTTGATAACAGCATCCACCGTCGCGACGTTGTTGAACACGAGCAAGTTAAAGGCGTCATCGGCAATGCCTTTGAGGATGTGGGATACCTTGTCTGACTCAGGCATGTGTGCATCAACTTTGCGGCACAGAGCCAGGACGTCCTGAATGTACGTGACATAGGGCTCTGTTGACGTCTGCAAACGGCCGGAAAGCGCCTTCTGCGCGGCAAGTTTGTGACCGTAGGGGTTGCCGAACAAGTCTCGGAGCTTTTGCTTGAACGAATCCCAACTGGTGAGCTCCTCTTCGTGCGTCCGAAACCAAACTCGAGGTGTGCCACCGAGGTAAAAGACTACGTTGGCGAGCATGATAGTAGGGTCCCACCGGTTATTGCGGCTGACGTGTTCATACAGGCTGATCCAGTCCTCGACGTCTTCCCCATCTTTTGCCGAGAATACGCCAGGATCACGGGGAGCGGAGAGGGTGATGTAGGTCGTCGAAGTGGCAGCAGGTGTCGGAGCCGGTGGAGTCGGGTTGGCGTCGCCGGGAGCCATGAAGGTAGGCTCGACGTACCGGCCACTGCGAAGCTCCGTGACGAGGTACAGGGAACGTCCACCTCCACCAAATATGTTACGTAGAAAGACGCAGTTGACAAGCTATGTACAAATATATTTACAAGGAAAATACGCTGCGCTTGGCCAAGAGGCAACAGCCCGCGCTAGCCTCCAATCGTTGTCGTCGTCCTCGTACTGCTCGCCTCTTCGTCATCGGTAATACTATTCCGTAGCAATATCATATACGTAACACCGTCTGGATCTGTAGTTGTCCTTGTACGGCACAACGTAAGAGCACATTTCAATTCATCATCATCACCATCATCATCATCAGCCTGCTTTGTGTCCAATGCAAGACAAAGGCCTCTACCTGCAATCTCCAATTACCCCTGTCCTTGGACACCCGATTCCAACTAGCGCCCACGAATTCCCTAATTACATCGCTCCACCTAGTCTTTTGGCATCCTCGATTGCGCTTTCCTTCTCTTGGTACCCATTCTGTAACCCTCATGGTCCAACGATTATCTAACCGGCGTATTACGTGACCTGCCCAGCTCCATTTTTTTTCCTCTTGATGTCAATAATATCGGCTATACTCGTTTGCTCTCTGATCCAAACCGCTCTCTTTCTGTCTCTTAACGTTATGCCTAGCAATCTTAGTTCCATCGCTCTTTGCGTGGTCCTTAACTTGTTCTCAAGCTTCTTTGTCAATCTCCAAGTCTCTGCCCTCTATGTCAGCACTGGTAAAATGCACCGATTGTACACCGTCCTTTTCAATGATAATGATAAGCTTCCAGTCAGGAGCTGGCAATGTCTGCCGTATGCGATCCAACACATTTCAATTCATCTAAGCTAAACTCACAGCCAAGTTGAGGATGTTGTGACGTAAAGCACGCACGAACCTTCTGTTCTGCTAGTGCTGTGGAACTTGCAAATTGGCGATAAGTAATCGCAATTCCTGGTCTGCTTATAAGTTGACAGAATTCGTCATCAGCAGATGTCTGGGGGGGGGGGGGGGGCGTTTCGAGCTATGGCAAGGGCTCGGAAAGGATAGCTCTGGGTGAATGGATCACTACAAGATTGGACAACTGACCATAGTCTCGGAACTGGAGTGAAAGGAGACAACGACGTGCAGTATTCTCCCCATAGTCTAGTTCCTAACTTCTGTAAGCGTCTGCGCGAAGTGTAGTCAAATCTTCCTAGGCCCTGTGCAAGAACATATTCCGACCATTTGCTTCTGGTAGCTTCGGCACTGGCACGAATGCGCTAGTCGATGTCTGACACTTCACTGGAGGGTCCGGATGGTGGAAAACGAAGCTTCTACGCGTTGCAGAAGAGTTGAACATTGAGTCTGCTGGTTCATTGAAACTTTTGCAGCAGCGCTGAACGAAATGACCAAGAAAGACAACAATACTGGAACGCACAGCAGGAATGTCATATTGCAATACCCATAGGTAGCAAGGGTGCAGAAAAGCACATTTTCAGCCTATCTTATAGGAGCGCACTCCGCACCACAATAAATGCGATAATCGTCAGTGTGCTCAACCGTTTGAAGCCACCTATAAAAAACGGCTTGCTCAGCTGTTCTCGGGACCAATCGCAACGATCAAAAATCCCGATAAATAAAGAACGTTTGACAAATTTCTTCTGTGTGTTATTTCTTTGTTGCTCACTTTCTGGCTGTGCTGAACCACGTACGTCCTATTTTTAGGAGAGTTTTCAGTCGCTGACCTGACAGCAACTCCATAGAGATTGATGGCATTCTCCGTTCCCGCATGCAGAATACATTGCTGCAGTATGCCAGCTTTCAAGCTCCGGTGCCAAAGCAGGTAGCGACCATTGTGTTCTAGGAAGAGTAAATCAGGGGAATAAGACTGGGCGACGTTTGACGGACTGACTCATACGGCTCGCCTACAAATTAGAGTACACAAAAAGGAGATCGCTCGTCCATCCACGTCTGAATTGCGGCAGCCAGTCGGTATTCCACAAGTGCAAAGCGATAACAACCCATCCAGATATGCATAAAAGAACAAGAGCGGAGCCCGTAGGGATAAAAAATATCAAAACATTTCTGCTCGAGCAGACTTCGATACTATACAGCCTCGGGAAAGAAAAAAGCTATATGCCGCTTCCGGTGTCGCGTCACGACTAAAGTGCAGAACGTGCCGTTTCCTTGCATTGTTTTTAATGATATTCAAATGACTCGAGCACGCATTTGTTTTGTTGCCGGCGACCTGACATATACCTATGTATACTTAATGCTGAGCGCGTAATACTGAGTACTTACTACTACAGCTAGTACTACGTACTATATTTGCAAACATATCCAATGTGTGGTGTCTGAAATGTGGAACCTCCGACATGTTACCGGTTCTCGAATCGTTTCCGGCGCATTCAGTCAGCAAAAGCATCGCCTTCGAGATCAGTTTCTGTTATACAGAGAGAGCAATCCCGGGGACGTGTATTTAGGCGTAAGCTCCAACGCACATCCCACGCCAGCAGTCCGTCGGGCTCTTGCGGTTTGAAGGCGGCAACGCCAGAGATAGTAAAACAAAGCGCCACTCCCACTCGCATCGCCGGCTTCATCGCCTGATAAAAAAGAGCTGGCCGCCGTAAAAGCGGAAGAGCGCCGTCAGACAACCGTATGCAGATTTCAACTGCTCTGGAGAGTGAGCGATGTACGGAGAGAGTGCGAGTGCGAGAACACAACTCTGGCAACTGTCCTGTGTTCTGGGAAGCAACTGCGTCATAATGTCGTGATAATGGTGGTAGCGGCGGCTTCGACAGCGAGGATTGCGTCTCCTTTCGGTTGGGTCTGCCGCCATCGTTGCAAGTCTACTATCTAAGTCTCTCCTCGCAGAGAGGGCGTGTTGTCTGCTCTCCGGGAGAAAAAAGAAGCTCAGTTGCTCCCTGGCGCGCAGTGTGCGAGGAGCGTTACGCGATGGCCGACGAATGCCGGCCCAGGTCTAAAAGACGTTGCAAGTATCCGCTGTATCCGGTTGACATAGTTTATCATGGTGACCGCAAACGTGGCAAATGTCGCGTCTACGTCTTCGCTAAGCAGGTCGCGTGCCCGGACCCGTGCTACCGGCGTGAGCTCGTTGTCCTCGAAGTCACGGGATGGATGCCATGCATGTATCTCAAGGTGAAGGATGGCGACATCGGCAAAATGAAGCGTACCATTATGGATCGCATTGGACAAAGCACGCGAGACGACGGAATTGACATGTCAAGTGAGTTGACGTTCATCGACGGCTATGGCTACCACCAGGACGACGCCAAAGAACCATTCATCAAGGTATCTATTGGTGATCCAAGTGTGTATAAAAAATTTGCCGAGATCGTGCCATACGAAGTGTACATGGCGCAGGTGGACCATGTGTGCCAATTTAAGGTCGACGTGGGGCTGGCCCATCGTAACAAACTCCTCGTCTTGGGGCCTCACTTCGAGTACAACGAACGGAGTTCCCGCTTTGTAACGTCGGTGAACAACCTCAGGACAGTGGACAATGTCGGTAAGGAGACTCCCGTGTTGAAAGCCATGAGCATCGACATCAAGTGCATCTCTCACTCCGGTAGCTTTCCCAAGGCCGAAGATAAGGACTACAATATTATCCAGATCGCTTCAGTGGTCACTACGGATGTGTTGCGAGCCACCCACGACAGCGACGACTTTCGGAAGTACGCCTTCGTTGTCGGCTCCTGTGACTCCGTGGATAATACCGAAGTGAGGCATTACGACAGCGAGTCCGACATGCTCGAGGGGTTTAGGAATCACGTGGTGTCAATGGACCCGGACGTCATCACGGGTTACGAAGGGCGCAGTTTTCAATGGCCCTATATTCTGGAAAGGTTCCAACATTTGAAGTTGAAGCCGTCGTTTTCCCGACGCCGTTACGGCGGGGAATGGTCCCACTACGTACTCGGCAATAAGGAGTTCGTTGCATCACACGATCGGATTCTGGTCGACATGTGTGATGTAATCACGGCCGAACAGAAACTCAAGTCGCACAGCTTGGACTGCGTCGTCAGGGAGTTTATACCAGGTGAGGTGCAGTTGGAAGATGTCACGTATGAGCAGGTGAAAGAGTTTCACGAGGGCGATTCTGCCACGAGATCCAGGATCGCCGGATGCTGCGTGAAGCGCGCTCTCATGCCACTGAAGCTCATGATCAAGTTCAACACCATGATGTCCATGCTCGAAATATCCAACATAACGGGCGTGCCGATGCGCTACGTATACAGCAGGGGTCAGCAAGTGCGTGTCATGACTCTCATCGCCAGGGAGGCGCAAACCCGCCGAATGTTATTTCCAACAAGGAAGGAGACGTTGGGCAAGAATGGACAACAAGGGTACTGCAGTGACTACCTTGATGACCTTAATGACTCTGATGATGAAGAGGAAGCAAGTGCTAAGAAACCGGCCTTTCCTAGAAAGAGAAAGGCAGAAAGTAGTGACCTAAACAACACGGCATATCAAGGAGCCAAGGTGCTCGAACCAAAGGTTGGATACTATAAAGATCCGGTGTGCACATTGGACTTTGCTTCCCTGTACCCGAGTATCATCATCGCTATGAACCTGTGCTACTCGACTCTTCGCCTGAACGTAAAGCGGCAGATTGAGAATAAGGAAAATAAAGAAAAACAAGACGAAGATTGTTATGAATATGCACAAGGAAAACCTTCCCCGGAAGGGGACGAGTTCGTGCCCGAGAGTGTCAGGAAGGGAATCTTGCCGACGATTTTGGTCGACCTTCTGAGAGCGAGAAAGCAAGTGAAAGAGGAGATGGCCAAATTCGAGCACGACCCGTTCACGCGGTCACTCCTTAACGAGCGCCAATTGGCCATCAAGAAGTGTGCGAATTCAGTGTACGGCTTCACGGGTGCCGTGCGCTATGGAATCCTGCCCTGCATTGAAATTGCCCGATCTGTGACGGCCTACGGCAGAACTCTGATGGACAAGACGGTTTACTACGTAGAAAAGAAATACACCGAGCACGAAGTTATTTACGGAGACACAGACTCGGTGATGATCATCTACCGACGCAAGACGGTGGCCGAAGCCATGGAGATGGGCAAAGAACTGGCCGAGACAATTTCGCGGAAATTTCCTCACCCCATAGACCTAGACTTTGAGAAAGTCTTCAAGCCATACCTGCTTCTCGGCAAGAAGAGGTACGCGGGCGCCGTGTACTCTTCCAACCCCAACACGCACGACAAGGTCGAAGTCAAAGGCATCGAGATGATACGTAGAGACTGTTTGCCCTACCTGGCACGCGTCATGGAAGCTTGCATCCACGAAATGATCGTGAAAGAGAACATACCGGCTGCTCAGGAAATAGCCCAAAGGGCAAAGGATGATCTGCTGTCGGGTAACGTGGACATTGCAGAACTGACCTTGAGCAAGAAGTACAACAAGGAGAAGTATGAGAGGCCCCCGACACATTGGTACGTTGTCCAAAAGAAAAAAGATAGGGGAGAGAAACCTGCCATCGTGGGTGATTGGGTTCCGTACGTTATATGCAAAGAGCTCGAAACGGACCAGGAGAAACTTCGAAAGGAGTGTGAAGAACGGCCACATGAGTTCCTCAAGGGCAGGAACACAGGCAGGAAGCGCTACATTCGTAAGCTCGCATACAGGGCTGAAGACCCGGAGTTTGTGAAGAAGAATCGCTTGCCCATTGACTACGCCCATTACGTGAAAAGCAACTTCCAGAAACCTTTAAAGAGACTCTTTGCGTGCGTACAAGGTGGGAAGCCTAAAACGGCCACCGCCAGACATGGCAAGACAACAAGAAGGAAATGAAAATATTTTTCAAGAAAAAAAAAAGATACCTTTATGTTTTCAATAAACGGCTTGAATTAGACTGGTCTTGTTTTTCTCATGCGTCGTCCGTTCTTCGGGACGTAGCATGCTTCTCTAACCCCACCAAGAACACTAGCGAAAAACTCAATTGGCATATTAGAACAATGGCTTCGTCCATACTTTCTTTTTATCGCTGCGGATAGAAAGAGCATTCTCGAACAATCTAGGAACGTCGGTAACACTATGATCGTTTCCCGAATCGGTCCGGTGTCTTCTTTACAGAAGCAGATATGTTATAGATAAGCGAACAAAGGAAATCATTGGCCTTGGTCGACAGAGATAAGGCCGACACTACTGCTGTCTTCCACGGTGCGCACTGATTCAGGTAGTTGTACAGCGAACCATAGGATATCGGTACCTGTCCATAGGTCTTGCACGTTACATTACACCTCCCTCCCCTTAGGTGGAGGTTCCATAGCGAAGGAGTTGCCGTTTTTTTTCGCATTGATTTGTGCAGCTGTGGAGCTTCCGGCTTTATGCCTTGATCGAATTTTTCACTATGCTTTCCATTTATTCATTTATTCAATAACTCTCAAAGCCCTAGTACATTAGAGAGGGGAGTGGGCAGAATATTAATAACTACAATACAACAGCAGCAACCAGAGAAACAACACAATATGATTGATAACCATAGCACGAGTGATGGCCATAGCTCTTAGGTAGTTGTTGACAAAGCAGGTTCGTAGCAGCACTTCTAGAAGTGTTAATATCTCCAATAGTGTCAACATTGTGTGGAAGGCGATTACAACGTGAGCATATACTGCGAATGGATTGGTCATGATGATAATTAGTGCTCGAAAATGGAATACCTACTTCACATTGGTGACGACTCCTTTGAACTGTAGGATGACTGTCTTGCTAGCCTATCCTTAAGGAATAAATTGTTATGGTAACTCCTATGAAATATACAAATGCGGAATGCTTTTCTACGATGAGTAATTCTGGGTAAGGAAAGTGTATCCTTCATGGCTCAACACTAGCGGTGCAACGATAGTTTGAAAGGTTGAAACATGATTCATGGTTTCGCACCACCTCAAAGTCAACTATGAATGATTCGAGGCCAGGATCCCATATAGCTGCTGCTCATTCCAGTTCAATTCCGACCAATGAATTATAAACCTGCAAGTTGAGTACTGCGGCCTAAGAAAATTTCCACAGAGATAACACAACATATTATTGGCATTTATAGTTTTGTAATCAAAGCGAATTTTCCAATGTGAGTGTTACAAGATGTGGTGGCCAAGGTATTTGTATGAGTACAATGATTCCAAATTTGTGTTGTTAATATGGTATGTTGTGTGATTAATACGTTCTAGACAAACACGCCTGAATAGGAATTTGTTTATGTTTAATGTATTGTTCCATAAATGACATGACTCATAAATCAGGTTAATATCACACTGCAGGATGGCTGTAGCTAAACCACTGTCGATTTGTCTGTACATAACACAATCATTGGCGAAAAGTCTGATGGTAAGGAAGACGACGAAGTGTCTCTGCTAAGGTGGCTGCTCATCGCCCCTGTGAAAAATCTCGCCGTCCGCGTAAATAAGTTCCATACTTCAAGAGATTAGACCAAAAGCCATCCCAGGACGCTCCAGACGTTCATGCGCCGATCTGTTTCCTGGCATTCAGCGAGTGTCACTCCATCGGCCCTGCAGCTGAATTGTGCACCGGGACTAGGCCTAGTGTCTCCGGTGACGCGCTGGCGACGGTAGATTCGCCAGCGCCACTCGTCTCGACAGCATTACCGGCCGCACAATCGACACCTGAGCCTGGATCCCAGCACCTGGTCCCTGCTCCCAACTCCTTCGGCTACAGCCCGCCCACCACCTTCCCAAAATGCACATCAGACCGTGAGTGATCTGCCATCAAGGCGGAGCCCGGCGATGGCTTCACAGTCACCGATTGAGGATGGGGCTCCAATTGTTGTGCATGTCGAACCGAGTACTCCTATGGACTTGTCTTCTACGCTACCATCTGTGCAGTCACCCCCCCCCCCCCCCGTGGTTCTCAGAAGCGTCCTTCGGAACAATCTGCACCAGATTCGTCTTCGGCCAACAGCGGCTCCCAAGGCAAGCTTTCGTGCCTAACGACTGAACACCCAGTTATGTCGACACTGGGCTCGGATTGCTATAAAACAACCATTAAAGCTCTTCTGCAATCAGGTCATCTGCTCTGTTGCCGGATAACTCTACAACATCCCTTCTGCGGTTCATGGTCAGCCAGTTATACAACTCGACATGTGTGATATTACAATGCCTGGACTCTTAATCAAAATGGCGCGTACAGGTTTTCGTGGTGTGCTGCAGTGGAAGTGTAGAGGTCTCTCCACGAAAGTGGGGGAGCTTAAATCCCGCCTTCGTATGAACAAGCTGCAGGTGTGGGACCTGTTACTACAGGAGACCAACACCTTGCCTGCCATTCCGGGCTTCAGTGGATACGTGTCTCCTTCGATGAGTGACCGTCGCGTGCACACAGTTGCCCCTCCAGGAAAGGCGGCAGTGTAAGCTGATACGCGCTATCCTCAGGTCTGCCTTTCTCTTGAAAATTGGTGTAACTCATATCAGGAGATTGTGCAGTTAAGCGGTGGAGTTACCCAAGGCAACTGTTGTGGTCGTCTCATACTATGTAATACCAGCCGGTGGATCTTCGTCACGCGTTAATCTGGGTGGGTTACTGAATGTCCGTCTACAATACCCAGCGTATCCTATTTTAGTCGGTGGCGATTTCAACGCCCCTCACCCAGATTGGGGGTACCCCACTTCTAGCCCCCGAGGTAGGCGTGTGTGGGACACCTTCGCGGATGCGTTGTTTGTACTACAGAAACATCCCGATTCAGCAACGTGAGCTGTGCCTCAAGCTCGACGTACAACGTACGCACCGGATCTTACGCGGTGGTCGGGTCCCAGCACAACCACTTGGCACCTCGAGCCCGGCTGCTGGGGTAATGACCACCATCCTATCATCATCGGCCTTCATCCTTCGCAGGCCTGCCGATTTCGCCGCAAGTGTTCTGTGGTCAACTGGGACAAATTTCGCACCGTTCTCCAAGATACATCTGTGGACTCGTCACCACTACTTGATGACCGCATACAAAGCGCGCTCAATGAAGCTACAACTATCAGCTGGGTAGACGTCAATCGACCGGCACCGGATATCGGCCTGCCGAACTTGTGGGCGGCTCGCAGACAAGCGTAGCTGGCAGCATTCCGAGACCACACTTCTGCACAAGCACGTACAAGACTGAATTTCCTTACTCCTCAGGCCCGAACATATCAACGCGACCTCTCGCGGTGGCACTGGCATACGTGGTGTGAGCGGTTTTCATCCAAGACATGGAATGCTTCTCTCTGGCGAACGTTCCGTTCCATGGAACACGGTTGCCGCCGTCCAGACGCGGCGGCCACAGCCTGCTTCCCTGCTGGCTTCTCGCCGGATGATTTCGGCAGAGAAGCAGTCCGGAAGTTTTTCCCCCAGTACGACGTGTTGCCTCAAAAAGACAATGGTGCTTCCTTGGCAGGCATTCCGACACATATCGACAGGTTACCATCTACAGCACACTCCGAGGGGATTGCAAGCACTTTCACCATGCCTGAGTTGCTTGCAGCGATAGATCGTACCAGTCGCAAGACAGCACCCGGTCCAGACTCTATTACTTATGAGGCTTACAAGAACCTGAGTTTCGCTGTGCTGCCTCAACTCCTCGACACCATTAACAAGGTATGGCTAGATGGCGTTGTCCCTCCGGGCTGGAAATCGGCTATTGTGATCCCGATTCCGAAACCAGGCAAGCCGCCGACCGACCTTGGCAACTTCCGACCCATTTACCTGACGTCGACGTAGTGCAAGCTTTCTGAGAAAATGCTAGCCACACGACTGTCGTGGTGGCCAGAGCACCACGGTTTCTACCACCCTGCTCAAATTGGCTTCCGTCCATCCATAGGTACTGAAGATGGGCAGGCTGTCTTGGCATACTCAGTTTTATCGTCAACTCGCAGCCACACTGCCCATACTGTCCTCGCTATGGACGTCGAAAAGGCGTACAATAACATCAGTCATGCTGCCACCTTGGCTTCAATTGACATGCGGCATTTTCCCCCTACAGTACATAATTTTGTCGAATCTTTCCTTGAAGACCGACACTTTGCAATTCACCTCAGTGGTGACGCCGTCGGCTCACTTGTCCCTCTTCGTGGCGTACCCCAGGGATCGGTATTGTCACCCACATTATTCAATATTGCTTTCATCCCGCTTGCATGGCGCTTACACGATGCACTCAACACAAAGTTCTTGGTGTACGCTGATGACATCACGGTTTGGAGCACTCATTGTGACCTGCGGACTCAAGCCGCTGCACTTTAATCGGCTTTATATATTACGTCGACTTACGCTTCTTCGGTCGGCCTTAAGCTTTCCGTCAGCAAATCTGCTTACATGTCAGTCGCCAATCGCTGGGGCCGGCGTAAACTCTCTGCAACACCCATTCGTCTTCATCTATCCGGAACCCCACTTCAACAATGTTCAACTTTAAAAATTCTGGGTCTGACGGTCCACGAGTCGGGAACTGGAACTTCTTGGCTCTCCAGCGCTAAAAACAGGTGATTCAAACGTTGTGTCTAATAGGCGCATTACTCCTAAAACGGGCGACGCCCGCGCATATCTGTGCGACAGTTGGTGAAAGCGGTAGCGCCACCACGCCTTGTTTATGAAGCTCAATTCGAGCATTTGACGAGGGCACAAGGCGATCGCCTTGAAGCTGTTAATCGCGAGGCAATGAGGGTCATCACTTGCCTTCCACGCATCACCCCGATCGTGACTCTCCAAGAGAATGCACAGCTGAACACACTAGATGAGCTGCTGCAGCAGCGACGTGAGGCTCGCAGTCTTAAGGCCAGCCTTCACACGCAACGTGTGCTCTCAGGGCTTACGCTTTCTCTTACTCCATTCTACCACCACCATCGCCAGTTCTTCCTTCCTAGAGTTTTGTACAGATGAGCAATAACAAGCCATCTGATATACGTCGCCCGACATCAACTCACGCGGCGGCGTCACTTCGTGGCCGAATTATTGCTCAAGACGCCCATCTGCTGCTTGGGTCCATCGTGCTTTATGTTGATGCAAGCATTCAGGACTGTGAAACGACCACTGCACTTTATTGCCCTTGCGCTCCTGCCCTTAACAAGACGTCCCGGTTTCAAATCCAAGAGCCTCCTTCCTCCTTTTGCTCTGAGCTCCTTGCTGTTCGAGAAGCGTTGTGCTCTGTGGCCGCCATCCCATGGTCCCCATGGCCCGCATCATCATCCGCACTAATGCCCTCCGGGTGACGCGGCTTCTGCGACGCGTCAGGCGCATCCCTGAAATGCGTCAACAGATCCATCTTCTGGCAGCACGCATCCCGCAGTCAATATCTATCGAGTGGATCCCACGCGACCTTCTAAGCTTCCAAAGCCGTGCGGATTCTGCGACCCGTCTAGCGACCTCTCCATCGTCACCGCCTCAGCTCTTTCACCTAGATGACGCCACCCTCCTTTTAACAAGAAAGGAGCACCTCCGGCGCCACACACGTGCTCTCATACCTCCGTGTGCGGTAGACCTCCCCCGCAGTCTTACACGTGCAGAGGAGGTTGCGCTTCGGAGGATCAGAGTCGGGGTTGCCCTCACTCCTGCCGTGACTAGGAAGAGGACGCACTTTCGCCCGCTATATCCTCGTTCTGAGTGTCCACTCTGCAAGTCGCGAAATGCTGAAGCCGACATACACCACCTGCTGTGGGTATGCCCTGCACTGAAACCGACGAGGCTCCGGCACCTCGCAGCAGCGGGACTTTAGCCACATAATCCGAGCGATTACACTGCTTGGACGCAGGGACCGCATTATCGATCCCCCTTGGACTTCATTAGATCAGCAAATCTTTTTTAATTAATTTAATCTTTCTTATTCACCCCCATGCCATACCCATGTATGCCCCGAGGCATTTACCCTCGCATTAAAAAAAAGTGATGGAAGACGCTATGTTTGTGGGCAAGTTATTAACGAACATTATAAAGAGCAGACGACTTATTACAGAGCCATGTGATATGCCCAAGGTAACAGAAGAATGAAGGGAGTGAATGCTATTAGCTGTTACAAACTGGGAACGATTTGTCAGTGGATCTTTAAGCCATGCATGAGTGAGTGAGTGAGTGAATAAACTTTATTTGGTCCAGCAAAGCGCGATGAAACGCGCACCCGGCTAATCCCACGACGGGACTGACAGATCTAGTCTGCCGGCCCGATCGCGGGCGCGCTGGACGGCCAGGGTTTGATCCTCAAAGACGGGACTTCGCAGGAGCGCGTCCCACTCTTCCTTGGTGAACTTCGGGCCCAGCGACCCGCACTCCCAGAGCATATGAGGCAACGTAGCTACCTCACCACAGGCCACGCAAGAACAATTCGGATAAATCTCGGGGTATATGCTATTAAGGGACGCCGGATTTGGGTACGAGTTTGTTTGCAGAAGTCTTAGTGTGACCGCCTGCGGCCTGCTTAACTTGGTGTGAGGCGTGGGGAAAACCCTTCTCTCTAAGTAGAAGAATTTAGTGATTTCGTTGTGTATGAGAGGAGCGTCTCTGTGTCCGGGGAGAGAGTCGCCCGATCCGAGGGCAGCGCGGTCGGTAAAGCCACGCGCAGCCTCGTGGGCAGACTCGTTGAGGTTCAGAGGAACCTCCTCAATTGCCCCGACGTGTGCAGGGAACCAAAGGATCGAGTGCATGGAGGTGTTGCCATGTATGGCGCCTTTCAGAATGAACTCTACTATTCAGATTAGGACTGTTTGGTTTAGGAAAGACCAATCCATGTGCTACGGCGTCAAGTGCCTTTGATAAATCTTTAATATGAAAAAAAATAGAATGTAAGTAGTGAGTGAAACGCAAAAGCCGCGTTTCATACGACAATGTGTTTCGGATTGCGTGTTGAACACTAAAAAAAAAAAATATACTACCTTCTAGAAAGTTAGCTATATGCGAGGGAATGACATGCTCCATGATATTGCATGATATGCTTGTAATTGATCTGCGTCGGCAATTATTGGTAGAGTGCTTGTCTCCGGACTTGTAAAATGGAATATCTCCCCCACTTTCCAGTCATCAGGAACACAGCCAATTTCAAGCTATTTCTTAGATAGTTTTGAAAGGATAATGGAGCAGCATAATTTGGTATTAATGAGAAACTTAGAATTGATGCTGTCCATTACTGATGACGAGGATATCTTTAGGTTTTCATTTATTTTAACGCTACCTGTCGAATCAAACATATTGAATGCACTGGCAGAAATTCAGAATGTGGGATAGTCGCGACTACCCAAACTGGAATCGTTACAGAATGCCAGTGAAAACGTGGCATTAAGAGACAGACACATTTGTTCGCTCGGGATTATTGTTCTGTCCAGTGTTTTAAGCGTTAGAGCACGAAAGCGCTTTTATTTAAAATCTTCTAAAACTGTCTCAGATTGTTACTTAACATGAGAGGAAGTACGTTACTTAAAATATGTGCTTTGCCTATTTTGGTGCTTCTTCATATTCAGAATTTACTGAATGATAGATATCCCTGCATGACAGTGAATTAAGAACTTTCGCAAAACGAAACATTATTTTATTTTTGTTCGCTAATCTTTTCAGTGGCTGGTTAAATCAAGGCCCTTGTTTACTGGGCACAACCTTCTTTAGGGGAACAAATGCTTGTGTGAGGGAAGCAAATTTGTCTTGAAATAACGTTCAGTTGGTGTTAAGAGACCACTCAGAGAAGCTCTGCAAGATTACATTCATCGATAGACATTACTCGCGATTAATGTCATCAAAATCAGTAACTCGATAATCTCAGATATGTTTAGTTTGATTTCTGTGACACCTAATTGGTACATTCGTTGTGAAGTGAAGAAGGACATGATCATTCAGACCCGGAAGTTAATCAGTGGAACTACATATATATAGGTCATCTGCTCTTGTCATTTTCATTATGACTTGCCCACAAACATAGCGTCTTCCATCAGAATTTTCGCCGATGATTGTGTTATGTACAGCGAAATCAACAAAGATTTAGCTACAGCCATCCTGCAGTATGATATTAACCTGGTTTATCAGTAATGCCAGTTATGGAACATTACATTAAACATTAACAAATTCAAATCCATGCTTGTTTTTCGAGAATGTATTAACCAAGCAACATATCACATTAACAACACTAATTTGGTATCATTGTACCTATGCAAATAACTTGGCGAGCACATCTTGTAACACTCACACAGGAAAACTCACTTTGATCACAAAACTATAAATTCCAGTAATATGTTATGTTACCTCTGTGGAAATTTTTCTCGGGACGCAGTATTTCTCAATTTGTAGCTTTATAATTCACTGGTCGGAATTAAACTAATATATGCTAATAATATAACTAATAACCGCTATATGGGATCCTGATCTCGAATCATTCATAACTGACTTCGAGGTTGTGCAAAACCATGTATCACGTTTCAATCTTTCAAGCTATCATTGCACCGCTAGTGTTAAGCTATGAAGGACACAGTTTCCTTACCCAGAATTTCTCATCGTAGAAAAGCGTTCTGCGTTTGTATATTACATAGGAGTTACCATAACAGTTAATTACTTGAGGATATATGCTACCAATAAAACCATCCGACATTTTCACATGCATTGATTACCACCATACAGCAGGTATTCCATTTTCAAGCCCGTAATGTTATCACGACCCATTTCTCGCAGTACACGTTCACGTTGTAACCACCTTCCAGACGATGTTGTCGCCATTAGAGATATTAATGCTTCTAGAAGCGCTGCTACGAACCTGGTTTATCAATAACTACCTAACTGCATGCTGCGTCATTCCTGTTAGGCTTGTCAACTGTATTGTGTTGTTTCCGTTGTTGCTGTCATTGTATTGGATTTATTAAAAGTGTACACAATCTCCTATCTAATTAGCTGGGGCTTCGAGGGTAATTGTATAAATAATTAAATAAACCACATGGTGACCACATAGAGACGAGTGATAAAGACTACCGCGCAGAGATAGTAGACTTGCAACGATGGCGGCAGACCCAACCGAAAGGAGACGCAATCCTCGCTGTCGAAGCCGCCGCCACCACCATTATCACGACATTATGACGCAGTTGCTTCCCAGAACACAGGACAGTTGCCAGAGTTGTGTTCTCGCACTCGCACTCTCTCCGTACGTCGCTCACTCTCCAGAGCAGTTGAAATCTGCATACGGTTGTCCAACGGCGCTCTTCCGTTTTTACGGCGGCCAGCTCTTTTTTTATCAGGCGGCGAAGCCGGCGATGCGAGTGGGAGTGGCGCTTTGTTTTACTATCTCTGGCGTTGCCGCCTTCAAACCGCAAGAGCCTGACGGACTGCTGGCGTGGGATGTGCGTTGGAGCTTACGCCTAAATACACGTCCCCGGGATTGCTCTCTCTGTATAACAGAAACTGATCTCGAAGGCGATGCTTTTGCTGACTGAATGCGCCGGAAACGATTCGAGAACCGGTAACATGTCGGAGGTTCCACATTTCAGACACCACACATTGGATATGTTTGCAAATATAGTACGTAGTACTAGCTGTAGTAGTAAGTACTCAGTATTACGCGCTCAGCATTAAGTATACATAGGTATATGTCAGGTCGCCGGCAACAAAACAAATGCGTGCTCGAGTCATTTGAATATCATTAAAAACAATGCAAGGAAACGGCACGTTCTGCACTTTAGTCGTGACGCGACACCGGAAGCGGCATATAGCTTTTTTCTTTCCCGAGGCTGTATAGTATCGAAGTCTGCTCGAGCAGAAATGTTTTGATATTTTTTATCCCTACGGGCTCCGCTCTTGTTCTTTTATGCATATCTGGATGGGTTGTTATCGCTTTGCACTTGTGGAATACCGACTGGCTGCCGCAATTCAGACGTGGATGGACGAGCGATCTCCTTTTTGTGTACTCTAATTTGTAGGCGAGCCGTATGAGTCAGTCCGTCAAACGTTGCCCGTTTTTTTTTTTTATCTGCAAGACAATTTCGTGTTGCAGACGACGCATTTCTAATAAAGTGCGTACTTGTGCGCTTAGCGCAACACTTGTCTGTTTTTTCGCCTATTTTACATGAGCATATAATCCAGTAATACGTAATCCTAATATTATCACACTATCCGATGGTATTTTTAAGGACAGAATCTTATTCGGTGCAATATTTTTTCTAGCGCACAAGGGGTCCATGCCTGCTTTGGCACGATGGCTTGAAAGCTGGCAGGCTGCAGCAATGTATGCTTCCTGGGGGAACGCAGAATTCCGTCAAGCTTTATAGGGTTGCTGTCAGGCAAGTGACTGCAATCACCTCTAAAGAAACGTACACGGTTCAGCACAGCCAGAACGTTAACAACAAAGAGATAGCACAGCGAATAAATCAGTGAAACGTTCATTATTCATCTGAACTGTGGTCGTTGCGCTTGGTGCGAAAAACGCCAGCGAAATCCGTATTTTACAGCTGGCTTCATGCGTTCGAGCGCGCTGACGATTATAATATTTATTGCAGTGTTGATCGGGCTCCCTACTAGATGCGTTGATGATGTGCTTTCTTACACCCCTTGCCTGCTGCGAGCGTTACAACGTGATATTCCACTTATACGTACAGCAGTACAGTACTGTTGTCTTTCATTGTCCCGCCGTTTAGTGCTCCGCCAAACGTTTCACTGAACCGGCAAACTCAATGTTCCACACATCTGCAACCTATAATAGATTCGTTTGCTATCGTCCGCAGGCGAAAGTAGAGGGTCAGACATCGGCTATCGCATTCGTACCAGCGCTAAAACCACCACCACCACGAAGTAAATGGTCGGGATAACTTCTCGCATGGGGTCTAGGAAGATTTGGTGAGACAGATCGAATGCGCTTGTTCAATAATACGTTGAGCCTTCAAGTCTCCTATTTCGCGCTTCGCCCATACCACGAATCGCACCCTGCCCATATGTGAAACTGCCGAGGTGTACAACGAGCATCGAGGGTTCCGCATCCAAGCGAATTTCTTGTGGAACCACAGCGTAATCGGATGCGACATGTACAGAGATGCAAAGATAATCATTCGCTGCTGAACTGGTTGGTTCGCCCGATCTACCACCGACATTTTGCCTACCGGTATCTCACACAAGCTTTTCGAAAAAGAAAGAGAGATACGTTTCCGATCGCCTAACTACAGGGAAGAGGATATACTTAGGCCGTTTGCTTATTATTAATTTCATTAGATGGGCAAACATAATTTAGAATGATTAGAAACAACCATTGCAGTAGCAGTAATAAATATTAGACTAATAAACATTCTATATAACCGAGTGAGACAGATAGTAGAGTGATAGTAGAGTTAGAGTAGATAGTAAGTATAATGCGACACTTGAGCTTGTGTCGTTGGAATCGTTTCATAGCTGCAATGTTTACGCATTCGAAAAGCTTACGCCGTTAATAGCGTGTGAGTGTTGAATTCAGGCTCAATTCACCACGGAAAACCACAAAAAAAAAATCGGCAGAGACACTGAAGACTGCTTAGCTGTGGGAATGCGAAAGCATTATAGTCGCTTTGGTGAACTATTATCTTTTTTTTTCTTTATTACATGGAAAACAATACTGAAGGTGTATTACAAAGTGGACAGAACTACAGACTTAAAACTCAGGCAAACACAAACATGCATCCAAGTGCATCCAGTCTGGCGGAGTTTCCAGCGCAGCGTACGTACTTCTTACATAAGCAGCACTTTCGCGAAAGAAGGATTTTGTAGATCGCAGCCTTTCGTCATGGCGATCACCCAATCTACTTCTCCATGGGCTATATAAACCAAGTACTATGAACATGTCATAGGGAGGACCACCCCTAACCTTAAATGGTAGAAACCTAATTGAATACGGAGTCATGTCAGTGTCCTTTTTAAGCGCCCGTTGGAGAATTTCCCCCAGATATGCAGCGTCCCTACAGTATATGAAACAGTGATCTACTGTTTCGGCACTTGGACAGAGCCAGACAGTTTGTCGACCACGACACAAAGCAACCCCTCGAATTCAACCAAGTTTTAACAGGGAGTGCTTCCGAAAGTAACTTAAAGAAAAATAGTTCACACCACGTACCTCCTGGGGTGAACTATTTCCTCGCGTTCCATGTTCGCACAAGCTCTTGCCTGCATTCTAACTGCGCCTCGGTAAGGGCCAATGAAAACGCGCCAATCGTCTCCACGTGCTCGCTTGGCCGCGAGGAGTTCGTAACTCGAAGGACCGCTCAGCGGCATTCAAGTGGACATTAATGCTTTTTGTTATTTTATACACTCATTCCGTTCCGTTCCGTTCCAAAAACTTTTATTTCCATCAGAGAAGGAGACTCCCTACTCCCTGCCCCTGGCGCGCAGGCCTAGGGACAGGGGTGGGGTTCTCCGCGACTAGATGCAGGCAAAGAGTTGTTGACTCTTCGCGGCCTCTGCCGCCAGATGTATAGCTCTCCTCTGCATGGCGGGGTCCGCGCTTTGCAGAAGGGTTTCCCAGGCTTCTCTACTATTTATTCCTTCCTTGACACCTGGGGAGTCTACGCATTGCCAGATTTTATACACTCATGACGTAGCGCCACCTCCTACTCCTTGGCTTCGCCGTCACGTGGCCAACGATGCACGCTCTAGGCCACACGTTCAGTCTGCCAGAAGGCTGAGACATGACGTGCGCGATGACGCAATCACCAGGCACAGCTTTGAGTCAACCGTAACCGCGGAGCAGCCGTGGCGTTGGGGAAACGCGCTAGTCTCGCACCCCGTAGGTCGAGGCGCGAGTCCCTCCCAGACCGAAACGTGCCTAATGTTCTTTCCAAAGGCATTAACTAACTTTGTTTACAGCAACCTGCCTGAGCAATTTGACGCCAATCCGAGTAATACATTGTGGGATCTTACCCTTCGCCGTGGGCCATTTTTGGTACGGACATTCGGTCACGCCGCCGACTACGACGCCGGGTTTTCGCGTAGTGGGGCATGCAATGTTTTCGCATTAAAATTCCGTACAGAGCAAATACGGTGGCCTTAGCTAACGCCCATCTGCAACACCGCAGTTTCCACCTTGCCGTCAGTCCGTCGTGAAACGACAATGATATCGTGTTGATAAGGACGCCCCATTAGTGCTTGCACAATGGTGAGAGTCGAACAAAAGTCACGTCGCCCACGGGTTTATTCTAGGAGTGTGACGAGAGAGCTCTTCAGCATTGCCGGGTTACGTTCGTGTTTGCTCAAGGACCCTAATATTAATATTAAATTCTTCTTTGCACCTTTATTTTCCTTGTTTAATTTTCCTTTTTCTTTTGCCCCCGTTCTAATCTGTTCCCTTTCACTTCTACGAAACGCATGCACATTGTTACGGTCCTTCGATCCGGGCCTTGGAGTATAGTGAGGCGGCCTCTTTGACCGAATAAGGTGGGTTTAGAGTGGGGTTACATTAGAGTGGTTAGACTTCGCGCATCTGTTTGCGAGAGCTAAACGTTTACTTCCGTTAACCATTTTCTGCCCCTCCCCCTGCAGGTGTGGGTTTTATGTCGTGCCATTAAAAATTGTGGGGTTTAACGTGCCAAAACCACTTTCTGATTATGAGGCACGCCGTAGTGGAGGACTCCGGAAATTTCGACCACCTGGGGTTTTTTAACGTGCACCTAAATCTAAATGCACGGGTGTTTTCGCATTTCGCCCCCATCGAAATGCGGCCGCCGTAGCTGGGATTCGATCCCGTGACCTCGTGCTCAGCAGCCCAGCACCAATACAAGCTGCTTGACACCAAGACCATGTTAGTTGATTACATCGCTATGGAATGCGAATATATCCGTTCAAAGACAGAACCAGGAAGCACTCCGGTTTCCAGAAAACTGACACCCAATTTTTTTTCCTTCTTTTTTTTCTTTTGCGACACATGTAACTCTTTGATGCGAGTATTTTCTCATGTGCTCCTGTATCCGGGCCGGCGAGGGATCCTTGGCCACCCTGAAAATGAGCTGGAACTGCCTCTTTGCCGAAAATCACTGCATTACGAACGAGGAAGGGGCATGTAGCAGGAGTTTAGACACGTAAAGACCCAGAATTTATATATCTCTTTCTTTTTAGTTCAAGTTAAATTATGCAGTGAGAAAGCGTTACCTGAAAATGATAGAACCGCCGTTCGAACCCTCCGAGCAGCTGGAAGGAAGCGCTAAGCCGTTGCGGTTTAGTATGGGAATCCCAACCGGTAGCACAAACATACGTTTTGCCCAGGGTGCCTTGAAAGAACAATGCGAAACCCCCCAACATTGTAGTGCAGTTCACCGTTCGGTTCATGCGCGGCGGGGTTCTTCAGGCAGCCTGGCAACCTCGTAGATGACGTAGGCACTCGTCGGGGCGCGCGAGCGCCCAACTGTAGGCACAAATAAAGTTTGCTCCAATCTAATCCAATCCAATTCGGGCAGCCTAGCAGGAAAAGGTTAGCCGGTACTAACTTTGGCTTCCAAGATGATAGGCACTGGCTGTATGAATTAGCACTTATTTTAGGAAACCAAGGTGTTTTAGGTATTATGAATAAGAGCCGCAAAAGAAAGACGCGTTTTTTTTAGTTTCTAAAGGAACGATGATGTCGCTCCAGTTGGAATTCGCGAGTGATTCGCACCCCACGCGTGAAACTGACCTGGCCCAGGTTGTACAATTGATATTATTGACACGGAAGGTTATTGACCGGTTTATCCTCAGTATGCTTGAACTATGATGTAGGCTACAGCTTCAAATTTGTATACTGTAACACTCATAGCATAAAACAAAATATATGCGCAATTTTCGGTTACCTGTCGCTTCGGCAGCAAGTCAAGTGTGATGTGACAGCACTTACGAAATATAATATGATTTCGCCAGTATAAGTAAATACCGCTCTACAATAGCAAAAAAAAAAGTCACTCTTACTGTAAGAAAAGGCTTGCTAAGCCAAGAAAGACGCAGGAAGGGCAGACAGGTGGCGACGCCACCTTCAATTTCCCGCATCAGCTCGCCATGACGCCACCGATTCGGGCTGTGCTTCCCCGGGCCTAGGTAACGTTTCGTTGATAAATATGGATCGCATGGTAGGCTAAATGGACCGACTATTGAACTCCGCAAGCCACAGTGGCCAAAATATAGGGAAATATTGTTACCTCACAATATCTTTAAATCCGTGACGCCACAGTGCCGTAACGGCGCTAAAGTTCCGTGAAATATTTTTACTATACCTTTGACTTTCATTTTTCTCCTCTAATGATCATCCTATTGCCACGAGATTAACTAATGCAAAGTCTCGAAAGCATCTTTTGTCAGTCTAAATTGATTTAGGCATAGTGTCCTTCAAGCCAGGGGAAGTCAATCATTTGGCGGGATACTCTGTGGCCTCGCTCTCACGACCAATAAAGAAACAATCGAGGACGTAGTGTTGTATCAGTGGGGCCATAGGTACCATACACTGGTCAGAGTGTGCCCCAAAGGACGCCATTACTGACTTTACCACCGATAATGACTTTACTGACTTTACACCGGGAAGGTCGCGTCGAGCAGGCGTGCTTAATTAATTATTATAATAATTCAGCTTAATTAATTGTTGATTAATCAGTTTAATGTTATTATTATATTGTATAACAATCCTGGTCCATTCTACCAGCTTACAGCTTGACCCATAACTTCAGCTGCGGGCTACAAGCCTGCACGGTAGGCGATAACAGTGGGACGTACCATTTCAAATTTTGAGACCCCCAAATGCCATTTATATGCTCGTCTTTCCCTCTTCCTAGCTCTTCACATCCCCTTTCCCTTTTCTTCAATTGTACAGGGTAGCAAACAACAATTTTTTTCCTGGTCCCGTTAACCTCCCTGCTTCTATACTTTGTGTCTCTTTCTTTTTCAGCTGCGGAGGCAGAAAACCCGGACTTCGTATATACAAACATCGAAATGCAGCACGCAGCTCCAATAGATCAAAGCGCGCTGTTGCGTGTGAGCTCGGGGAATGCAGATTTCGTGCGTGGGTACAGATACACACGAGTTCTGCGCTCGACGTGAGCCCATTTTACTCGCAACTACATCGAGACGCGCCCGAGAGCACTTGCGTGAGCCGTATATCTGTTTACATTTCGGACGCTTGCGGAAACGCCGCCAGAAACACGCAGCTCAGATGTCTATCGTGCGCCGTTAAATGTCGACATAGCACAAGCCGATTCAAAGACTATGAAGTTCGCAACACTAGAGGCAGGAAACGTGCAAGACGTGGTTGCAACATGTCCTTTCTTCGGCGTCGCTATTTTTTTTTTCGCCGTGTTCACTAAGCCTTACGAGACTGCCAGAACGTCGCACTCGCCTGATATCGAAAGAGTGGGGTGTGCCTCTACAGAGTGCAACGTGCATTGGAAGGCATCGCACCCGCTAATCTATGCATAAAGTGAGCGGTATATACCAGGCGTCGTCGAAGTTCGCTGTGTACTCGCGGTGCTGCGACAGATGATGCGTGGGTCGCTCGGCAATTCCACTGTACAGAGCCTATGTGCAGTGGAAGATTTGAGGCGCGTGCTTCGTTGACAAATCTGAGGCGCCAGAAGCGTGCGAAGAAATAACACTGTCGTTAGACGGGGTCTCATATCGCTTCCCCAGTTCAAAAATCTGCGCTCTTTCTCAGCCAACGCGGCAATCTGTTACATCAATTATCAATTGATAAAAAGTATTTGTTTGTTTGTTTGTTTGTTTGTTTGTTTGTTTGTTTGTTTGTTTGTTTGTTTGTTTGTTTGTTTGTTTGTTTGTTTGTTTGTTTGTTTGTTTGTTTGTTTGTTTGTTTGATTCCCTACCTTCAATGCCGTAAGGTTGTCCAAAGGGAGTCAGGGAAGCAATATGCCTGTCATAAGCGGTTATGGTACATTAAATAAAAAAAAATAATTTTCAATGGCAGCTTTGAATGCGGAAGCGTTGCAAATGGTGACGACGGAAGTGGGCAAGTCGTTCCATCCATTGGTTCTCTCCCGGATGAATCAATCAAAATAAACAGGTTACTGTGACAAAAAGGGACGTCAACTTTCTGGTGGTGACTATATAGTACGAGATGGCATAACTTGGCTCACCAAGGAGTTTGTTCAGGTGTGGATTGTGAAAAATGTTGCGAGGCAGCGATGAATGGGGCATTTTCCTGCGCAAGGAGAGGTTACAGGAGGTGGCAAAGTAATTTTCATCAAACCTACAATGGCAAAGCAGAAATCATTTGACAGAATAATATGCGCACTGTGACTCTGTACAAATTGGTTATTAACAACATAGTCAACATGAGTTTGCCAAGAAAGGTTAACCGCCTTGTGAACTCCTGGATAGTTATAAGAAGTTACTTCTTGAGCAGAAACATCGGTGCTATAAACAGGATGATGAAATGTAGCTAGTTTTGATTTGTTTGCACTTTGGGCATACAAAATAAAAAGCATTTACCAAGCGTTT
The DNA here is from genome assembly GCF_038994185.2 of Dermacentor albipictus. Taxonomy (NCBI): domain Eukaryota; kingdom Metazoa; phylum Arthropoda; class Arachnida; order Ixodida; family Ixodidae; genus Dermacentor; species Dermacentor albipictus. The sequence continues at coordinate 38,836,882 of NC_091826.1, forward strand.
GACCAGTTGTCGATAACTCCAAGGTCGAACTGAAGCACTGTGCGATCAGAATCAGGTCACAATACGCGGTAAATTACACAGTCGTCATCATTTAGCTTGCTATATTACCGAGCTTCATTACGCAGGCCATTAATATAACTCAGAAACACGTAGAAGGCAGGCGAAGACAGAAGCCTGCAGCACGCCCGAAGAAGCTGGACAGGAAGGAAAATCGAAATAGTTAGCGGCCACAAACAGTACTCCGTCAAAACTCTTTCAATAAAACAATAATGAGCATCCAAGATAATTAGAATCGATGTTTAGTATCCTCAATTTTAAGCAAAGTAGTTGGTGAGTGACAACATCGAACGTTTTCAAATAATCTGTACAAGAATGCGAAGTCGATAAAATACCTGCTTGTCAACAGCAGCAAGGAGTTCTTTATTAAAACAAATTAGTTCCATCTCGCACTAAATTATATTCTAAAAATCATGTTGTTGAGCCATGAAAAATGAATAACTCGAGAGGAAGTCCACTGAACTTGAGTTGTAATAGCTTGCAGGGGAGGATAGTTAGTGATCTAGGTTTGCAGTTGACACAAAATTTGCACGAGGGCACTACCTTTCCCACTTTCCGGTCACTTGGTAAGTGGCAAGAAGCGATGGATTGTGAAAGAAAGAAGCTCTTCACATTATGGAACTATACATTTCGGCTTTCTTCAGAAATCTCGAGTTAGTACCGTATGTTCCCCACGAGGGAGACGCTCTGGAATGTTTAATTGAGTGAAGCACACCATAAGAATCTACTAACATAGGGTTCGTTTGTGGATGATTCATTACAAAATATGCAGAAAGACTAACAGCAGACACACGCGGAAGAACTTATATAGGCAACTTTTCATTTAGTGAAAAGCAGCATCGTGAACGGCCCACACAGGCACCGTCAGTGTCGTTCAGTGTAATTGTATTATCTGGTGAACCATCCATAGTGTTCCAAGGGTACTTAGGTTATTCTGTTAGAAGTTATGGACGGGTCTCCTTGAAAAAAAAATTATTCCTTCGCATAACAGTTTCAAACAGTACAGCTACGTCGTAGTACCTAATCCCCAACCAGGAGTTGTCTTTATCTTAATTCCTTATCTTTGCGAAACCTAGGCTTTCTTTTTTATTATTGAGAAGATGCTTGCTTAGCTGAGTCAGGCCGAACAATGCTTCCATGAAAGACCTCGCAGTGGTGCAAACTTATTAAGCGATTCGACTAAACTGTTAGATTAAAAAAAGCTAGGCCTGTGTTCCTCAAAATAAATTGTTAATTGTTCCAGCTTTCTGTTATTAAAAATACCTTAGCTTTAGAATAACTATATATATATATATATATATATATATATATATATATATATATATATATATATATATATATATATATATATATATATATATATATATATATATATATATATATATATATATATATATATATATATATATATATAGCGTCATTTCACCTCGGCGCTCGTTTGACAAGAAACCTGCCTCGAAACGTGCAGTGCCCGTGAGTCAAGCACAGAAACAAGATCTCACCACGCCGCGCACGGGAACGTTAATTATCGCGATCATCAAGCAGCTGTCAGCGAGGAAGACAAACAAGGCCTTCGAAAAAAAATGAACGCCTTCAGAATAACCTATCACAAGACGCCAACACACAAAGACACCAAGGACAGCATAGGGGAAATTACTTGTACTTGATAATTGAATAAAAGAAATGATAAATTATTGGAAATTAATGTGTATGAAGAAACAACTTGTCGCAAGTGGGGCACGAATACACGTCTTCGCATTACGCGTGCGATGCTCTCGCGCGGCGCCGTTTTCCCGTCCACTTTCTGACGTATTTACGTGTATCTGCTAGAACTAAAGCTGGGAGTGTTAGCCAGCGCCACCAATCACGGGCTTCACGGTGGATGTGGAACATCCTTTCTGCCGCAGGCGTAACGTGTAGGAGATCTTCTTGGCTGAAGGCAACTGGTTAATAAAGCCACACGTGCTACCTGAAGCCAATTTCTTATTTTTTTATGGGCCTGGAACAATCAATACAGCTATGGGTCCAGATCCGCAGGGAATATCCTTTACATAATGTTCTGAAACAAATGAAAGGTCCTTTCCATCATCTTTTGATCAGTTATATATATGATTATTTTTGCGTTTCCCAACATATCGCCGTGACAGCTATGCACGTGTTGTGAATGTGTCAAGGTAGGCATTGCAATTTGCTTTCAAAGTAAGAAAATATTATTAAACACTATAGTGTTTAATAAAAACAATATGCATCGTGTGCTTCTGCGCGAAATGAACTGGGCCGGTTACATCGAACTTTCTAAGACATTCCACTCGACCATCCCTGATTTCTGATACAAAATTCGCTGGCGCATTTGCTGTAATACGATAGTAATTTTCCTGTCAGCTATTGTTTCGGGAAGATATTTCTCGCACGGAGTTTGGTTCGAGATTGCTGATCGAGCCCTTCGCGAAATAATTGCGAATTCTTATCACAAGATAGCTCTGCGGGCCAGTTGGTCGATGCCCATGTTAATATTTCAGCAGTATGGTAGCCTGCGGTCCTCTCACGTAAAGCTAGTTCATTTTGAGTTGTAAATCTCCTAACATTAAATTTACGTAACCGCCGACGTAAGCATCGGTTGGTGTTCAGCATCGTTGTTTGAAGAGGCCAGTCAAACACTCTCCTCGTTTAGAGGCGGTCACTTTGGCTTCCTTTGAAAGCAAATAGCAATGCTTTCATATTTTTCATATTTTTCATTCTAATATTTTTCAGATCTAATTAGCTGACAAAAGGTGATCAGCGCTCAGAAGTTGAGAGGGTTTCAGTGAGTGCGAGCTAGGGTAGTGAAAGTAGATAACTGGATGACCAGGGCAGTGTCGGCGTCTGCGATTGGTCATCTTCCCTTCGCTTAGCTTGCGGTGGCTGGTCAAAAATCGCGGGGGCGTACAACGGAAGGCTAAAAAGCCACTCAAGCAGATCCTCAATGAAAAATAATTGACAGTACAATCTCGTATACGTGCCGAAAGGGGTCGACAACGTTATATTGCCACGCAAAACTGTCGATTATGCGCAGAGAAATAAATTGTCCTCGGCAGCTCCGAGTAGCCAGTGCTGGATCGATTGGTGGGCACCCATCTTTTATTCCTTTCGGAACGGGGCAGCCCCTAGCTATTCAAAAAAAAATCACTTTTGTTTGGCACATTAGGGCATCTTTAGTGCACACACGTCGTTTTGACGTGGTGAGCTTTCGCGCTTTTCGTGATCTCCCGTGACATACTGAGGAAGTGGGGATGGTCGAAAACTTTTTGATCGCTGGTGATGGGTTATAGTGGCAGAAACGGAATAAAAACAGGTCTGAATAGCTTTACATTATAGCGTCCCTTACATGCAGCAGTATTGTTGTGCTATTTCGTTCCGTGTACCTTTATTTTCTTCTGTTAATTTATGATAAATACTTATTGCTCTGCTACGCATGCGAGATTACTTGTTCACTGTTTAATTTCTTTTTCTAGACGAAATAATAAACATTCAGTTGCGAAAAACAAGCCTTTGTTCAGTTTTACGTGGTCACTTAACACAAGGTCACTTAACACCGTTTCACGTGGTCACAAGAGTGGTCACTTAACAATACAATTGAGCAAATTAGCACAGCTTGACCTTTTATAATTGAGTCGTGCCCTCATTCTTCCGCTTCTTGATATGCTGCCACTGAAGGCTAAACGTGACTGCAAAAGGACAAGCAGGACAGATAATTTCTCTTTCAACATGTTTTATTGTGTTACCTCGGTGTGGTTTATTTACGTAGTGCTCAGTTTTGGACCTGTAGGAAGCGCCCAGTGCCCAGTCACGCCATAACAGCACATCGTAAATTGAAGTAGCTGAGCACATTAAGTGTAACGCTTTGTCTTTACCGCATTTTATTTTTCTCTTTTATGCATACTAATTCGTGCCAGATGACGCCTCAGGTAAAAATTTCCGGTGTGTCCGTGAAACAGTCGCAGGACCCAGTCGTTGCTGAATATGACTACACGTGATTGCTCAAGCCGATCTTATTCGCTCGGTAACATTACAGTAAGAAGTTAATCGCGCATCTTAAGAAAATCTTTATTATCAATACAGCATGAAGTCAGACACCCTTGAGAAAGACCGAAATTTATTTACGTCTTCCTTACGGAGCTTGGCAGATGCTGAGTGATTCGCCTTTGTGTATGCACCTAAATCCTGTTAAAGAAATGAGAAGAAAAAAAGAAGGAAAGAAAGAAAAGGTATGAACAATCACTTTAGGCTTATGCACGTACATAGGTTTATATTTGCACAGCGGTACGGCAAGTGCCTCAATAGCAGACATTATATTTGAATGACGTTCATGCAGCGGTTTGAGCGACGGTGTACTGCAGAGACCGTTCTTTGCGAACCTTCAGAGAGAGGCAGGCTGTATAGAAGCGAAGTCTTTCTGGCGACCTTCAACCATGAATATTATTCAACTACAATATTATTTTATTATGTTTTTGCAAGATGGCGCCCAGTAATGAGTGCTGCATTCTGAGCTCGCGACCTTTTTTCGGCAAGCAGATGCGATTTGTGTAAAATTCGGACACCACGTAAAGGGCATCATACTGGCTTACGAGGAACCGGAGGCGTTGAAGTCTGTTGAGTGTCCGTTTGTGTACAATCCCTGCGTGACTGCCGATGGAGACGCGGCAAGGATTAGTGGGGCTGCCACCGTGACGCAGCATCAAAACTTTCAAAGCTCATTTCTGTAACAACGATAATACGTCACTGAATAAAATACGTCGCAATATATATATATATATATATATATATATATATATATATATAGAGAGAGAGAGAGAGAGAGAGAGAGAGAGAGAGAGAGAGAGAGAGAGAGAGGGGAGGGAGGGAGGGAGAGAGAGAGAGATAATCAGGAACACCTTATACTTCTGTGAACTGTTAGGAATGGCCGTACGGGGGTGGCGACGTGCCAGCTTTCAGCCCGCTGCGCGTGTTCCAACCCCCCCAGACGAGGCGCCTTCTGAGAACAACGGATGACAGGCGGCCACGTGGCGCGCGGTCAGCTCTGGAATGTGGTGCGCCGCCGCGCCACCCGGGACGGCGCAAAGTTCTGCGAGGGCCTCGGTCGACGACACCGCAGGCTATGCTGTACCGAGAGTTCTACAAAGCCCTCGAACGCGTTAGCCTTTGTGTGTGTAGGCTCGAACGTGTTAGCCTTTGTGTGTGTGGGCTGTACTGCGGGGCGGCGGCAAGTTTACCATGATTGGACGCACATTCCCGACCATTCGTGCTCCGTCCACGCCGAACGATGACGTCGAACTATGACGTCAAGCGGAGGCTTATAAGCAGCGTTTGCCGACTGCTAGAGCGTGCTCGTGCTCGTGTCGTGCTCGTCGTAAGGAGCTGAGTGCTCGATGTTATGCCAAAATGTAGTAGTGAGCTGTGTGCTCGAATGCTGTTTTGTTGAATGTTAATCTTGCGGGCTCCATATGGGAGTCGCGCTAGACTGCCAATGTATCTTGTCTTAAAATATGTTAATCCTGTAAATAAATCCTGTTAACCGAGTTCCTCATCTACGACCTCCGACTCCTTCAAATGGTGGCAGCGGCGAGGTAGTCCGACGAGTCCTACATCTGCTTGACAGCGGTAGGATCGTCCGACGAACCCGACAGAACCAAAAAACCAGGCAGGATTCCGTAAAGGCTACTCAACAATAGACCATATTCACACTATCAATCAGGTGACAGAGAAATGTGCGGAATATAACCAACCCTTATATATAGCTTTCATTGATTTCGAGAAAGCGTCCGCAATAGGGATTAGTAAGAGGCGATTGGAGGATTGGTGGAAGAAACGTAGGGAAACGACAAAAAAAACGGAGACGTGCAAGATCACAGTTCGCAATAGGGGATCAGAAACTTTGGTTGCGGGAGTTCATCGTGTTTCTTTTTTTATTGTTTAACTTAGGTAGGACATTAGGCAGTATAATAGCAAGAGCTTGGTGTCGCAACCCACCGCCCCGTTCCAAAGGGCCGGGACGCTAATAACATCCATCCATGCATCCATCCATCCATCCATTCATACAAAATAACAGCCGAATCTTTCAAAGGCAATGACAAGGTTTTATTTGAGGAAAAAGAGAGCGTGAAAGAGAACCAGATGGAAAAACAGCTGGTGCTGACAAATTTCAACTGGAAGAAAGCCGAAGAGAAAATTCCTAAGCGCACTGCCACAGGGCTAGACGACGTTCCCGTTAGGCTGATTAATGAACCAGGAACAGAAAGTAAGGAGAAAAAACTCTAAAAGATAGACGAATACGAGACAGTTGGCGACAAAGTAGAATGAATTTAATTTATAAAGGTAAGGGGGGAAAGATAGAATTCACTCGTATAGACCGTTGACCCTTACATCGGTAGCCTACAGGTTAGTAATGCAGGCAATTAAATTAAAGCTGCAAACATGGGCACATAATAATGGCATTCGGGAGAACTTCAGAATGTGTTCAGAATAGGTAGGCGTGTGGATGATACCTTAATTGTCCTTACTCAGTTTATTTAAATATCCAAAGTATAAAGGGGACCGTTACATATGTGGCTTTTTTGGACATCACAGGAGCGTATGGTAACGTAGACCGCAACATTTTGTGGGATATTCTGGAGGCGAAGTCTTAGGCGACGATTGTGTACAGCTTTTGAGAGAGATTTACCTAGAAAACACCATTTGTGTTGAACGGGAGGGGAAGAGGAGTGAGGAGAAATTTGATATCAACAAGGGACTGAAACAGGGGTGCCCTTTATTCCCATTGCTGTTTATGATGTACATGGTAAGGATGGAAAGGGCGCTAGATGGAAGTGATATCGGGTTTTATCTCTCATACAAACAGGCAGGTACCGCGGCAGAGCAGCAGCTTTCTGGTTTGTTTTATGCGGACGCCATTGCTTTGCTAGCTAACAAGCAAAGTGATATGCAACGTCTGGCTAATATCTGGGGACAGGAAGGCGAGAATTTCCGTCTGAAATTTAGCGTTAAAAATCAGGTGTTATGATATTCAATGAAAGCAGTGAACAGACAGTGTCAATACAGGGCCAAGAAATATCTCGCGTAAAAGAATGTAAATACCTTAGTATATGGACAAACGAAGGCACTAGATATATGGGAACACGGGGAAAAACAATAACAGTAAAGGGGAAGAGAAATGCGGCCATAATGAAGCACAGAGCGCTATGGGGATACAATAGGTACGAGGAGCTCCTGAGTATGTGGAAAGGTGTAGTGGTTCCAGGACTCACTTTTGGAAATGCGGTTGTTTGGTTTAAATCAGGGGTACAATCAGGACTCGACGGGAACTAAAGGTCAGTGGGTCGCCTCGCATTGGGCGCTCACGGTAAGACTACAAATGAAGCTGTGCAGGGTGATATGGGCTGGACTAGTTTTGAAGGGAGGGAAGCTCGCAGTAAAATTGAGTATGAAGAACGGCTGAGGAATATGGAAGAAAGTAAATGGGCTAGGAAAGTGTTCAGGTATCTGTACAGGAAATAACATTGATTCACAATGGAGGAAAAGAACTAGGAAGCTTATCAGCAAGTATGCGGAAAGGGTGAGCAGCCTGCTAACAAAGCAGGTGAGGCGGAAAGTCAGAGTGGCTGATAATAAGCGCATAGGTGGCACCAATAGGAAAGAAACCTGGTATGCATGAGCTACTACTTAAGAGGAAAAAACGAAATCAGGGAAAAAACAGTTTATGATAACACAAAGGGAAGCTCATTACTTTTCGAAGGGAGATCAGAATTCCTTAGAACACGCACTTATAAAGCGACATATAAGAAAGAAGAAGAAGCATGTGCTTGGCTAGGGAAGCGATGGAGTATGTTTTATTAGAATATGAAGATATCTGCCCAGTGGTCTATTTAGTCACCTCGGGCCTTTGGATTCAGCGATAGCAGGGGAAAAGTAAACATGTCCGCAATGGAGATTAGTAAGAGGCGGTTAGAAGGCTGGTGGAAGAAAAGTAGAGATACTACAAACAAAGGAGGCGTACAAATTTCCCAATAGGGATTCGGAAGTTTGGTTATGGGAATTCTTCGTGGGCATTCTTCTTTATCTTTTTTTTTCTTCTTTTTAACATAGGTAATATAATAACAAGAGCTTGGTGGGGCAACCCACCGTCCCGATCCAAGGGGTACACACACGGTAGTCACGTGTTCTCGTGCACAGCGCGTAAAATCGCGCGCTGCGCGAAACGAGACAAACACAACAGCTCGCGCGCGACACCGTCAGCGGAAGTGCGCCGCGCAGCAAAAGGGCGATGAGAAAAAAGAATGAAGGCGGGGCCCGCGACGTATGCGTCACGCGATCCTCGAGCTTTGCATTCAAAGATCCCTGACTGCTTCTCACAATTCACTGCAGATTATGTACAACCGTGATGTTTACCGGGAAAACGCTGGCGGCGAACGCTATTCGCGAAGGCGAGCTTTCTGGTAGAAACGCGGCCTCCTGCGTGGGCCGATCCCGGAGGTGGTGCACAGCTGCTCCAAGAAAATTGCATCATCACCATCATCATCAGCCTACTTTATGTCCACTGCAGGACGAAGGCCTCTCCCCGCGATCTCCAATTACTCCTGTCCTGCGCCAGCCGATTCCAACTAGCACCGGCAAATTTTGTTGAGAATTGCTCGCGACCGTCGCACGTTTCTTGCAACCGTTGTTGGGGGCCCGGCGACGCACCAAGAGGGAGCCGGCGAGCGGACGAGGGGGCGCCCCGCTGGGCTGGTGTCCCGACCGGCGCCTCGATCCGCAACCCGATCCGTGCCCCGTGTTTTCGGCGGACCGCCTGCTGGACGCGAATGGCCGGCGCTTCCGAGAAGGACGAAGGCGTCGGTGCGGACAACTGGGATTTTGTATTTTACTTTTCTCTTCCTTTTCTAGTCACTGTGATGTCTTTTGTAAAATAAACGTTCAGTCTTGAAGCGAACCCCGACGAGTGAGAATCGTTCCTTCGAGGCTCCTGCGTGCGCGGCCGCTGTATACGCCGCCGCCCGAAAGAGTCTCACGCAGCAGTTTTTTTGTAGTCGCACTCGCGAAGTGACCTCCACCAAGAGCGTTGGTCGTAGCCCTTTAATTATTCTACAAATTTCCCGATTTCGTCGCGCCACCTAGTCTTCTGTCGTCTTCTATTGCGCTTACCTTCTCTTGGTACCCGTTGTGTAACCCTAATTGTTCAACGGTTATCTAATCTGCGCATTACATGACCTGCCCAGCGCCATTTTTTTTCTCTTAATGTCTATTAGAATATCGTCTACACCCGTTTGCTCTCTGATCCAAACCGCTCTCTTTCTATCTCTTAAAGTTGTGCCTACATTCTTCGTTCCATCGCTCTTTGCGCAGTCCTCAATTCGCTCTTAAGTTTCTTTGTCAGTCTCCAAGTCTCTGCCCCATATGTCAGCACCGGTAAAATGCACTGATTGTATACCTTCCTTTTCAATAATAACGGTAAGCTTCCAGTCAGGAGCTCACGATGTCTGCCGTATGCGATCCAACCTATTTTTATTCTTCTGTGAATTTCCTTCTCATGGTCAGGGTTCCCCGTGATTAGTTGACCTGGGTAAACGTACTCCTGCACAGACTCTATAGGCTGACTGGCGATCCTGAATTTTTGTTCCCTTGCCCGGTTATTCATCATTATCTTTGTCTTCTGCAAATTAATCTTCAGCCTCACTCTTACACTCTCTCTGTTAAGGTCCTCAATCGTTTGTTGCAACTCGTCTGCAGTGTTGCTGAATACAACAATGTCATCGGCAAACCAAAAGTTGCTGAGGTATTCGCCGTCGATCCTTACTCCCAAACCTTCCCAGTTTAATAGCTTGAATATTTCTTCCAAGCACGCAGTGAATAGCATTGGAGAGATTGTGTCTCCTTGCCTGACTTCTTTCTTTATAGGTATCTTCCTACTTTACTTGTGTAGAATTAAGGTGTATGTGGAATGTCTGTAGATATTTTCCAAGGTATTTACGTAAGCGGTCTGTATTCATTGATTACGCAATGCCTCTATGACTGCTGGTATCTCTACTGAATCAAATGCTTTTTCGTAATCTATGAAAGCCATATAAATAGGCTTGTTGTACTCTGCGGATTTCTCGATAACCTGATTAATGACATGGTTGTGATCCATTGTAGAGAATCATTTCCTGAAGCCCGCCTGTTCCCTTGGTTGATTAAAGTCCAGTGTTGCCCTTATCCTACAGGAGATTATTTTGGTAAATATTTTATATTGTATATTATTTTCTATTGCTCTGTTAGTAAGCTAACAGAGCAATAATTTTGCAGTTCTTTAATGTCTCCTATTTTGTAGATTACTATAATGTTTGAATTATTTCATTTTTCTGGGACCCTTGCAGTTGATAGACATTTCGTATAGAGAGCCGCCAGTTTTTCAAGCATTGTGTCTTCTCCGTCTTTGATTAAATCGACTGTTATTCCATCTTCCCCTGCCGCTTTTCCACATTTCATGTCCTGCAAGGCCCTTCTGACCTCATCTCTAGTTATAGGAGGAGTTTCTGTATCCTGTTCATTGTCGTTCCGAATTCAGTTCTCCTGAGTCCTCTGGGTACTGTACAGGTCAGCATAGAATTCTTCCGCTTCATTTATAAAACCTTCGAGATTGCTGATGATATTACCTTGCTTATGTTTCAGTGCATACATCTTGGTTTGTCCTATGCCAAGTTTACTTCTCACTGATTTCAGGCTGCGACCACTTTTTACGGCTTCCTCAGTCCTCCCGTTATAATTTCGAATATCACTTATTTTAGCTTGTTGATCCGTTTTGACAGTTCCGCGAATTCTATCTTATCTCTTGGGTTGGACACTTTCATTCTTTGTCGTTTCTTTATTAGGTCCTTTGTTATTTGGGAGAGCTTGTCTACTGGTTGCCTTGGTGCCTTGCCTCCTACTTCAGTTGCTGCCTCTGAAGCCAGCCTCGTTATGGTTTCATTCATTAGCTCTATGTCATCATCATCACCATCACCTCTCTGTTGTAAGGCTGCAAATGTGTTTGCAAGTACCAGCATAAATTTCTCTGCTTTTACCCTTACTGCCTTTAAGTTGACTTGTTTCTTCTTCGCCAATTTTACTCTTTCTCTCTTCAAATTGAGGTGAATCGTAGCCCTCACTAACCTATGATCACTGCACCTTACCCTACCGATCACTTTTACATCCTGCATTATGCTGGGATTAGCACAAAGTATGAAATCAATTTCATTCCTTGTTTCACCATTAGGGCTTTTCCAGGTCCACTTTCTGTTGCTACGCTTCCTGAAAAAGGAGTTTGTTGTTCTCAGCTTAATCCTTTCTGCGAATTCTACCAGCACCTCTCATCTAGCGTTTCTATAATCGACGCCGTAGTTGCCAATTGCCTGTTCACCCGCCTGCTTTTCCCCCACTTTTGCATTGAAGTCATCCATTACTACTGTATACTGAGTTTGCACTTTTCTCATCGCTAACTCAACATCTTTGTAAAACTGATCTACTGCCTCATCGCCGTGGCTGGATGTTGGAGCGTAGGCTTGTACTACCTTTAATCTATAGTTCTTATTAAGTTTGATTACGACTACGGCTGCCCTCTCATTAAAACTGTAGAATTCGTCAATGTTGCCCGCTATGTCCTTATGGATTAAGAATCCTACTCCGTATTGCTTCTTATCTGGCAGACCTCTATAGCAGAGGACATGGCTATAGAGGCACATGGCATCGTTTTCGTTTCTGTTATTGTTCCGCACTTTTAATATGTAAGTCTGAGAAGATTTAACATAAAGGCCTTGTGACATTTCTTTGTGGGTCGTCATTCACAAAATTCCGAGGAATAGCTTTGTCAAGAATGTAAGGCAAGGTATAAGTAACTTTAGCGATATAATGGTGTGCCAATATAACGCGAATATACCGCATGGCATACAGCAAGGCGTGGCATATACATATACCTAAATATATAAGGAAACTTTTGCTCACGGACAGCTTCGCCGACGCCGACACCGACACTGGATTTTCAGCCATACGGGGCCTTTAACGCATTATTAAGTATTTAAAATAATAAACCTCATAGCTGCAAAAAAAAATGTAACTCGACTACCACACTAAAAGATAGGCAAAACTTGTTAAATAAGTTGTTGTAGCGTGAAAGGCGCCGCGTACTTAGAATGAAGACCGCATACATGATTTTAAATGTGTTTTTTTTCTATGATTTGATTATTATCAAACGCCTTAATCATTCTGTTCGCTTTGTTTATTCAACTTTATGCACCAGCTCCGTGCGTACTTCGCCTAATACTAATACGCCCACTTGTGCGCCCATCGCGCGGGTTAAACCTGAGTTCATCATCAGAATAAGCCTATCTTTATGTCCACTGACCCCCCCCCCCCTCCCCCGAACGAAGGCCTCTCCCTGCTATCTCCGATTGCCCCTGTCAATATACCTAGGTTAAACGTGGTCAAACGTCGCGTGGTTGAAACATGGCGGACGGCGTCGAAGCGGGGAGTGCCGGAGGCGTGGTGGTGACGTCACCGACGCCATTACCGCGCCGCCGGCGCTTGGCCACGCCTGTTGGCCAAACTCTCAGAATGTTATTTATTTATTTATTTATTTATTTATTTATTTATTTATTTATTTATTTATTTATTTATTTATTCATACTGCAGACCCCATAACGTGGTCCAAGCAGGACAGGCATTTTTTTTTACAAATCACATTGAGTATAACGGTGAACGTACATTGTGTTTTACATCCAGAGACAAATAAACAGCAAAAATGAACACAATGGTTAAATGTACACAATACTACACGATGGCAACACGATCACGCTCTGGTATAGAATTCCATTGAAACACTGTGTGCGGTAAAAAGGAAACATTATAAGCATCTGTTTTTGCGAAATATGGTGTTAACGATCTGGGTTGTTGATGTCATGTATTACTTGTTGACAGGTGGGGGATAAATACAATGAAGGGTCAATAGCGAATTTCTGGTTAAGGAGAGAATTCAGGAAGCCCAAATGAAATTGCCTTCTTCTGTACTGAAGTGTGGGTATGTTATTGGCTATCATTAATTCCACATCATATATCCGTATCATATATGGCCCTGGTGCGAACCAATGACGAAGGCCAACAGGAATGGCAAATAAATTACGTAGTCGAAAATAATCATTACGTAATACGTTTACAGCACCTATTACAAAGAAGGAACTTTCGAGACGTGTGACATTCAACTTACGGTACGCGCATGGGCAATGCTGAAGGTATGCGTCGGGATAGCGAGAATCTCTCTTGTTGGAGCAGCGCTGACCAATCTGAGCCAATGGACGACATGTAATCATCCCGTCGAAGCTCAAGCAACAGTAGCCGAGCTGATGGCATCTTTCGCACTCGTTGTCGCTTTGAGGTCCCCAGTCAGTGTATCCCTAACAAAACGACAGCATCAGACAAAATGTGAAGCCAGCTATGGCTCCTCTGCAACACATTAATGCGTGCTCGCACATATCAAGCAGGCTTGACAAGTATAGATTATCTCTTGTAGGGTTCTTTATTTTTCGGTGTTGAAGAAGAGTTCACGGAGTTATCTGGTATTACACACACTTGCAGTGCCTATGGGGTAAAAAAGGAACACCATAGAAGAAGACAGAAAAGACGACAGGACAGGAAGGACTCATTTACTGCTCCGAAAGAAGTGCACCCAAAGAAGTCAGGCGGCTAGAGAATGAATTAAGGGCTCAAATCACAGACCATACGTCTGTCGAGCCACTTGTCACAGGCTTTAATCGTGACCGTATAGAACCAACAGACAATGAAGCCAAGAAAAGCATAGGGCATATTAGCTGCGGTTGAAATTGAAATGTAGAAAATAATGAATAAATCATGAATTCTTCATTATTTTTCCAGATTTTAACTACAGCTAATTTTCTCTATGCTTTCCTTGGTTTCATTGTCTGTTGGCTTGATATGGTCATGACTACCAAAAAATTGATCCCTTCGTTTTCCCTTCTTCTCTCATTGTCACTGACGTTGTAGCACACACATAGTGGTATATAGATGGTTACATTCCTTTTTTTTTTTGTAGTCTCATAGATACAGTGATAACACAGTTATCAAACTCCGAGGCACACATTGCAATTTCCGGAAAATCAGCTGTGCGCGAATCCGCATGGTGGAGGAAGTTTCGAGAAAGAGGAAATTGTCATCCTATAAAATAAATTGATGCATAAACTGTCCTTGATGATTATCTGTCATGCCAAGCATTTTTGAAATGTACAGACGACGCAAATGTGTGTAATGAGTAGCGACGAGTATTTTAAGATCTGTCTTCTTATCTTTATTTATTTTTATTTTTTGCTCTCCAAGCTCTGGAAACGTCCCATGTGTCAAATTTCCAACTAACCCACGTTTCTTCTCTATGAATTTTCAATGTTTCCGTGGGGATGCGTCCTTCTTTTACCAGGAGGGCCCACAGGAGTTTCCAGGTTGTTCTCTTTTCTTTATTTTTTAAAATAATATGATAAGCTGAGCTCGCAAAGATGGCAACGATTTCAGGTAAACCAGGAGATGATTCAGAAACTTGAAAGAAATGCCGTCCTTGGCTTGATTTTCTATCGAAATTAAAGAAATAAATGAAAATTAAAGCCATCCTTCTCTATCATTCTGCCCTCAGTTTATTTACAACGCGTGGTTGCAGTGTTAGTTCTTCCATGCCCGACGAGCAGCCACTCTCAGTGGTGCCCTGGAACAAGGGCGCCAACCCTGCACGACGGGAGTCACCATCGACAAGAAGATGGAAGCACTCGGTCTGACCGCTGAATGACTCTGTAAATTAGAGCAATAAAATGTATCCTATCCCATCCTATCCTAGTTCTTACACACGCTAGTGCTAGTATGTTTTCCACTTAGTGCTTTCGGAGGCATGTTGAGGCTGCACCGTGCAAAAACACCGAGGCATCAACACAGCTTGTATTACGCGTGCCTTGCTAATGCGAGTTCGTTGACGTTTAACTAAAGCGGCGACTGAGCAACTTAAGAGCACGTAGCGCGCAGAGATGGAAAGAGAGAGGGGAAGGCAAATAAGGCTTCGCTCTAACAAATACGCTTCTTCTATACGAGCAAAACATGCGACACCACCGCCTCCTATCCACAACCAGCAAGCTACCATAATTGTCACGGCCAGTATACCTTCCAGCATCAGGGTATAAAATAGGGACACTTACCTCATCGCTGTAGTCTCCTTTCACGGCAGCACATTTAGGCATCGTGTGCGCAGCAAACAACACGACAACGGCGAGGAAGGGAACTGTCATTCTGTTGCGATGGCTTGCCATCTATATATACAGTCGGTGCTCGATGCTCTGGTCCCAGTTGTTCGGCGTGTGAGGCAATCTTCTCGATTCACAGCTACCCCTGCACCAAGCAGCGATACGCGGGCCAGAAACGACGTGTACAATAACAAGAATGAGCACGCGCAATTGATGTACTGACCTTTATTATACTCACAAAGTGGCTTGCTTTTCTGTTGCACAAATACGTTTCCGCTGTTTTTTTCCTGAATACCTTGTGATTTCTTCCTTTTCTCGTGTGTGTGTGGGGGGGAGGGGTGCGTGCGCGTTAGCGCACACACACACACACACAAAAGAACGAGTGCGATGAGCGATCGCTCGGCGAGCATCGAGGTGCTTCGCAGTTGTGCTGGCCCCTCGTTGGCACAATAGGCGGTGACCCATCTTCATTGTTAAGAGCGAGCTGAGTGACATGAAGGAAAACAAGAACAATCTGTTATGCACAAGAGTTAGACAAAGGAGTGAGCCGTATGTGCTGGCCACCATCTATATATAAATTAGAGCAACTGAATATAGATCAGCATGTGCACCATTAGACAAGGTTGAAAGGCTTCTAAAAAAAAGAGCACTGAAAAGGCGTGTTGCGCAAAAAAAAAGAAAGATGCGGCATTTACGGTCACGAAGCTGCACACTAACGTGGGCATAAATCTGAGAATGTCGCCCCTTATCGAAATACCACCGCAGATACCTGTAATCGAAACCGTGACTTAATATGTGTGTGTGTGTGTGTGTGTGTGTGTGTGTGTGTGTGTGTGTGTGTGTGCGTGTGTGTGTGTGTGTGCGTGTGCGTGTGCGTGTGCGTGTGTGTGTGTGTGTGTGTGTGTGTGTGCGTGTGTGTGTGTGTGCGTGTGTGTGCGTGCGCGCGTGTGCGTGTGCGTGTGTGTGTGTGTGTGTTTGGAAGATTGGTGGCACTTCGTCACCATTTACGCATCTGCATAAGGCTGCAAGTTTTCTTTTTTTTTCTGAGGGGGGGAGGGGGCTGCCATGTGAACACAACTACAATGCCGAGACGTCCTGCTGTTTTCTAGTGCAATACAGCCTGGATATAAGGAATGACAACTGTTCGGGCTTCCGTTCTTGTATAAGTCGCGGTCTAGGCGTCCTGGAAATATTGAGTACGGTATGTTCCGCAACGGCTTCGTGCCCTGCAAGACGAATGTCGTTCATGGTATTTCTCTGACCCAGGGGAAAAAAATTCACGTAGGGTAAACTCAATTAAATTAAAATTAAATTATGCGGTTTTACGTGCCAAAACCACTTTCTGATTATGAGGCACGCCATAGTGGAGGACTCCGGAAATTTCGACCACCTGGGGTTCTTTAACGTGCACCTAAATCTAAGTACATGGGTGTTTTCGCATTTCGCCCCCATCGAAATTCGGCCGCCGTGGCCGGGATTCGATCCCGCGACCTCGTGCTCAGCAGCCTAACGTAGGGTAAACTGGAAGCTGTCTAAACGACAGGTTGCGTAAATATTCGAACTCGCTACAAGTAACGAAGGGCAGCACCTTGGCTTTGCATTGTAACACATGTGGATGCTCACCTCTGTTCCATAGGACGTACACATTTTGCAAATACGACGAAAGAGCGAGTGGGGGAAATTCGGCAACCGCCATACATCATCCGTAAGAGAGCTTTCACTTGTTTGCATGTCGTTTGTTTTGCTGCACGACAAGCAGATTCTGCGGGGAGATCACTTTTAAGTTTTAGGAAATTTCTAAAGATTTAATGTCGCAGATAACATAATTCTACCCCCTTCAGCTGGATTATTCAGAGAGACGGACAAAACTTGTAAGAGAAATGGAAGCGCCTATTCAACTAATTAACAAAAAGCCACTTAATAACTTCTTGATTGCTTTACGGTGCATATTGCAATTTACGAATTCAACAGTAGCCGGTGAGTTTGCAAGGCGTATCCACTTAGAATTGATTTCTAGAATGATACCAGTTTGGAGACATGCGCTATCAAACTCGCCGTAAAAATGCAATGTTGTTTCACTTACTTTTTTAACAAAGCCGGCTTTTATACATTGAAGCACAAAGGTAACTGGAACGGCCATGTATATCGTCCTACATATTGGGAAATGATATCTCGAAACTAATGCCATTCTGGAAATTAATTTCAAGTGCTTACGCCTTGCAAATTCACCGGCCATAATTCGTAAATGGCAATATGTGCCGTAAACTAATTAAGAAGTTAATAAGTAAATTACTGTCAATTAGTTAAATATGTGTTTCGATTTCTCGTGCTATAGTAAAGCGCGCCTCTTCGAATAATCTAGTTCGAGGACAAGAAATACGCTATCTGCCACAGGCGATCCTCAAAAATATCGTAAAACTAAAAATGAGTAATATGTCGACAGCTAGCATATTCTTAGTTCTTACGGAGATTCTCACTCACCACGCCTCTTTTTTTTTTTTACCAATGTGACCTCAACTTTTGTTCTTGTTGTATTTTTGGTTATTAGTTGTTTACAGATGTCTGTAATCCTTACCTCATTTTTGTTCTTGCTTTGTTCGCAAGTGCCTTCAGTTTGCCCACTAGATGCAGTTTTTGATAGTTAACGGCAGCCTAACTTCATTTGGTGCCTCGTAATTGGCAGTCTTGTGTGTGTGTGTTTTTCGACGTTGGCTACATTTGTGGCTTACCGCCTTTTTCCTGTACATATCCTTGTCATTATAACCACCATTTGACAGTCCGCACCCATGTTATTGTCCTCCGCAAGTTTCGTATGTGTGCGCTGTTAGTTCAATATGTCCAACTTCGTAATTGCAACGTGTCTCGTACACAGAAATATCAAGGAATTATCCTGCGATCTTTCTTTCTTTCTTTTCTTTTGCCTGGACGTTACGCTTTGTAGTGTAAGTGATGTCCACGTGCTCAGGTAATCCATTTGGAGCAGGTTGGAACGTGCCTCAGTGCTGGAGGCACGCCTTCACCATCTTCTACGGACATGCCACAGGCTTAACACCTCTGCGCCGTCTAGGTCTTCACTCAAGCCAGCCGCCGTACACGTGCTCAACTGGACTTGTAGACCACATTTCCGCCCATTTTTAGAACATTACGCGAGAGACAGGGGCCGAGAATAACGTGTAACGGTTTTTTTTTTTTGCCAAAGGACAAACTAACTTTAAAAGTTAAAAAGGAAAACGTTAACTAAGCTCGTCATATTGACTGATTGAATAAATGTCTTATTTTGTAGATGGCACTTTGGCATAATACGAAGCATAAGAAAAGGGATAAAGTCTGTCGAAAGTAGAAGCCACGATGCGAGGTGCCAGATGCACAACGGGTGTAAACGCCCGGATTCCCCGGCAAACGCCAGGAGATGCCCGAAGGCTACTCAACGGTCCACTAGGCCGCCCATCGGCCGGATCCATCTCTCGTAGCTCAGAATTTCTTCCAATACCACAGAATTTGCTTTCTGCCAACCGTATCGTGTGCCGTGCACGCCTTCATCAGTTGTTTGGCATATAAAACTGCTTCTGAAAGCTGGCTTTGTCGCATTAATAGACTCTGCGCGAAGAAGCCCAACTTTGCCATTTCTATCATTTCACAGGCGCCATGAGAAGGAACAGACTGACGCTCGATGTTATCAAGCGGTCTTCTTGCCCAGAACTAATACCAGGCTTGTTCAGCTTTGAACCTCTGGCAAGAAGAATATGGAGAAGAGTATGATAAACTTAAAGGTTCTGGCGCATACCCACAAATAAGAATTGGCCAGGAATTGGGAACCCAGGTGAAGTACAAAGTGTCACTGCGGTATTTGATTCGTTCCAGTCATTCGCGTATATGCGGCTACAGGCGCCTCCTAAAAGAAAGCGTTTAACCCAATGTAGTTGCGTAGTGCACATATGGTGTTGCGCTGCTAAGCACGAGGTCGCGGGATCAAATCCGGACCGAAGCGGCCGCATTTCGATGGAGAGCGAAATGCGGAAGCTCTTCTACCGTGATTTTAGTGCACGTTAAGGAACCCCAGGTGGGCTAAATTAATCCGAAGTGCCCTTCCCCCCCCCCCCCCCCCAACTAAGGCGTGCTTCGCAATCAGATCGTGGGTTTGAAACGTAAGACCCCACAATTGTTCTTTTTTTTAATGTTTAATAAACACACCCAAGGCACACAACTTTCAAACTCCACTGCAACCCCTTCCCAACAAACATGGCCGTCCGCTATCTCTATACAGTGGTTACGCGGTTGTGTGACGACATATTGTCGAAAATAATGGAAGAATGGTTTCGTTCACGGCAACAAACTCGAAGCAGTTTGCAGGAAAGCCGTTCCTTGAAATCCACCCCTGCACTTCGCCAAAGTTGCTGTTTTCAGTGCGATCACGAAGGTCACGTCTTAGAATTTGCTGCAAACTGACCAAAACAAAAATTGTCACCTTCTACTGTCTGCATTCCAAGAAATAGTATTGTGCAGTTTTTAACAGTATCTTTAGAAAAAAATCACTTGTTTCTGCAAGGGCAGAGAAAAATCGCAGCGGCTCTAAAGTCGTTATCTCTTGTCAGCCAACGCAGTTTTTGATGCAATGGTTGCAGCGCTTAGCTAACGCTAGGCACAAATGTCCAAAGGTCACAGCAAATTTGTGTTCTCAAAGTTCACACTTCCTGCGTTCCACGAAGCGACGACACAGGTCTAGCTAGAGTGCACTGGTGCAAGAACAGAAGAGAAAGACGTCGCACATTTGCGACGCAGTGAAGTCATTTTCATCACCAGCAGCAGCAATGGTAGAACATTGGTCGCAGAATGTTATGCTCGGGCCTCACGTTTCAATTAAAGTACACCCTATACACGTTTTCCACCCAAGGCCTCCACATACGCGTTTCACATGACAGCACTATACAGACTCTTCATTAAAAGAAAAAAGAAAGCCACGGTTCGAAAATACAAGCGGTGGAGAAAATTAATCGCGGTCATGAGGCCATGAAATCAAGATACATAGCAGCGTTTGTCGCATTAAACCCCGATTTCCGCAGTGTTCAACGGACGCTGTGCACACGAAGCTCAAAAGTGACAGCAAGTATGTCTGTCCCAAGAAATCCAACTCATTGTGCTTTGTGCAGACAATGTGCTTGCGTCACTAGACAAGTTGTGTATCGCAAGAGGTACAGAAACAGGCGAGCGGGGCAGTAGTAAAAAAAAAAGGCCCATCACCATGAAGATTGATTGGCCGACTGATTTTTCTCACAGTCAGCCAAACTGCTTTTCGGGGTGGCGGTTGTCGTATAGTGACGTCGACGATTCACGACACTGACAAAAAGCCTACCTAGAAGCCCACGCATTCTCCATTCTGCACACAATGCGCTGTTATCACTTGCAACACAAGGGACCCTATTAACGCAAGAAAAATGGTGGGCTTGAACATGACAGAAAAGAAGCATCAACGTGAAGACCACGTTCCTCACGGTCAACCACTAAACTTAGGTTCAAAGTTACTTGTGCCGTAGCTGCGTCGGCGAGCCACGAAATACGAGCACGTTCTAGAATCCGCGTGCACCGCTTTCTCGTTGGGTGCTCGACCGGCTTCATCCCACGTACTGACCAGGAAAGCGAGCACTTCGCAAAGAGCGCGTACACCACGGTTAAGCAAACACACGTGCCCAGGTGGCGCTAGCAGCTGTGGGCGCGCGCCGCACACTGGAGTCCAGTGTAAATGAGCGGCACTCATTGGGACGGGAGTGCGCGTGCACCCAGGGCCGGTCACTTCGGTTCCTGCTCGGCCCGCTGGTTGCAGCGGGCGACCAGGCGGTGCCTGCTGAGGGAGCTGCTGGTCGAGAAGGCCTTGCCGCAGCCGGTGCACTTGAAGGGCCGCTCGCCGGTGTGCGTTCTCTGGTGGCCCACCAGGTGCGTCTTCTGAGTGAACGTCGCCTGGCACTCGTCGCACCTGCGTTCGGGCCGTTGAAGAGACCGGCAATACAGAAGCCTTACACGTCTTATGCATATTAAGGAGGTGCGCGGCTAGTGCTGCGACAGACTGTTAACGCTGCCGTTTTCTGTCTGGATATATAACCACAAAATGAGCGGCGCTGCAGTTCATTCGTATGCATGAAAACGGCTCCACGGATGCGTTTGGTGTTTAAAAAGAAAATTATGGGGTTTTACGCGCCAAAACCGCTTTCTGATTATGAGGCGCGCCGTAGTGGAGGACTCCGGAAATTTCGACCACCTGGGGTTCTTTAACGTGCACCGAAATCTAAGTACACGGGTGTTTTCGCATTTCGCCTACATCGAAATACGGCCGCCGAGCGTTTGGTGTTTGGCAGTCATGTTAATTTGTAACTGCCCAAGACTGTGGCTCCCATTAATCAAAAAATGAAGTCGTCTATATTTGAATGTTCCTCCACCGATACTTTCCCCTGACTTGATATTTTTAACTATTTTTGATCGCTAGTGACATCCCATTTGAATGGCAGTGGCGACAAATATTCACCTAGCCTTTGTGCAGGGGCGTAGCAATAGGGGGGGGGGGGGGGGGTGCCGGGTGGCCGTGGGCCCCGGGTGCAAGGGGCCTGTGGAGGGGGGGGGGGGGGGGGGGGTGTCATATACGTCTGAAGACACCCCTCTTTCCGCCGGCTACACCCGGGGGGTGGGGGAGCTAGGGGGCGACAGAAGACCTATGGGCCTACCTACGTAGGTAGACGACCTACCTACGCCACTGCCTTTGTGATCTACTTACGAGCAGCCATAGTAAGCTAGCGTTCTGCCTATATCTGCTTTGTCTCGTATAGTCACCTACGCCTGTGACAATACCGTCTCCATCGCTCCCCCTGTTTTAATTTTTTTTCACCGATACTCTAATCTCGAATCCTTGGTTATCACCTACAATCCAACGCCAAAGCTCACTTCACGGTAGATCTCCTTGGTCGACAGTGCGAGCAAATCATCGGTATGATGAGGCGCGTTAGTAACCGCCGCTCAGGACTCAAGGAAGCCGATATGCTGCGGTTGGTCAAGGCATGCATTATCAGCCGGCTAACCTATCACCTCCCATACCACAACCTGACGCTCTCTCAGACCAACCGTATAAACACAATTATTAGAAGAGCCGTCAAACAAGCACTCGGAATTCCTGTATATGCTTCCACGGAATGACTACTTGCTCTCGGGGTACACAATACCGTCGAGGAACACATCGAAGCGCACAGAATGGCACAACTCGAGCGATTGAGACTGACCCCTACAGGCAGGCATTTGCTCGCACGGCTGGGCTACCCACAGCATTCACCCTCTACGCGAGAGCATGTCCCAGTCCCATCAAACATCCGAACCTTACTCACCATAGCGCCCATACCGCGCAATATGCATCCAGAGCATCATAATGGTCGCCGGGATGCACGTGTTAGATACCTTCGGAAACTCCTCAACGCCCAGCCGGAGGGCACCGTCTATTATACCGACGCTGCCCACTATGCTCTTGCGACCAGAAACAAAGAAAGACAAGTGTCGGTGGTGGCGGACGATCAAGGTAATATCGTCACCTCGTGTAGCGTCCAAACCGAAGCTACGCTCACAGGGGAAACGTTGGCCATAGCACTCGCTTTCAACCACATCGTCGGTCACATGGAAAGATCCCCAAACCACGACCACATCATCATTACAGACTCACAAGACGCATGTCGAGCCTACCTCAGGGGTCATATTCCTCAGGAAGCCAATCGCGCTCTCACCAGCACACGTAAGCTCCCCGCCATTCCAGATCCCTCAATACCACGCATCAGGCTGATTTGGACACCTGCTCATGCCTCACTGTCGGGTAATGACCGCGCTCATGCGGCTGCCCGAGAGCTAACCTGCCGGGCACCTGGCAGTGAGGCGAGCAACCCATATAAAGCCTCCCAGAATTTGCCCAACACATACCGGGACACTCTAGACTTTTACAGACTAGGGCGCTTGCAATATCACCCTCCTCCCAAATCCTTCTCCCGGGATGAAGCCGTATCACTGAGACGGCTTCAAACCAACTCGTATCCGAACCTCCTCTTTCTCAACAAACTCTCGCCAACCTTATATCCCACCACCTGCCCAGGGTGCGGTGCACCACCGACGACGTTCCACGTCACGATTGAGTGCCAAAAACCACCTAAGGATATCCCTCTTCTACAATCCCCCCGACCAACATATGCGCAGTGGGAGGCAATCCTCCGTCGCTCCGAGCCTCAGATCTGGCTGGCCCTGATACGACGAGCACGAGCGGTGGCGACAGCCATTGGGGCCCTGGACTGAGGGCCCCAACCACATAAATCCTTTCACTTTATAATAAAGTTTCTTCTCTCCCTCTCTCCTTTTGCTTATCTCTGTCACTGACCAGCTAACGTGCCCATCAACTTTGAACCCGGGCGTTTCTGGAAGAAGGACGTTCCCTACGCTTCCGGCCTCGTCGTCTCCAGGCTTTTTTCTGATACGAATACAAATATCACCCTCTTGCTGACCCCGTTGCAATGGATGGATGGATGTTATGAGCGTCCCCTTTGGAACGGGGCGGTGGGGTGCGCCACCAAGCTCTTGCTATTGCACTGTCTAATGTACAACCTAGGGAAAAAAGGGAAAAAAAACGCACGATAAATTCCCATAAGCAAATTTTCTGACCATTGTAATGGATGGATGGATGTTATGAGCGCCCCCTTTGGAACGGGGCGGTGGGTAGCGCCGCTAGCGTGTATGTAAGAAAGTGGGTGACAGCGCCACCTTTCGACTGAAGTGGTCACTGCTTCAATGGAACTCCTTGGTGGTTCCTCAAAGAAAATTCTGCCACCAGGCGACATCATCGCCTATACCTGAATGCATATGAATGATTCCTGTATACAACGAGCATTCCGAAGGTAAGTTTCGTCATTTTTTTAAAGCGAAGGTGGTGCACCAGGTGAAACAAAGTCTACATAAGAATCCACGGCCGTTGCAGGTTAAACGATGGAAGGAGCGTCAGCGGAGGAGTAATGACGCATGCGCATAGCGCCGAAGAAGAGAGAGTAGCAACAGACGGGCGTGCCGGAGGTTGTTTACAAATAACGATGGCAGACAGACGTGTGCTGACAACGTGGTCGCCAGCGGAAACGCGTGCTGTTATACGGTATGAATGGACACGTGGGGCTATAGTGCATCCGTCATTCATGAACGCCTACAGATCGTGTGTGGTGAAGAGGTCCTGTCTCAGGCCTTGCGTCGCAGGGTATACACCGAGTTTTACCAGAGTGGTTTCTTTAAGCTGGTTGCACGTACGCTACGACTAATGTCTCAATGTCGGTGGCGACTACGTGGAGAAGTAGTGTTAGGTACGTGTATGGTTCATTATGTCATGGCTTTTTTTTTTTACAATAATGTTTTCGTGTGAAAATAAATGAGGAAACTTACTTTCGGAACGGCCCTCGTAGTACAATGTAGGACTCTCCTATACGCGTTTCTTCAGGGCACTGTGCTCGCCAGTCAATGAACGAAGCTGCGCTCAGTAATCGGCGCCGTCCAAGTTCGCGAAGTGATAAAAAAAAATGTTTGCGCCCAAGAAGATGATCTGTGCGCAGTCACTTACATAGTCTATCTAGTCGGAATTTCGAAATATGCATCCAAAAGTAGACAAAAAATTGTGGTCAGTCTCGACGAAGCCTTGGGATTCAAGCACCGTAATAAGCATGTTACGAGTGAAGAAGCAAACGTAAGCAAGATACGCTTTCAATTTTGGGTTGCGCACAGGCTCACCAAGAGAATAACCAGAGCGATGTCGCCAGCATGTGCGTATATCGGCGCCTGACGCTGAAGTGCCACCTCTATACCGGATATTTCACGAAAATCAAAGCGAGTATTTTAAGTATCCGGTTAGCCGCAGCCGAATGAAACCAACGGTATACAGTTTGCCGTCAAGTGTCGCTTTTTATAGTTCTTTTTTAATATTTCGCTCAATTAGTTAATTAACTGGTATCAATTACGACTTATTTAAATATTCACTTTAAGGCCAAGTGCGTTTCGTTGCGTCGTAGAGGGGGTTCAAAAACGACCGATCCAATTTTTTGTGGCAGCATAGATGCTACGCGGCGATTTTTTTCGGCGTTTAAGGAAAGCCCGCGAAATATGAAATAAAACCACGTAACTACGATCGTGCGCTATTAAATCCCCTTAAACTTCGTACAGTGACACTCTCCTCCTCCGCCTTCACTCCTCGTTTCTGCTCTCTTTCACGCTCCCTCCTCGACCGTGGCGCCGCCTACATTGCTCGAGCGTAGCAACGGCGCCAACATGCGCTCCTCACCACTCCGTAGACGCTTCTCGAGCAAAAATGGCGCTGATGCAGGGCGCGAGGGCCCACGTGATGCTATTAGGCAAATAGCGACGCGGCGTCGGCCTCGGCCAGAGCGCGCGAGGAGGAGGCGGCATTCTTCAAAGCGTGGCAGTACTTTACGAAGTTTAAGGGGCTTTATGCGCTATCGTGTTGCAGTGCCCTCAATCGCGCTTCATGCGAAAGAACCGTGCATGGACCGCGTGGCGAAGTGAGCGGCCGTGGCTCTAGGCATCGGCTTCACAGTGCGCCAGCATCTCTGGCGGTGGCCACACGGAAACGAAGCGCCGTCGTCCCTGATAAGCGATAGGCTCGACGCAGGGTCGAGGGCGCTGCAATGCGATAGCGCACGAGCGCAGTCTCGTAGTTTTATTTCGTATTTCGCGGGCTTTCTTTAAACACCGAAAAAAAAAAGGATCACCACGCAGTATGTACTATCGCAAGCAATATGAGCGAGAACACGGGAACGCGTGGCAAATAGCCTCGAAACCGAGTTAGCTCGATACGCGGGTGGCGCTGTCGAAAACAGAGGACAAAAGGGGGGCGCTCTTCCGCTAACTGGCTGCACTCCCGCCTCGCCAGCGTTGCTGCGGGACGGCAAGCGAATGCGTTTCACGGGCCGCTAGCGATGATAAGGCGGTTATCGCACGCAGAGCGTGGTAATGCGATGGCTATAGTTCTGCGCAAAATAGCTCTCTCTCTCTGTCTGACACGCACGGAACGTCTAGCAGTGATACCGGCTTGATACTATAGCGTCTTTAACAGCGTTCACGCGCAAGAAAAGGCAGTGTTGTTTTTTCATACACATTATGCTGTATCATGGTTCTCGTAAACGAAGTTGCGCGCAGCAGCTGGTTGGAAAGCTTTTATTAGGCGCTAACGACATCGTAAAAAACTCTAAATGCACATGAAAAAAATGTACCACATTATATCAGCATTATAGCTTTGCCTTGCGCGTTTGGTGGGCTAATGGCTCCGTTGGCTTGAATGACGGTCTCCATTATTTCTGGCAGGGACACGTAGAGAGCCTCAACGAAGGCTGTCACCCTGAAGGCGTTTCCACTCTTCTATAGCTTCCCACAGTTCATCAGCGGTCGCAAAGTCCAAAGAGAGCGCGCAAAGTTTAGCTTTCATACGTTCCCAAACATGCTCCATTATGTTCATATCTGCGCCCTTCGCGCACCACCCAAGGCGCATTACCCCTCGTTCATCTAGAAGACGTGTCACGACCTTCGCTGTAAGCACAGGAGACAAGTCCTGTTGGAATAGATAGTGCCCGTCAGGGTGTGGACCATTCAATGCATATGGGATCATCTCGTGTACCAGCAATGCGCAATACGCAGCTCTCGTAAATCTCCCACAGATTCTTTCAAGGGAACTTAGGCCGTAGCAGGGCATAGCCACCCACACGTTTACTGATGTGTGTCCGCTTGCGGCCAGCTCTTCATTTTCTACGGACAAGAACGCGTGTTCTCCATGCGCCACAACTCTTTTCTGCTGGTGCCAGCGGCTCGAGAAAGTAGATTCGTCGGGGAAGATGACATATTTCCAATGCGCCACTCTCCAGCTGCGGTGATCGACAGCGAACTTCAGGCAAGCAGTTTTGTTGGCAGCAGTGGCGTAGCCAGAAATTTTGTTCGGGGGGGGGGCTACGCCACTGGCCCAATATATATATATATATATATATATATATATATATATATATATATATATATATATATATATATATATATATAACCACTTCACCAAATTTCAGGAGGTTTGTTGCATGTAAAAGAAAAAGTTTAATTCTCGTTACTACTGGCTTCGAATTTTTCATTTAGGTGGTCAATTATTTACGAAAAATTGGCCAAAATTGAAAATTTCCAGAAAACGAAACTATCAAGTTTAAAACTCCGTGACTCAACAATGAAAAATGATATCACAATTTGCTGCTTCATGATTGCACAAGTTGCTGCTTCAAAAAGTATCTGGTTCCCTTGAGCTGTTTTTTCGTTTGCCCCAAAATGTAGAAGTCGGAAGGTGACAGGTCTGAGCTGTATTTCCCACTTGAACTTTGCCACTTTTGCATTAACCACATAAGCGACGTGGGGACAGGCATTGTCCTGGAACAAGATGACCCTATTCGTCAATTTTCTACGTTGTTCGTTCTTGATTGCGACACGTTGCCGTTCTGGCGTTTCGGAAACAATTGATAGCCTCTCAAGATTTAGCAAATTCTACCAGTAATGGACCCTGTCGATCGAAAAAAAAAAGTCAACAACACCTTTCCAGCGGAAATGATGGCCTTTACGTTCTTTGGGCGTGGTAAATTCGAATGTTTCCGCTGTAAGCTTTGCCGTCGTGTTTCAGGCTCGTAGTAGTGGCACCAAGGTTCGTCCCCGATCACAGTTGCAAACAAGAAGTCGTCATGCTCATTGTGATACCCGATCAGATGAGTCAAGGCAGCGCGAAACTTCTCCGTCTTCTCGCGATGGATAAAAATCTTGGGGATCCATTGCGCACCAAAGGGCCGATAACCGAGAAGCTCATGAATTATGGCGTGAACCGAACCGTGACTGATGTTCAGACGGTCTGCCAGTTCATCGATGCTTATCCTCCGTTCTTGTTTCAGCAGCTCATGAACCTTTGAAATTGTGTGGGGGGTGATTGGACGATGGTTTTGGCCCGGTCTTGGAATGTCTTTGCAACGTCCTTTGAACCGTTTGCTCCAACGCTTCACAGTGGTCAATGAAATGCAGTGTTCAACGTACACGGCAGTCATATGGTGATTAATTTCTGTTTTGGAAACACCTTGAGCTGTCAAAAACTTCGCGACACCGAGCTGTTCAGCTTTTGAAGTGTCCATTATGTGACGCAACCATATTCAACCCAGTGTATGAGAGCATCAAAGAACATTTATCTTCACACCTGCGTGTCACTTTTGTAAATGAGACATGCCGTTCTCCTACGCCCATGCCTCGCAGATAATGAGCCGAACCATTATTGCGTGGTTAGGGTAGGCTCACTTTCATTTGACTCGCCCTCGTACATTAGAAATGCAAAGATACAATGGGATATGCAAATGCGAAAATACGGCTTGATAAAGGACAAAAAAGTATCACTGGAAACAAAGTTCACTGCATGTATACACAAAAACTCGCAACAAGATATTTAAGTATACGTATAAGTCTCCAATGAGTCTATGTATGTAAGAAGAAGTAACTGTATATAATGCGTCAAACAAGGCAAATAAACATGTTGCACAATCATAGATTCACAGAATCCTAGATTCCGCCCCCTTTCCATCCACTCCCCCCGATGTATTGCGCGCGACGGAAGGCGGCGCGCTTGCTCCCCGCTTTTCTTCTTTGCGCACACAAGACTGAGCCACCATCGTCGGCTCACCCATTCCACCTCCCCTCCTACGCTTTCACTCGCACATACAGCATGCAGCGCGTGGTCACGATGTTATCACCCTTGGACTTTATACGAAACATCAGGGCGATGGCAGGAATGCGCCTGGAGTGTCCATATAATTGCTTTCGCAATAATATAATAAACGTATCCGGCAACTGAAGCGTCCCGTCGCCCATTACTTTCCGCAAAAGAAATATCAAAATCGAACTTTCACCATGCGACAATTCGCTGCGCCGCAACAATGTATTTTTTTTTTCTGTGAGGCGGAGGCACCGAAATGAAAAAAAAAACGTATAGGAAAGTATGTTGGCCAGAATCTAATGCCTACTTCGGGCACTTAATGGGGCTACGGAAGGAATACCGAAGAAAACTTGAGACGCTTGGTCCACTGAGAACCATACGCACACTGCTCAGTATCCTACAGCGGCGAAACAAGACTTTCCGGAAAGGTTCCGCTCAAGGAATGCGGTGCAATCCTTCGAGTCCCCACAATGATGGCGGCGAGCGACCATTGTTTTTTTTTTTCTCGTCTGCTGGCCAGAAAGCGTCCAAAACTCTGTCCGGTGAAAATCCACTCGGCCAGAGCAAACCGAACGCGCACCGAAGTGCACCGCACGGTGGTCGGGGCCATACGAGAAAAACGTATGCGTTCTGGCTGGCTCTGGCAGCCCGCGGGTAGGGTAGCGAGAACAAAAAAGAAAAAAAAAGAAAAAAAAATGAAGAGGCTCAATGATGTGTCCTCGCGAATAAAAGTCAAAGTAGAAAAAATAAATAAGAACGTAGTTACTTTGGCTGGCTTTAGTGTCTTGACATGGATGTTCTGGCGTAGGTTAAAAAAAAATGTTGATATTTTTTTATGTGACATGACGGCACAAATGAACCACCCCAACGCTTCGTCTCATTGGACCTCGCTGCCTGCTTTGTCAACTCGTCTGCTAGTGCGTTGATTTGGCTTCTCTCGTTGTATGTTCCGATGTAAGACTTTAGAAAAGTCAATGGACCTCTGGCGTCAAATATTTATAACAGCATTAAACCCACAAAGTTCCGTAATTGAAAATCTAAAGCACAGCTTTGGAAATGTCAATGCACCTTTCACATCAAGAGCTTATGAGATTTATACCCATAAAGTTTCGCAGTTGATATCCATGCGCTCCATAGATTCCGTGGCCTCAGTGAGATGCCGCGGCGAGCCCGCTCACCATCAAAGCGCCCTTGAAACTTTGTGCTCGGATGGGACTGCTTGGCGTTATGTGACTCCCGGTGTATGGGCGTTGCCACGAAATCCAGCCGGAGTTTGCAATCTTCGCGGTTAAATGTCTTTTTGAGCGTAAAAAAGACAGTCTAGACAAAATCCAGAGTGATTTCCGGCGCCTGGGGTCGCTTTGGTCGGCGGTGTATGGACAGCACGAAAAAATTTCGGGGGGGGCTGAAGCCCCATAAGCCCCCCCCCTGGCTACGCCCCTGGTTGGCAGCTGTGAGAAGGGGTTTCTGAGCGGCGATGCAACTTCGGAATGCGGCTTCCCTTAACCTTCGTCATACCGTGACGTCACTCACATTTGCCAGGTCGAGAGTACTGTGCATGTCCTTCGCATTTTCGAATGGCTTCTCACTGACTGCACAACAATTTGTAGGTCTTGGTCCATCGACATGGCGCGTGGTGGCCTCTTGCGTCCTTCATCTCGGCATGGTTGGACTATCCTGCTGGCGGTCTTCGACTGGCAGCCCGTCAAGGCGGCAATGTTGCGCTCCGTGTAACTTTGACAATTCGACGATTTCTTCCTGATTATTCAAAGCCACTCGCGACATCGTTAGGCACTGAAGCACAGATGACTGCTGAAGGCACGGACAGCCGTGGTCTAATTTATAAACATATTCCGCGAAAAATAAAACAGGCGTATCAATGCTCAGCCGACACCATCTTGATATAAGACAATCTTGTGTATCACGGCAGGCTACGTCACGGCCGATCTCTCAGTAGTTAAGTAGCCTGATGGGTCATTGGATGTGGCTGCACGCACTGACATGAACTCGTATAATCAGGCCTATTCGATTCAGCCAAATTTCTCTGCACCTTCTGCACCTATTCACGGTGCACTGCACCTAGACCCTCGATCCCCCAAGGTGCAGCAGTGCACCCTGCACACACGTGCTCGATTGAACGGCGTGCAAGGCAAGGTGCGGCTGCGGTGCAGTGCACCCTTGAACCTTGCAGTGAGTGGGTGCAGCCCGGCACACCATAACTGGCACCCCTTGCACCTTTTCGTTTCTGGTGCCGTGCACCTTTTTCTGAATCGAACAAACCTATCGCTAGCGGCCGGTGACAATCAGCTGCCGTTTCGTATAGCAACGCTATATAGCGAGGTGGGAGTGTAAACAGTTAGCGGAACAGCGGCGCCCTTTCCACTTTTGTTTCCGACAGCGGCCGCCGCGAATTGCCCCACGTCGGGTTCGAGGCTATTTGCCACGCGTTCCCGCTCGCATTGCTCCTGAGAGTAGAGAGCTTTAACTTAGGGGACGCAAGCGGCTTGCGTACGCTACAACTAGTGGCACGGTACTGCGCATGCGCAGAACCCTATGTCCGGGTCTGCGCATGCACCGTACCGTCGCCCCTATAGTTCTTGCGTACGCAAGCCACTTGCGCCCCCTAAACTAAAAATTGGCAGTGGCTTAGCTCGGCTATGTCAGGCTATACGCAGCGAAAGCTACGGCATAGCATGGTTAGCCTTGTTAATCTTGATTGCAAGCCCAGGTTAGTTTGGTTGTCTAGCTATGTTACGGCGTTTAACCAGTCGTTCGACGCGCTGTTCGTCTGTTTCCTGGGCGATTCGTTTCCTCTTCGTCTCGTTCCGATGTCGATTCCAGGCCTCCTCCTGCTTATCAGAATTGTCGCCGTCCATACTGCCGCCTCAACTGTAGTTGCGGCGCAGGCGAGCTCTCCTTTTCAATCCTCCGACATGTTATCAGGCATGCGACGCAGCTGGCGAAGAAAGCGGAGGCGAGCGCGACGACGAGGAACGCGGTGTGACGTTAACGGTGGCAGCGGAAAGGCGCGGCGCTGCGCAGCGGCGGAACACCTGCGGCTCAGTGCTACTAGTGGCGCATGCGCACTAGTGACTAGGGAGTGAGATATATATATATATCCGCGGCGAGGTGCGCGTTGTGACGTCATGTGCCTCCTCGAAGCACCGCCACGGCGAAATCGCAAGTTCGCGGCCAGTAAAGCTTTCGCTTTAAAGCTCTCTAAGAACGTCGTCACAAAATTTGGATCGGTCGTTTCAGAACCCCCTCTACAACGCAACGAAAAGCACTTGGCCCTAAAGTGAATATTAAAGAGTTTGCATAATTCGTCTTAGTTAATTAACTAATTAAGTGTGATATAAAAACATACTCTAAGAAGCGCCACATAACGACAAACCATATGTATCGTTGGTTTCATTCGGCTGCGGTTAACCACTTCTTTTTTTTTATCGTTGGTTCAAGTTAAGTGAAACACCCTGTGTATGGTTACCATCTTCATAGTGTCGTGTGTATACAAATATACGAGCAGAGCAGTACACCACTATCATCGCTACCACCACGTCGATCAGTCGTGAAGGGAGCAACAGCTAGGCACAAACGCGTGTGCACTGGTTCGCAGCGTCAAATTCCTCCATCTTGGAGTTTTAAGCCAATAGAGAGTACGACGTAGCATCCCTGTGAGCCAATCAGGATTAGAGCTGACGAACAGGCGAATTTGACAGTAAGGCGCAATTCGCTAAAGTTATCCGAGCGATTCAACAAAAAAAAAATGAGAGAGAGAGAGAGAGAAAGGGGGGGGGGGCAAAAACACGACGCAAGATACACTTTTAAGAGCTGCAGTGTTCGGTCGGCAGATCTCCGACGACCGAGCACTCGGAGGTCTTATAATTGCATATCGCACTGCGTTGTTAAAAAGCTTGGGTAACATTATCTGCACTCTTCACTTTTAAAACGGTTGCACCCTGTGGGGTGTATATTTGTCCCACAACGATAATTGTCATCTGCCTAGCTTGCGTTTCCTTTCTTGAAAACTCGGCGCTCGCTACTTTCCTGTCGAGAATGCTGCGTCACACTGATAACGCGCGTGCCGTTCGTGACTGGGAGGTACCGTGCTCACAGCGTTAAAGAAAGGAAACGCGGGCAAGACAGATGACAGTTAACGTTGTGGGACAAGATAAGCCCCAAAGGGTGTACATTTTTCTGAGAGTGTTAGATAAAAGGTACACCCTTTGGGGTGTATATATGCCACGTAACAATAGTCGTCGTCTGCATGCCTTGCTTGCGTTTCCTTTCTTGAAAACGCCGCGCCCGCTACTTTCCCATCGGGAATGCTATGTCATGGTGATAACGCGCATGCCGTTCGTTACTGGAAAGTACCGGGCTCGCAGCGTTAAAGAAAGGAAATGCGGGCAAGACAGACGACGTTTATTGTTGTGTGGCAAGATACGACCCAAAGGGTGTAATTTTGTTTTAGAGCGTGGCACACGATACACCTTTAAAGAAATTTACGCCCTTTGGGTCGTATACCTTGCCGCGCAACGATAATCGTCATCCGCCTTGTCTGCATTTCCCATTTCCTTTCTTTAACACTGCAAGCCCGGTGCTTCCAATTCACGAACGGCATGCGCGTTATCAGCATGACGGCGCATTCTCGACAGACAATGTCCGGACTATAGGAACCTAGAACGCACACGGCGCCGAGCCCCCCATATTTAGGACTACAGTTCATATCCGTTTTGTTTCCACGTTGCGAGTCGAATTCCTCGGTTGCGCGACATGCGTTTGGGATGCAACGTGTACATGCAAGGATCGTTCATGCATCACAGAGAGCTAGGGTGTCGACCAAACCTGTACGGTCTCTCCCCCGTGTGTATGCGGATGTGCTCGACCATGTGCGTCTTCTGGGTGAACCGGCGCTGGCAGATGGGGCAGGCGTACGGTCGCTCGCCCGTATGCGTGAGTCGGTGCTTGCTCAGGTGGCCCCGCTGCGAAAACTTGGCGCCGCAGAAGCTGCACTCGAAGCGATCGCTGCCACCGCCACCGCCGTTGTTGCCAGAGGGGTGCCGCAAGCGCTGGTGCGCCGACAGGTCCTGGCGGCGCTGGAACACCTCGCCGCACTGCTGGCAACGCAGGCGGTCGGGACCGCGGGCGGAGTGCTGCGCGGGGGATTCGTGCGCGTCCGCCGCTTCCGCGTACGGCGGGAATTGGAACTCGGCCGGGCTGCTGGTCAGGAACTCGAGGGACTCGCTCGGCGTCAGGTGGTGGCATCCGTACCCTGCTGTACCGACATTAGAGAGAGAGAGAGAAAGAGAGAGATTGTGGCGCGAGTGAATGCTCATCTTTGTGGAAGCTGCGAAAGTTACACAAGGGGCGCCGAAAGATACACACGCACACAACACACATACGCACACACACACGCACATGCATACATACACACAGCGTTTCCTTTACGACTCCTTTTGTGAAGTGTGCATTGATTTCAGCGAGATGCATCTGTTTCAACTCGCTGGACTGTGAGTGTGTGAATGTGCAAGATGAGTGGACGAGAAAGACGGGTGAGTGAGAAGGCAAGAGGAAGTTTTACAATAGAGAGAGAGAGAAAGAGAGAGAGCTTTAGATCAGGGGACTGAAGCGGCTTGCATACGCAAGAACTAGGGGCCACCGTACTGCGCATGCGCAGATCTCCACGTCTGGGTCCGTGCATGCGCAGTACCGTCGCCCCTTGCTCTTGCGTACGCAAGCCGCTTGCGTCCCCTAATCTAAAACTCTAATGAATCCACGAGTGAGTGAGTGAGTGAGTGAGTGAGTGAGTGAGTGAGTGAGTGAGTGAGTGAGTGAGTGAGTGAGTGAGTGAGTGAGTGAGTGAGTGAGTGAGTGAGTGAGTGAGTGAGTGAGTGAGTGAGTGAGTGAGTGAGTGAGTGAGTGAGTGAGTGAGTGAGTGAGTGAGTGAGTGAGTGAGTGAGAAGTTCCCAGTTCCCAGTTCAGAAGTGGCGCACGTACAACTTCAGCGAAAAGGCGAACGAATAAGCGATTCAGGAAGTACGTCAGAAAGCGATCACTTATGTTGGACTGCAATAAAGTACACAGAACTCAGAAGAGCTGATATAGTACCGCGTTAGTTTGCACTCGAGCTACGCGTTATGTGGAGACGTCATGAGAATAACAACAGTTGCAACAATGTCATCAGCAGTGCAGTAGGCTCGTTAAAGTATGCATACAACTGTAACCCCTAACTTGCACTCAACAGGCAATGCACAATGTAATCATATGCAGCACAATCTAACAGTTTCAACACGCAAGTGAAAATTCCAGTCCATGGCAGGTATGAGAGGTTCACGAAGAACCAATCCCCCTTCCAGGAAGGTCATGTCACGTGAAGTTGGTGGAGGGTTCCCCACAATCCACCGCACATCCGAGAATTCCTTATCGCCTGAAAGGTAAAACAAAAGTATATTGTCCCGTGAAAATTTTCGCTAAGAAAGATTTATCAAAATAAGTGTAATATTTGAAATCATGTCTCGCAATCGAACCAACCATTGTATCAAACATCAGGATTAGGGTATACAGTCGAGCCCCTCTACAACGAATTTACCTGTATAACGAATGAATAATTCTGTCCCGGTTGTATTCTGAGCTGTGCGGTCCTCGACCTTTACGACGAAGTGACCTGTATAAAGAATGATTTCGGAGGCCCTAAGCACTTCGATATAAACGATTTTGACTGTAGATTAAAATTTCCTACTGCGTTGAGCGGCCCTGCTAAAGCGTTATAACGAGGCATCGATTTCGAATATAGCAGTATTCCAAGCACGCAGCTCACTCAGCTTGATAAATCGCAGGAAAAAGTGTGTCATCGTCACGCTACTTCTGGGAACACATACAAAGACCGACGATGGATTCACAAGCCCGCTCGATGCAATCTGCAACAAACAACGTATATCGCGTTATTCTAGCACAGACAACCAATACAAAGCACAATGGGCAGATATCAAGGGCAATAGACATAGCTTATCAGAGTGGCTTGTATAATATGACCGGAGGTCTCGTCTTGTATGTCTCATACAAGCACCACGTGGTCCGAGTTCACACCTCGCTGGGTCCAAGACACGCAAAACCGTTCGAAGGCGAAAGCTGCAAACGCAGTCATAATCCAAGTGCCGTGACTCTGATGCATGGTCCGGGAATTCACAGGCCCCTTGTCCTTGCGATCCTGGCGCCTTGTCCCTGGGCGAAGCCGAAGTGGATTCGCGCTGCACAAAGCAGAATCGTTCCAAGTCTCAGCGTCGTGTCTAGTCTGTGAAAACGTTGAAAACGACGGCTTACCAATCGACGAGTTTCGTTTCGTGACGCTGTATTGATCCCAGGGCGAAGGTTTCACCCAGCGACAAGGTTCGAACGACGGGACAGAAGCAACGCCAGGAGCATGGCTCAAGCACGCGCTTGGAAAAGTGGTGTGACGACGTCACGCACACCACGCGGCGAAACGTCGTCTTCGAAAAGTGACAGCCTTGTTCCTTCGAATACTGTCGCCTACGGCGATCCTTTTTATTGTTTGAATGAGTGTTAGGTGCATCTAAATAAACGTGGCTATCTGTAAATGCCGCTGTGGTTTTTGAGGCTCTGTTATCTAAAAGTACGACGACCGGCTGTGTTTTTTTAAACTGCCCGCACGTTACAGCGTATGTTGTTCTGTACTATGCAGAGAAGCAAATAGATGTAGCAACGTACGCAAGCTACAAGTCTTTTAAGTGCGCAACTTCAAGCTCGTGCCGATTCGCGAGATGATAGCGTGATTTGTACGACTGCTATCAGGGCTGCTATCTCGTAGTCGTGGGTGTTATTTATCGCCCGCTTTTGGATGTGTTGAGAATTCTGTTTATCCTTTCCGTATTGCCTGGACATTTAGTTACAAAAATTCTTGGGATGACGACGTACATGCATAGGTGCAAGGGCAATTGAACAGCTGTTTATTAAAGTCTTTGTCGTAGAGATCCATGCATGGATGCAGGATTTATGCTGTCGTGCTCCACATGTGCTGCCATTCGGATCGATGTAAACATCACGTGTTTTTTTCAAGATGGCAGCCTTGTAGTTCAGTGCTTGCCGTGCTGAGCTGCAGCAATGTCATATTTTCTCATGTGTTTCAGCTGTTATTTCGCGTATCTATAAGTCATCAACGTTGCAGCGATTACCTGGGACAACATGACGCCTCCTAAAATGAAGAAACTTGAGAAACCTCACGAACATCAGCGACTGTACAAATTATAAGTATCTTGTTTATGTACAGCCGCCGTGTCACCGGCATTCAAAATCGCGGAAAGTTCTTGTTCCACTGCATGCCTGCGATCCGTGTGCGTTTTTCCACATAGAATGACGCTTTTCTTTTTTTCTCCTCTGTTCACGTCCCACCAGGTGCTGTGCATCACGAGCATAAACTTCCAGCGTCAATCGCTAATCGTAAGCGAAACTTGAATTTGCTGTTTGTTGGCAACTTGTCTACTAACAGTTCTCTCGCCGTGACGTGTTTTTTTAGAAGCGACAGTTAAGCAGGTATTTTTTACGCTTCAAGTCTGTGTTGACAGAGATCTTCTTTGTTATTGCTAAGTGGGGAAGTAGTTTCGGCTGCATCGCTTTTGGCAAAGGCGCCGTGATCGCAGCTTGAAATGAGCTGGATGGAAATACATCGATTTGCAGCTTCATTTGCAATTTCAGTCGCCAAGCGTGATGTGTGATACCCGTCGATAACAGTGCATACCTGGTTGTTTTTTCGGTGTTTTCAGGGTTTTGTTGAGTTGACCCTGTTCCCTACCAAGTCCGACCTGCGATGGATCAGAATCAACTGCAAGCAGAGCCATATCCTTCGTTGTTTTTAGTTCGACTTTCTTTATTTCTGGTCATTTCTCAGTGTGGCACCGTGGAGGGCGGGTTACACTTTCCTGAAATTAAAACTACATTGGCGGAGAAAAATTATGTAGATCCAACGCACGTGTATACATCACATCTGTACGTAGTTCTGAACTACCGTTCCCGCGTTCTCACTGTATGGGTTTCGACCCAGTGTGCCACTTTCGTTTCAAATTCAGTTGTTCGGCTTTGCTTGCAGAAGGCGATGTTTCTCATGCATGGCATATCCTGCTCTGTATGTTGTAACGCTGCTCTGTAACGTGGTGGTTTTGATCGACAACAAATTGCATTGAAGCTTGAAATAAAAGCCGTGTTCTTCGCTGTTTGCCAGCCTTAACTGCGACACACGCGTCTATCGGATCCGCATCAACGACCAATTTGAATGTGCATTCCAGTACAATGACCCAACGTTGGACGTGTGCCCGGGAGAAAACAAAGTGTATGTATATCACCATGCTTGTATAACCTGCATGCCTGCCAGAGGAAAATGTAAATTGGATCAAGGAACATTACTAGTGTTGCCTTGATGTCTTCAGTGCATAGGTTGGCAGAAAAAGTGGACATTCACTCACACTTCCTCACACCCACTCACACCCACCCTTCATCACTTATGCCTGTGAGATGAGTATGACTGAGCATTCCGACCTGTGCCTTGATGACCTTATGCTGCTGACATTTTCACATTTGCCTGTGTAAGCTCAATGCCGCTTTTCTTTTGTTTTTGTTTAATAGAAGGAACATTGATACCTTCTCGGCTGCCCACATGGCAGCCGTTAAGTCAGTTGACCCTGGCTACGGAAATGGAGAAATTTCTGTCAGAATCCCCTCAGAAGCGTCTCACCTCGTCCAAGGTAAGAGCTTTTGTTTCAGGACGTGGCTCTTGACCCTTTGTGTTGCAAGAGATGTGGCAGCATCTGACAATGTCTTGCAGAGGGCAAAGCTTTGCGAGTCAGTGTGGAGTTTTCCTTGGAGAAGCCACAGGGTGGCATACACTTTGTGGTACCCGAATGCGAGGGAACATTTGCTGAGGTAAGTTTGAACATCAGCTGTGATTATTCCCTTCTTGTCTTTGTCTGCAATTCCAACCAATAAGTCTCATTTCTTTTTGATCTTCAAGCTGGCAGTATTAAAGCCATCACGAAGCAGCAGGAGTGTGGTTTACTGAATAAATATTGCAGCTTGAAGCATGCACGGAGGCTGTACGTGTACTGGCTATGCTTTGCCAGGGACTGGAGCTTATACTTTTTCACTAGCCAGTTTTCGCTTTAAAAAGCAAAGCAGCAATTGATGACTACTCTAGTCGCTGACAAACTAAGAATTCAGTACGTGCTTCAAGTTCAAAACTGCACGGAACTTGCCCTCCGTGCCTGCATGCTACAAAATGTAGTTCCCAAGAGAGACGCCGGTATTGAAAGAAGTTCACCTCTGTCGTGAGATTGTGGGAATTAGTTAACAAATATTTTCTAGTGCATCTATTCAAATCCTCTTTGAGTTGGAAAGCAGCGTAACTGCAACTGCATTCTTGGGATGTCACTAGCTGTACAGCTGCTGTGGTAATTACCTGCACCAATACCTGCACCATTACCTGTACCATCTTACCTGCACCAGTATCTTTTTGCATGTGAGATGTGCATGTCAACCTCATCTACAATGGCATGCTCACAGGCCGCAACACGAAACAACCACGTCCCACTAAAATTTGTTTATAAATCAGCCTACCTAACATTCTACAGTGCTGCCACCTATGACCAATGTGTGAAGCAGATAATACAAGCCCTGCATATCTGAAACACTGAAGGCATAATTGGTAACTACAGAATTGTTGTTCACCAGTTCTTTTGTGTTTTGCTCGGCACCTAAGTCATCACAATGGTCACAACATGCTGTAGTCCTCCAAAGCGGTTCTGTGTAAAATTACTATAGCT
Organism: Dermacentor albipictus; assembly: GCF_038994185.2. NCBI lineage: Eukaryota > Metazoa > Arthropoda > Arachnida > Ixodida > Ixodidae > Dermacentor > Dermacentor albipictus. The sequence continues at coordinate 38,876,805 of NC_091826.1, forward strand.
TAATTCAACCAAAACACATATGGAGCTCTATATTTTGGTGCTTAGACAACGCAATCGGTAGTATGTGTGTTTGTGATGATCCGGGCTGTGTTCTTTCCTGTGATGGAACAAGCAAAGCTCATTTCGAGAATACATTCTAAAGCTGTGCTACCACTTGCAGCGTTATTAAAAGTCAAGTAGCACAAGTCTGTGCTTCATACCATCATGTTGCAGACCACTGGTTGTTTGTATTCTTCCCAGCCTGTGACAAATCCAGCTTCAACACATGAGAACTGTAGTTGGAGAAGGAACAAAATCTTCATAAGCTGTCCAAAATATTACAGCATTCTGTAGTTACTAGACTGCTTCACCCTAAGTGTTGTTGATTGCCTTGTCCTGCTGTGCCAGTGAAAGCTCCATGTCTGGAAAGTTAGTGTAGTGCATAGAAGAAGAGCACATGAAGACACTGACGCAGTGCCATGTTTGTGTGTTCGTGTTCGTGCACTGTTCTCATGTCCTCATCTTGTTTGCGCTGCATTTACATTTCAAGACGGCTTACTACAAGCCTACATCAAACTTTAGTCAGGAAACTAGCGGGGTCCTTGCATTGCAGAGCACGCTTGCCTCATGGTAAAATTTAGTCAAGTTATGGTACTTATTGTTCCAAAGGAGCGCTAGAAATTGTGGAAAATGCAGCCGACACAATCAGGGATCGAACCGATGACCTTGAGCACAAAAGCAGAACGCCATAGCCACTGTGCCATCACGACAGGTAAAAAAAAAGGATAATGTAATGGAAAGGTTGCTAAGGCAGACATGTGTGCAGTCTAGGTGATGGCAGATGAGCGAAATTTGATCGGATGGCACATAAACACATGGCACATACTACAACGGCGGTACAAATGAGATGTGAACTGTCAGCTGACACATGCACACAGGCCTGCTCTGGTGCGTGTTTTTCACTGCAGTCTTGACCTGTCGTAGACAGTAACTGTGTCCATGCTTCAGTATGTTTTGTGACATCTTCTGCAGCGTGGTGTCCATCTCTTCACCTATGGCCATGAAAACTCTTCAAGGTAGGTTCTACTTTTCGTGGCCATAAGACATTATGTAGTGAATGAGTTTTCCAGCAGTGTCTGTATGAGTAAAAAAAACCTTCGATTTTAACCAAATGCCAGTAGCTGTGCTGCTGGCAAAGCGTGGGGGAAAAAAAAGCAATCCTTGTAGCCATTTTTATTTGAAATACATTTAGTCTTCATAGATGAGTTTGAGACGTACTTAGGAATAAAATACATCAGATAACACATAAATCTCCCTAAAGGCCAACCGTCACAAAACTTTAGACTGTAGAAAGCCTAGCTTCAAATAGTATAGATACAGAACAGACTTTCTGCGAAATGTTGCTTATGAACTACAAGTGAATGTGTTGTGAAAAGCCAACAAAAATACATGCTTTTGACATTGAAACTCAAAATAAGCTGCCATTACAGCTCACTGGAAATGACACATGAGCTGGATCATTTAGAAACGGTGCAGCATGTGGACATGACCTCCCAAATTGGCCAGCAACCACGGCCTGCTGACTACCTCGGACACCAATCCGAGATTGTCAGCGTACCGTGGGCAAAGAATTGCATTGTATCTGCAAACGACCAGTTAGTTGCAGAAGTTGTCTGCTTGGGTGCTTTTCAAAAGCTGATAATAAGAAAATTAGACAATTGCCAGCCCTGCAGCTTTGGCAAGATTGCTTCAGTGGTATATACGACTCATCTATTACCAATTTAGCCAGCGCAAAATTTCGTTGCGCTTCGGCTTTAAGTGTGTCTTGTCTTGGCTTCAGCTTGTGCACTTGGAACTGGGCATGGTACGCTTTAATATTTTTATTAATTTCTTTCATCTGACTTCATTCTTCTCCAGCTGTTGTTCAGAAGCCGTTGAATATAGTTGAAAGACTACCAAGCAAGTCCATTGAAAAAGTATCACACTAATGCTTTGCTTATGACTTCTGTGTGCATTGCACCTGCATAAAATGTGGTTTTAATCCCGTGTGAAGTATTACTAAATCACTTTAGATGAAAATAAACATGGACTGTACTACTTACTGGCAGGCTTTCAACTGATCTTAATGAAATAAAAAATGAATACTTTTATTGTAATGTTTTCGTATACTGTGGTCCGCTGTTCAAAAGAGCGCACTTTTATTATTTTGGGATCCATCTTCGCTGAAATATTTTAAAAATACCCACAGACTAATTGATTGCTGCTAATTAAATGATTACATTAGCTACTTTCAGATAAATATGGAATGAGTGTTAGGTTATATTGGATTTATTACTAGTTAGGTATGGCAAAATTACGTTGCTTGGCACTGTGCTTCAGAACCGTGCCGACAGTAAGATTGCTAGACCGTTTCAGCTTTTCAGTCTTCGAGGGGCAAGCTGGCAAAGGTAATCGATAATGCCACAAGTGCAAGTTCAGTCTATTCATTCATTCATTCATTCATTTATTTTGTGGTCCTTGGCCTTGAATCGCAACCTGCTTCCACAATTAACAGAGAGTGCTTGAGACATTTCTTTAATCACTTCTGGACGACAACTGTTGAGCAGGCGAGTACGCCTTCACTTGGTGGCAACAACAGCACCTTACATACCCCTTAGAAACAGTTGCTAGCCTTCCCTCATACTGTATTCATGGGAAAGGTCAGGCACTCTTGCTATCAACGCAATCATGAGTAGCAGCCTGGGTAGTGGAATTTTGTCACTGTGTACGTCACTCGCTTGTGCTAATCTCTTTCTCCCGGGTGGCTGTACTGTTTGTCAACTTTGCTCAACAAAACTAATCCTAGACTGATGGGTCGCTTGCAGGCTGTGGTTCCCTTGCATAGACTCGTATGCCGACCCCTGCACTTGGAAGATGGAGTTCACTGTGGACTCCAACATGATCGCTGTGTCGTGCGGAGACCTTGTGGAAACCGTCTACACGTCGGACATGAGGAAGAAGACGTTTCACTACAACCTTACCACACCTACGTCAGCGCCCAAGATTGCACTGGCTGTAGGGTGAGGCTCTCGTAGTGTCATCCTCCTTTTTATGTCAAGCCTCTACCCGCAGCGCCAGGCATCGATGGCTCTTCACTTTGCTTCCTCACGAGGAGGCTATATTATTTCGACTATGAGGAACTCAAACCATGTTTATGCTTCCCTTGTTAGCATTTTCGATTTAACATTATGTTATGCAGGTACTACGTTGCATTCATTTCGGAGTGTAAAAGTCATTTCTCTCTCTATCTGTTTTTGTTTTAATGCTCATTGTGACTATCCCCATAGTTGAGAGACATTAAACATTAACCTTGCCATCTGTAAACTTGTTTCTTGCGGGACTTTCTTTACTTTGTCTTTTTTTTCGAGGACCCTCACATGTCCCTCAGTTCATGACCCTCACATCCCTTTCTATTTCTTTCACTTGTACAGGGGTGTTGAGTGGTAGGAAAAGTTTCGTTTTTGTTCACTTCATGATGACATTGAAGTTGTCGGCCACGTGGCGATGGTGACGCTTACAACTGCTGTCGCAGTAAATACAACAGTAACAAAGGAACAGGAGGCAGGGTGCGAGACCTGGTTTCTGGTAGAGGCTCTTAGTTCTGACTAGGGATGTGAGAAATGTCATTTGAGATAGTTGGTTGACATTATAGAGCTTCCTATCGAAACCACTAGGGGAATTGTGGTGCAGCGTTTTTTCAGCTCCCACGGGAATTATGATTAGTACATATATTTGTATGATTTTAATGCTAGTTGCTTCAGCCGTTCTTGTGACTTTATTCACTATTTAAAGAAGGTAATTGCGCTAAAAAAAAGACACGGACGAGTAAGGACATGGACGGGCGCTTTCTTTAAGTATTCCCTTCTTTAAGTATGTACGACTGACTCGCCCAACAACGTGCTCTCCTTATTCACTATGCTTTACCTTCCTTCATTGGCCTAAATTACGAAGCAATCCTACTTTACTAAACGGAGAAAGCAATAAGATTCTTTGCACATGTACAATCATTGCAGATTGCTGCATTTATAGTTCAATACTTTGTCCAAGATGAAAAATTTGCAATCTCATAAAGCCACTTGAAGCCAGCAGAATGAAAGTTAGACGAATTCATGTGCTATCTATCATTCTCATTCTAGCTGAATCACCACACTTGCAGTTCCCATGGTTGCCAACGCCAGAGTTCCTTCTAGTAATTTGTATAGGAAGCTCTGCGACTGACTCTGTGGGAAAGAATTCCTGCTTGAGGAGGATCGCTTGCCTCCTGCCAGCATTGCCTTGCAACATTTAATTTGTGTTTCTTCACTATTACTCAACCGCTAAAAGAATTCCTGAGAGAATGTGTTCTAGATGCTTCCTTACTGCTGCCACTGAATAATTATAACATCTGACAGGCTCGACTGAGGGGCTGCTTAATTTAGCAGTTTTAGTAACCAGTTTCTTTTTTACCAGCCACACAGCACATACTGGAGGACGTATATTTAGCTCAAAGGTTGGTATAAATAGTAGTCGAATGGATACGTTGATTCGTTAGCTAAAACTGTTTCCGGTACCAAAATTTGTTAAAGGGTCCCTCACCAGGTTTGGCCAATTTTGACAGACAAGCAAAGTGCACATTTCACATGGTGATGCAAATCATTGCGGTGCTACATGCTGCGAAAACAGCTGAAGTTTCAAACCGAACACTGCGCATCCTCTCTGTCAGGGAAGCGCGGCTCCTTGCCCGAGAGTCGAGGTAACACGCACAAACGCCATGACCTAAATCACAGTCCTAGCAAAGTCACAATGCGGAATACGCAACTGCGCTACTGGAAATGCGCTGCTCAGCAAAACAGGAAAATAAGACAAATAAATGGAGGTGGGGTTCATCGCATGAACTAGACGTAGTTCCTCAGCTTCGGTATGGGAGAAGGAGGGGAAGGAACGTTGCTTGTGGACGCTTACTCGAGACAGAGGGAGAGGGTGTCTCTGTCGGCAGTCGCGCTCGCATCACGACAGTATGGTAACAGGGCATTCAATTTCTTCTATCTCCTCCAATAACAACCAGTTCTGAAAAAATTATTTGAGTAAAACAATCTCTGATAGCGTTTTAGAACTTCCAGTGTATAACTAAAACTTTGCCATGGGGCCTGGGGACAGTGGTGAGGGTAACCATTTAAAGGTGGCTGCTTCTGCATGAAAGCCGTGTAGTTCCCACCTGACTTCTTTATTAAGGAAACTTACAAGCACATTGGCCTGATGGCAGGAGTCGTAATGCATTTGGTTCGCTCTTGCTTTACCAAGGCCCTTCGAGATCTTTGTGGACCCGCAGATGCACGAGGTGACACATTTTTGCCTCCCACACCTGCTGCCCCTCCTGAAACAGTGTACCAACTTCCTCCATGAGGTAAGTGCAAGCATAAAGGTTCTCACGTCACAGCGGCTTGTAACGCAGGAGTTTCTCACGTCTCTTGTAGTACTAGTGAGTTGATAGGAAATCACTAGTATTGGTGATTGCTATAGCCCAGCTCATCTGTTCTTGCACATTGACACACGGCCGTCATAATGTCCACGTTGAATAACATACGAGTAGGTCCATTCACTAGTGGCACCTATGCATACCACGCAACAAAGGCACCTTTAACCTACCTGAAAGACCCTTGGACCTGGAAGACCCTGGGAGACCTTAATTAGTTTGTATACTGTGTATTTTGTGTGTCCGAGACGTGTATCGTACATATAATTTCACCGCTCATTATTCCTATGTGGAATGGCACACTGCATATGCTACCAGGCTAATGTCTCCAAGATTCATTTATGAACCTCTCTCTCTCTCTCCGGTATCGGTGTTACATTCACGTGTGTTACACTGATGTCATACTCGTGTAGTATTGTGCTGTGAAAACACAAAACTGGACAGTAAAAGTACACGATCACTGTTGTCACCTAATAAAACTGCATGGAGCCACTGTTCTTTCTACATCGAATGAGAGTCATGAGTTGTGTTCAAATAATCTTTATAATAATCTAACTCTTTATCAGTGAGAGCAACTTACGGCAAACTTACTCACCTGCAGTAGCACCTCGTTCATATGTTCCCTAAAAAAAAACGTGAGGAAAAAAAGCATACTAATTGACAAAACATACAATCCACTGTCACTTAAGTTTTTCACAGACTTGCCCAGACTTGCCCATACTTTCACAGAAATGCCCCGCTTCTTCGAGCAGCGCATTTCGGTGGGAAGTTCTGAGGCACCCACTCGGCATGAATCGTTGTGGCACGAGATGCTGACAGGCATCGAGCTGGGGGGGCCCAAGTGACATGAGATGCACATTGTGGTTTTTCTATCGCATGGCATTTTAAGACGGCAATGGGTGGCCGAAGGGAAATCAAGCTGGTTGGCTACACCGGAATACGATGCCTACAATGCTGCCAGGGAAAAATGTGACGCTGACTTCATACTGCCCGCAGCAGGGAACAGCATCACATCCTTCTTGCACAATAGATTAAATTGGAAGTTAGCGCAGTCCATGTTGTTTCTTGTCTCTGTCTACATTTAGCTTTGTGCTGTAGGCATACCTAGAATGGCCCACCAACTAGCCAAACCTTTATCTGTCTGAGCAATTCGCATTGATATAGCACTTGGTAATGGAAGAAAGGCACCCAGTTGGCTCTATTTTTCTAGTTTTCCCCTCTTTAATGCTTCATCACTGTTGTAACACTTTAACGTGACAGTTCAGTGCGTTTACCTTCTTCATCTTATGAAATAACTTGGTTCTTTGTCTAGGCTTTCGAGTTCTACGAGGAACTCCTGTCGAGCCGGTACCCGTACTCATGCTACAAGCAGGTGTTTGTGGCTGAGGCCTACGTTGATGCCGACCCGTATGCCACAATGACCATCCTGAGGTGAATCCACTTGCACCCTGCTCAATTTGCATGAGCTTCGTTTGTAATTTTTAGGGAAAGGAACACACCTCTTACCAAAGTGTTCACTGTGGAACAATGCACCTGTCCGTTATTAAAGCAAGTAAGCTGTGCTGCAGAGTCTCGGAAAATGGCAGGGTGACAGTGATGACATTGAGTCTGTTTCCTCATGGTTCACAAACAGCCAGACACATGTTGACATTGGTGCCTTTAAAACCTTTGAATAATGCTAGTGGCAGGAGGAAAGAAAGGGCAACATGTGGATCTGTTAGGGTCAAGTGCCAACAAAACTGCTGCCATGCCTGAGCTGCCTGTATCTCCACAGCAACGCTGGCCGGTCAGGAAACAAGTCTTGGCAACTGCCACGCTCTTGAGTAATAATTTTTTTTCCTCATCGAAATGATTTAAAAACTGGAAATTTACTCTTTCCTGCCCTGCCTAAATTACCACTCATTCATAACGAGCATTAGCATGGCCATTGTTAGTGCTGAATGTTAGCAATTTGACCTGAGCCTAGCCACTGTTGATGCTGATGTCAATGCTGGGGTTGTTAATTTATGTTTTGTACTTGTTTTTCGACAGCGTCAACCTTCTGCATTCGAAGCACATCATCGACGAAGCGTACATTTCACGCACGATAATGGCCAAGGCAGTGGCCGAGCAGTTCTTTGGCTGTTTTATTGCTATGCACACCTGGTAAGTGTTTGAAAACGGTTTGAAAGTGTCAGTGTTTTCGCCAGCATCATTCATGCCAGATTGTGAAGATTAGAGAGCTTGTCACGTACTGGCACTTTGTGCGGGCTGTGAACACAGCCTCCAAGACATCTGATCAAACAGTGTTGTCTAGTGAATTAACGTGTCTTTTTGTAGTTGATAGTAACTGCGAATTAGTGACAGGGATAATAAAACAACACAGGACACGTGCTGGCTTACACTTGATGCTTATTGGAAAACATTGCATCAATATGCCACCTGTTTGGTTTCCTTTAGTTGAAGCAGGTTCTTTGAAAATTGCTTTTAACAAATAGCCCTGTTCTGCCGGTTCAGGTGGATTTCTGAAAATGGCAGAAATTCCACACCTGTGAAATTGCACGTCAAGGTGGCTAATTTAAAAGATTCACTAATTAACATTCTAGCTATTTGCTTAGGACACATGCCACAATTGCATAATTGAAGTGAAACAGTAGTGAAGTCATGTCTACTTAGCACAAATCATGAGACTGGCACCACTTTCATTGTATTTATCCTTAGAATGTGCTACAAATTATGGTGGGTTCCAGTCAATTTTGCACAGGCATTTCTATAGCGGTTCAAGAAAATCTTAGCTGGGACGCTGACATATATTTTACAGAACTTTTGAGGATGGATATCTCGAAAGTGGTGATAGTTCAGAATTTCTGCTAAGTATACATGACGTCACTACTGTTCGACTTCAACATCTCACAATTGCAACGTGTGCCCCGGAGCGAATAATTAGCAAGTTTTTTTGAGTAGGTACTCGGATATTGAGATTTGTTGTGCAAGTAATGTCCACCTATTCAGGTAATCCACCTGAAAATTCTCTATGCGACTCTTTTTAACATCCATTCTAATAAAAAGAAATTTCGAGGACACCTAAGCTCTTATGAGTTGTGAATGTAACAGCATTAATCTCCAATGTAACATTGGGCGGTCCTTCGAGTTTTTCGCTGCAAGGTATGTTATCAAGTTTTGCAATTAAGTTGGGGCATTTTTTTTTTCAGTTTCTACATTAGCATGTTGGCTGTAGACCAGAATCATTTGGATGGTATTGCTGAGAAATCAAGTGCATTTAGTTTCATGCAGTGTGTTTGATAATGTCTGTGGGGTGAGTCAAGCTGACGATGCCTTCTTCGGGGGCCGCAATGTTTTCATTTCCATTCGGCTGGTCCGCTGCCAGCCTCTTCGCTCGTTTTGCTGCGTTCTTTCGCTCCCTTACTTCATCTGCAGTGTAGTGGTGCAGATGGCCATGTTTCGCTACTGCTGAGGTTGCAGCCATCGATAATGTCGATGCTTCGGACCCTAGGGAAACAGGAAAATAGGATAGAGAAAATAAGAACTAGTTACATAGCTACAGCACTGTGACTAGGTTAACATATCTATAGTTCGCTTGTGGAGTGACTTCCTCAAGAGAGTTTGTCGCACGGCCCCATGCACTGGCATTGTTAGGTCACATAGAGCAGCCGGGTGGTGAGGCCCGACTGCCGCTTGCGTAGGCATTCCTCACAGGAGTGCCTTGCGTAAGCCCGTTCTCATCCTCATTAATTTGTGCACATATCTAACCGCCATAAATATCCGTAGACTATCCCATTAATTTGTTTACCTTATTCATAACAACTCATGCGTCCCTTTTGTAAGCACTTACTGGAGTTGTGGGTACAAAAGAAAAAGCAGAAGAATTGGTGCATGTCAGCGATGACTTTTTTTGAAGCTTGGCATCTCTTCAACTGCAGCTTTTTAAGTGTGTACAGTCATTGATGACAACTGTTTGGCTAGAAAAGTCTGTTCAGTTGCAAGCAGTGCATATAAACATTTTTGCATTTGTCACAGCAACAAAACCTATCTCTAGGAAATTTCTGTCCTTCATCGCCAAACGCGATATTCATGCATTCCCCTACATTTGTCTGTCATTCATGTGGTGTTATCAGGTTCCCTGCCTGCAGTAGCATCTGTAGGAGTTTCCTCACGTGTGTCTTAGTTTTTCAGTGCAAGGAAAATATTTTCCTACTTTGCACGTCACGGGGATACCATTCTGGACAGTCAAATTTTCGTCGTATTGTCAAGTTTGCCATGTCGTCGCTCTGATTGGCTGAAATGGTGGCCACGCTTTCTCTGGTTGGCCCAAAACACAAACATGGCAAAATACAACAGCCCAGCATAGTAGCACCATGGGCTTTTATTGGGGTTTGAAATGCGCTTCCTGCAGGGCCGACTCTTGGCTGCCAAAGGGGATCTCCGCTTATCTCGCCGGCCAGTACAACAAGAAAGCTTTTGGAAACAACGAGTACAGGTTCTCAGTTCACAAGGTGAGATGGCACTTAATACCAGTTTTACACAGGCACTTTCTGTTGTAATCGACCCCAGTTTCACTACACTGATTGTTGGACTAGCACATCAAGTTTGGCTAAGTGGTTCCAAAGCAATTGACAGTCATTTCTCTCGTATGCAATAGAAGTCATAGCACAGACATCAGCCTACAGCAAAGCTTTTGTTTGAGCTAGTTGTTCAGACCTACAGGAATAAGTAAGAGATATCATGGTGCCTGTCCAGTCAATGTGTGTTTGTCTTCATTTTTTCACACCTTAATGCTTATTCCAGTCAGCCTACGATCACAATCAAAATGCTCAATTGTGATCCATAGATCATGATTGACTCGAACCTGATGGAGCAAATTCATGATTATTACCATACAATATATTCTTACCATAGTTGGCCTTCTGTTCGCTAAGGACTGCCACCACCAGCATACTTTGCAGCAGTGTTGACATTGTGATTTGTCATGAAATCACTTTGTTAACACTCATGTATCATGCTTTGCCTGCATATTAGAAAACTTCAGCTGGCCAAAATTAATCCGTACTAGTGGGCCACTGTGACACCTTTCATAGGCCAATCCTTGCTTTGGCATGCTAAACAACACACATAAAGACGGCGTCTGTTTTGCAAAAGACATAATACTTCTCTTTCTTTTCTTCCAGTCAGTTATCTAAACTTGTAACAAGTCATTGCAGAAGAGGGCATGCTAGCACTGAATCGTGCGTTTGTTTTCTTGTCACAGCAACTAAAAGAAGTGACAGCCTATGAACAGGAAGCAGGCGGCATCATACTGGACCCGAGTGGATGTGACAACGTGCCTTTCCACTTCCCCGTCACGAACCTGCACACGATGTCACCAAAGTACGCTGAGATGTTGCGGGCCAAGTCTCACCTTGTGATTCGCATGCTCGAAGACCGCATCGGAAGGGAGCTGCTTTTGCAGGTACCGAGCACCTTGATTGCTTTTCTTGTTGTGTTTATGCCATAACACCCACGTCACAGAATGTCGCAGAGCCAGCATGCCATAGAATGTGGTCCAAATACAGCATCGTGAAACGGCGCTGAATCTGAGGTACTTGCGCGGAAACCTCTGAAGCCTTCAGGCAGGCGGAGCAGCCACATGTGAATTGAAATTGTACTACTCGGGCGCATTCTGAAGCTATGATATAGACTTTGGTGTGGTTGTGCTATTTCATTTATTTCATATACGCATGTGACCATTATGCAAGGTCACCCCAAAATTTCCAGTTGAGATGCCGTAGCAGTTCCACACGTGACTCATACATGAAGGTTCTCTTCTAGGCTATTACATGGAATATCAATTTAGTAAGTGTTCACTTAGAAGTTTAAATCTCACAGTTTATAAATACTAAATAACTAAAACAAATTCATTGTTTCCTTTTGTATTGCACACCTGGAAATTGTTCTCTGTATCGGCTTTGCCAGAATCATCAGCTGGACTCTTGTCACATAGTGCTAAGTGACAGTTGAGTCGATCCGCAATCAAGTCTTTGATGTTTCAATTCCTCTCGCGTAATTGGCTACACTGGTAGCATAAGGAACCAATCAGGGTCATTGTGCATGGCAATGGCATGCTTTCACTATTTGAAGTGTTCAAAGTTGCAGGTTCTTTTGCACATACAGTTCAGTCTCATTATAATGAAGTCTCATCCACCACTAAAGTGTGTTATATCTGATATTCGTTAAAAAGTACACAATGGCATTGAAAAAAAAATTGGAAACGGATCTGTACAAAAGGAGGGCAGCTGTGATGCCATGTATTGGCACCACGAGCCACTGATGGGCCAGCTTGAGCAAGGCACACGAGACACTGCTTTCTGTATTGCCGTCATTTTGCTGTTAAGTCAAGCCAAGGCAACCTTCTGGCCAAAATGTGTGCGCACATCCAGAATATACCCTTTTTGCAAATCAGATGATTCAAACATGTGGAAAATTGCTGTTGCAAGTTGCCCTTGCTGGGGTCTAACATTTTTTCTACCAGAATACATATTTTGAGCTATAAGCTCACAGACGTTCGCTTCACTGTAACCAATATTGTGTCGAACCTTGAATTTTCAATTTCGTTAATGCTGCAGAAAACACACGAAAATACCTTCGTTATATCCTATATTCGTTATAAGCATACATTTATGGTACACACTGATATTAATGAGAAATTCTTTGCATTTACTTTGTTATATCCAATAATTTGTTATATCCGGGTTCATTATATCGAGGTTTGACTAATTCATTGTTCATGTTCATTATAACGAGACTCGACTATGCTGTGAGTATTTTGTGAAGCATTATATTATGTGACCTTACGATACGTTTGTCATGCAATCATTCACTTTGCAGGTGTTCAACAAGCTCCTTTCTCTCGCAAGTTCTGCAGCTCAGCAGAAGGTCACTTCTAACATGTGGCACAACATGCTTCTCTCGACAAATAGCGTGAGTATGCCGCTTCATCCCCTGCAAATAATTGCTCTTCCTTTTTTTTTGTGCAGCTGCATTAACACTTTAATTCATTCAAATATCAAGGTAGCAACATTACATTGCATTTGAAGTTCCCTTCAGAAAATTCAATTCAAATCGGTCCAATTTTTTGTTCTTCTTTGGATATCTTACTAGTACACATAACTGCATCATAATATCTAAATCTCTAGCAGCTGACTAATCGGGATCTAATACCTCTGTCACACGAGCATCCAAAAACTCTTTTACGTAAGCGGTCTTTTACCAAGTTGAAAGACTTTTTATTGAAGAGGTGTTGCGCAGCAGATGGCACCAGCAATGTCTTTTTAGCGTTTCCTTCTGGATACGCTGCCGAAAGCGTGGCGCTATTGTTCAAAACAAAATCAGCCAAAATAAACTGATGTATCTCAAAATATAAAGTGAGAACTTATTGTATTACACATTTTTCAAATAGATTTAACAATGCTAGATTAAAGAACATTAATGGAAAGAGTTATTCTAGCAGTTTACAGAGCGTTCGACCTGCTTACAAGACCCGTTTGACAATGCTTACGAGGGTACCTCGTAATCCTCTGCAAGACAGAATTATTTTTTATGATGAGCCTAGGGGATAGAGAAATACGCATTTGCTTAGTTTTCTCTGATGTACAATAATTGCTGGCACCCACTGGTTTCGAGGCTACTCCTTTTCGGCCATAAAAGAGATCGACGAGCTCCACTTCCCAAAAAGACCACTTCTGAAAAAGAGGTCGCTCCCGGTCATGTGTCTGTGAGTGAAACTCTTTCTCTGGAGAATTCTTCGTGCTCAAAAAACTTTCGAGTGCCCGTGTGGAAGGGGTATAGTAGATGTCAATGAGAAATGAGTAGAATTGTACCTCTAGACAACGCACATTATCGAGCCCTTATATTTTTAAAAAGGTTGACCAATCGCTTTAACTTGTTTACTGAAAAATTTCAGAGTAATGTATAACCCACATACCTTTTACAACTCTGCGAAGGTGCTTATTTTGCTGTAATGTTATAATTGTGGGTCTGTTGTGTCTTTGTTTCTTTGCTTGATTCTTTTGTGGGGAAAGGGTGCTGTGTTTATATTCTCTCGTCTGCATTGTGCTTTGTTGTCTTTGCAGTTCCAGAAGGCAATCTTTATAGTGACTGGAAAAGATATCAAGACCTTCCTGGAGCAGTGGGTGTATCCTTTGCAACAAATTGATATATTTCTTATCCACGGCCAATGTTGAAGGGGCTGCCTACCATTGTTTAAAGACCTGCTGTATTGTAGTGCATTAAAAAGCCTACCATTCAAAGTGTCTAAAGGTGCAGTAGCTCCCCTGGAAAGTAAGTAGAAACTTTTAAAACAAGGTATTTCAATATCCATAGTCTTATTAACAGATGCGATCGCAATGCCATGATGGTAAAAGTGAGAAACACATCACGTTTCTGCAGGAATGCTTACTTTGTGTTCAGCACTGAAATTATGACCATAATAATAGTCCTCAGCACGTAATAATTTGCATATCAGTAGTTTTCTTGTTTTTGTGACCTATAATCTCATGTGTTTCCTACCGGCACAGTCTGAGTAGTCCATTCAACCCTTTTGTGTGACAGCCAAGCAGGCACATCGTGGTAAAGAGTCCTACTCTGGTGTTTGATGACGCAGGCACATCGTAAAAGTGCAACGCATTTTTGACTTCCTAAATAAGGCGCCCTTGAACCACTCCCACAACGCTACTCGTACAGTTGTGTCTAACCGTGTCGAGACGGTCTACTTGAGGACCTATTAATGCACCATTCCGTTCGTCTCCATGAAGGCAGCACCACTTTTCAACATGCAGTAACTGGAAATAAGAAAGCAATTACTTTCTTATGCAAGGAAAAGTTAGCAGAACCACATAAAATGCAGTTTCAAGTATTACGATGCATCTAAGAAAAATGACTCTCTTTTGCGGGTTTTCGGTTGTGTGGCAGTATGCAGATCGGTTGATACTATTTCATTGTCAGGTGATGCGACATGTCATTTTCGCCCCACTTTCAGAGCCAAATTAAAAGTATAATTTTTTGTTTATGGAATATAAGCATGCTCATTTCCGTCAATGTGACACACTATCTTCTCATTCCCACCACAATCTAAAGAATGTTTTGAGTGGTAGACAGCCCATTCAAAGCTCATTTCAATTTATTTACTGGTTGGCTGTGACTGCAGAGCCAAGTTGGCATGTAGCGTAGTTGTCGTCAAATACGTTTGACTTGTAACTGTTCATACTTAGATAACTCGAAATTCTAGCAGACTAAAACAGATGTCATTACTTTGGTTGGCTCACTGTGTTTTCAGTTCATTTCCAAATTATTTAAGCATGCTGTGACAGTTGCAGACAGTGTCACTGTTTTGTTCCTGAGTGGAGAGCTGCTGTCATTCGCACGTACATTAGTTCAGTTGGCTCGACTTGACTCACCAACGCACACAGACGACAGGGTGGTCATGCAAAGTTCCACGGCACATTTGTCTTCAACCGCAAGCGCAACACAGTGGAGCTGGAGATAAAGCAGACTGACACACAGTCACTTGGTATCAAGAAATATGTGGTGAGTGATAAGGATCACAGGTTTAGCATCACATGCACTCATTATATGCATTAAGCATCATACAGCTACTTTTTGTCCACATTACATTCAATATGTGTTGATTGTTACATTTGATTAGCTTTCTTGTTTTTATTTTTCGCATTTTTCGTTTTTTCGTTCTCTTAACCTATGTGCCAATTCTTTAGTTCTAACATTTTTCTTCCTTGCTGTTTTTGTAACTCATTTCAGTGCTTGCTGCAGTAGTATTGTGTTTCTGCTAATTTGTATACTTGCCCACTCCTCGTAAAACCCCTCCAGCAGGGGTATTTAAGGTATTGTAAATAAATAAATGAAACAAATGTACAGTTTCTCTTTGATTTACTTATTACAACATTGCACCAGTGTTATCACTTGAAAAGTGTAAATGTAGAAGCTCGAACCATCTAAAAGAGCACTTAAAGCATTACCATCACAACAAAACCCAGCTTCTACTAATAATGCTGAGCATAATGTGACCAATGCCTTTTATGCAGCATATGCTGATTAATAGTATGCTGAAGTTTTTATTTGAGGATTCTGCCTCACACAATGAGACTGCCTCTTAGACACATTATACTGAATGGCAGCGATTTGCCAATGGCACACGTCGCAGCAAAAGCAGCATTGCTGAAATTGCCTGAAAGATCACATCTGTTGGTGCACTGCACTTGCTGCACATTACACATTCCTCAACATCATATTCAGTTTTTTAACATTACTCGACTGTTTTAAAACATGGAAACATGACTAAGGGCATAACCCAAGCTGGATGCTGTAAAATATGTCCCCCTTGCGAGGACCTAAACCGAGGTGCACCACCTCATAGACAAGCATTATACAAGAACCTAGTTCTGCAGCTCGTAGACAACCACATGTTGGTCTAGCTAGCCGCGACATTGTCCCTGAAAGTTCTGACACGGTTAGCTGCTCTACACCAGAGATCTCGGAGGCCCATACTTGCGCTTATTAGTCCGCCATGTTCACCAGATTTTTCTGCAATGCTATACGTTAAGAGGAAGCTTTAGCTCGGGTGCTCCTATCTAAATACACGTAAAAGGAGAATTCGTTTTTCTTGGCAACCACTGCACCAAGTTTGGCGAGGTTTGTTGCATTTAAAAGAAAAACTTAAAATATAGTGACTGTTGGTCTTGAATGTTCGAGTTAGGTCATCAATTTTTTATTAAAAACTGGCAAAAATCAAAAATTTTCAATAAACAAAACTAACAAGTTTACAACTCTGTAACTCAACTATGAAAAATGATAATGCAATTCTATGACTTGTACCTAACAGTACATCTAAAGCGGACAAAATTGATATGTTACACATTAATATAAAAAAATGTAGTAATAGGGAAATACAACTTTTGCAGAACCCTTGTAACCAACGTAACAAATTCACGTAAGATGTAAAATGACATATCGAATTTGTCCGCTTTGAATGATCGTATGGATGCCGTTTACAGAACTGCGATTAGTTCTTTATGCAGAGCCATGAATTTGTAAACTCCGTGCTTCTATTTTTTTCAAATGGTCTAATATTTGAAAATTTTTTTAGGAAAATTCAAGCCCTAAATTGAAATTCCGCTTCCAACAGTCACTAGAATTTAACTATCTCTTTCAAATGCAACAACTTTCATTAAAATTGGTTCAGGCATTATCTCATAAAAACGTTTCTGCGTTTTACATGCATTTGAATAGGCCGCGTCGGAGTTGGGCCTGAGCTAAAGCTTCCTCTTAAGGTAGGCAGCTGAGCATACAAGCAGGAGGTACCCCACAATGTTGCATTTAGTACAACTTTGGTGGCAGCCTGTTTGAAATAAGATATGTACAAGCCAAGGCACAATGAAGGAAATGCAAGAAGTAACTATAGGTGGTGTTAAAAACATGGCCATGTTTTCAGTGCCTGCAGTTGCTTCTAGCACCTGCAGCATGCAATAGCATGACCATCGAGATTAGTTTTCATTACTCTGAGAGGGGCCATTGGTGAGGGGTGCAAAATGGAAGCCACCTATTCACTCTAAAATTTGGAGTTGGCTGTAGGTTCTCGCACAGATCTTGACGAATTCCTTCCTTGCCATTTTGCAGTCTGAGTGCTTTGCATAAGTTCAGCTTTACAGAAATGCAAAGGCTCCATAGAGGACATAGGGGATTTCAAAAACTCCCTATCTTCTTCAACCCCCTCCCCTCCCAACACCAGTCTGTTGACAGCCACTTGTACTTGGAAAATAAGATGCAGAATGCTTTGATACAGGCCAGTTTTGCTCGTTGACACTTTTTTTTTCTTTGTCACATCAGGGTCCACTCACAGTTACCATCCAAGAGTTGGACGGCACATTCAAGCACAATCTTCAGATTGAAGAGAATGCCACCAAGCATGACATCACTTGCCACTCCAAGAGTAGAAGGTCAGTACCTGCACATCCTGGATGCAAACGCTATTTGCTGTAATGCTGGGTAGTCTTCAGACATTGAAGGGTATGTCGAAATTTTGGACAGAATTTTGAGCAAACGCTACTTGCTGTAATGCTGGGTAGTCTTCAGACATTAAAGGGTATGTAGAAATTTTGGACAGAGAATTTTGAGAACCTTGGCTAAGAAGCAGAAACTTCATTTAATCATATAGCAGCACAAGTTTTTAGGCCTTCACAAAGAGCTGTTCCGGGCGCACGACACATTTGAGAATGTGATGACGACTTCAAGCATAGCAATAATATTTCAGATAAAATTAAAGATATTTGTTTCAAGTTTTCTATGTTGTTTTACTTTGCCACTGTCTTCAAAGACTGTTCAGCTGGACTGAATTCAGTTTTCTAAATTGTTGTACGCTCGTATCAAATGGTGTTTGTTGATGTTAGCCGGTGCTTTAACAATAGTAGCCTTCAGCGAGTATTTAGCATTGTGTGGCTGCTCATTGGGATCTAGAAGGCCACATGGAGAGTGATGTAGCTACAGGCATTCACAGCAACCCACTAAGGGGTCACGCAGGTCATGCATAGTGTTGCCTGGGCAATGCGACGTAGCACAGACAAAAGAAGAGAGGTGGAGGAAATCGCAGGACATGCAATGTACTGACCTTAGTCTTTCTGCCATGCAGGCTGTGTTGGAGGAAGGAAATCTTGTCACTTTAGGCTGGTGCCTAACGTCTTCTCGCGCAAAAAGCTTGACTGCCGACACTGCTACGTAAAATAGCAGAGCAGTGGCCATTATTGGCTTTTTAGGGCTTCTACCCACAATTGCCTCCACCTACTGAAGAAACGCAACTATCCAAATGATGCCTGACCATTGTTAGCAGTCCTTCATCTTTGTCATCGATGACAGTTGGCCATTAGAAGCTATGAGCTTCTATAAGGCGAAGTAAAGTTCCCAGGTTAATTGCAAGAGTACATAGAACATTTTGTAGAATACTCGAGCCGTGAAAGCACAGCATTTGACACTATGCTTAAAGGTAACTTATATGCAGTCATAATTCTTTATTTTTTCTTTTTATTGCGAGTTAGGACTAAAGACATTTTTTTGCAGACATGAAAGGAAAAAGACTGCCATCCACCTTACAGTAGCACTGTTCTATAAAGGAAGCCCAAATAATTTTTTCCTTCATGATTCATGCGGGTTCATAAAAATCTTGATTTCCACAGAGCTGATTCGCCGTTTTTCATGCATATATCAATACTGGTGTGTGTGTGTGTACCATAAGTCAGAACTGTCAAGCTCTTAAGCTTTTGTACATTCTTGTGTTAATTTGGAAATGGGCCTACATCATATGCTAAAGAACCAAAAGAATAGATATAAACACTTACAGTGTTTTGCTCTGCTTAGCATGCTCTTACTGATAATGCACACTTGAACCTGTATCTGGTACTTGATCTGATAGAATACCATGTTTTTCTATGTGCTACCTGTGCCATTATGTTTTATAACGCAAAAATTTTTTCCCCAACAGGAACAAGAAAAAGAAAATTCCCCTTTGCACTGGTGAGGAGGTGGACATGGATCTCAGTGCTATGGAGTAAGCCATTTGAAGCTTTCAGCTGATGACTGCTGTTATGTATGGCATAGTTTCACAGCACACTGGCCAAATCTGCAGGGGTCATTAAAAGTGACAGTAAAGGCCAAAATTAACTCCACACAGAGCGAATTAAAGGGGGGGTGGGGGGGGTTATGCTTGCACAGGTGGGGGCACTTGGTCAGTATGTTAGAGTGGAGCTCTGCAAACTCTGCCTGCCTTCCTGCCTCCACAGTGCCGATTCTCCTGTGCTCTGGATCCGGATCGACCCCGACATGCTGCTTCTGCGGCAGGTGATTTTCATCCAGCCTGACTACCAGTGGCAGTACCAGCTGCGCTATGAGCGGGATGTCACGTCTCAAATTGAGGTCAGTTCCCTCTCATTGACAAGCTGCACAGTGTGAAGTTGTGTAGTTCCTAAACATTATGCCTTTTAGCATGCATTTAGACATGTTCTTGCAATTAAAAACACTGTTGATGGCACATGAAGGCATTTGTGGCAACAACATCTTACACTTTTCATAGTAAATGTGCTCTGGTTCTAAAGTTCACACCATTAGCCGACATTCTGGGGATGTTTACAGCATGGACACTGGTAACCAGCAGTACTGACATCCTGTTTTAAAATAGTCTGCCTACTGAAAAAAAAATTTAGTCAGCATGGCTGGCACATTGTTGTGCATCAATTCATCCTTCTATCTGTACAACTTCTTATTTCGCAATACATCATTGACTTTACAGGTTGAGTGCATTTTGTATGCTATCACAGTATTTCTGTACGTAAATTTTGTGTGTCTGTTCATTTTATTTTTATATTTTGCTCAGGGTATACTCCTTATTATAGGCTGCTTTAACAACCATAAAATCTTGTTATGATGGTGTTTTACTCTAAAATAAAATACCTTCGTTATATCCAGAACTTGTTATAAGCAAATATTCGTTGTGGTATTACTGGCGAAAAAAAATTGTATTTTCCCTACCTTTTCATATCCGTTATTCGTTGTATTTCTGTTGTTATATTGTGGTTCCACTGTATTTGACATATTCGTTGTTCATATATGCCCCCCTTCTTGTTTATGAATTACAGGTAGTCCATGGCTAAGGCTTGAGAGGGCTCCTTCTACAAATTTATGGAGAATAACAAGAATGATGCTGTGAAATGTTAATTGATTCGTAATTTCGAAATTAACTCGTTTCTGTGCCCTGAAATGCAGGCAATTGAAGCGCTGTGCAAGTTCCCCACCCCGCAGACTCGGCTTGCACTGACGGACACCATTGAGAATGAGCACTGCTTCTACAGGGTGCGATGCGCTGCTGCGTTTTGCCTGCGTCAGGTGAGGTCGCTTGCTTACTTCATTTTTAAAGTCAAGCTTTCTTTTTTTCCGTATCTCCAGGGGTTTGTTGTGCCGTCTGTCTCGCCCAACAGGCTCTGTGGAGATTTCGTTAAGAAATTTCCGGCGCTTAGCAGGAAAGAGAAAAGGCAAAAGGATATGCGCATGCTTGCTACTAAGTAGGGAAAAGAAAGATTAGAATAAGCGTGATAATTTGGGGTAAAGTCACAAAATTTGGCACCCTGTAGCTTTGCTACCAGGCTTTTCACCATGAGGAGCTAGTTTGAATTTTGATGTTGCTGTAGCTATGTCTCTCACCGTCCTGGCTGAATGACTGTGGTATTCTGCTGCTGAGCAATGAGGTCATGGGTACAAGTCACAGGTTCAATCCCCAGGTGCCTCAGTTTTCGTTCTGGTGCAAGTGCAACACAATAATGTTTGCATACCATGCTTTGGGTGCGCTCTAGAGAAGCCTGTACTGTCTAGGTTAATCTGTAGGCCTCTGCCATGCATCTGTCATACTTCTCACGTTGCTTCGGAACGTCAAACTCCTCTCAATTGATTGATCAACTCAACTCTCCATTGACCACCCAATCAGTCCATCAATCAGTCAATCAATCATTTCTGCTGTATGACATCTCTCATCTCTTGTAGCTCCTGTGTTGCACTGAAACAATAAACGCGATCAGCCAATCACTCAGTCAGTCAACGAACTAAGCAGCCAACTCATAATGCCAATTGCAGACATGCAATCTAAACCTCATCATGCAGGCACGAAAAATAAAAATAAATTTTTGTTTGTAAAAAAAAAACTATACTGCCTGTAGTAAATGTCTGTACCAATCATTTTTCTCGTGTTATGCTAAAGAGCAAGCTTTATTAGAAACAAGATGGCATTGAGCCTTGCGTGATCATAAACTCGTTTGGTGTCCACAATTGGCAGGTGGCCAACCACATGGTGTCAACGTGGGCGGGGCCACCGGCGATGATGACCATCTTCAGGAAGATGTTTGGCTCACACTCCTGCCCGCACATCATCAGGCAGAACAACTTCTCAAACTTCCAGCACTACTTTCTCCAGAAGGTATGACAGCTGCTGCATCTGTACAAGGTTACCATTCGCATCCATTTTCTCCCTCCCTTATGTTTCTAAGTTCAAATTCTGAGAATCTGAAAAGTAACTTCTACGCATGCAGTGATCTGTGTTCAGCTGGCTGATGCCCTATTGACTAGTCACTTTCTGGTATGCTTTCCTTTTGGTCTTGATTTGTCTGATGTAGTACCTGCCATGGTACCTCGTCATGGCGACTGGCTTAGACATGTGGTGTTAATTGAAAGTAATAGTCTCAGGCGTGATCAACCGAGAACGTCAGCCAAGGGCCAGTATTATGGTTTGTAATGATCCATTTCATTTGCATTCTGCCTGACTTGTGTAATCTAATGTCTGCGGAAAATGTAAAGCGTTCATCCTCAGAGGCTGTCAAGATTCACTTGGAGCTCTCCTCCACGTTGTTTGTCATGAAATGAATTAGCCCATGTTAGCTAAGCAGATGATCACTTGGCACAGTTGAAAGGGATAGTACTTGCACGAGCACAAATTCAGAGCCATACTTTTGTAACAGTTCACATTATTTTCAATTATTTTCGTATAATTTATCATTACAAGCGGTAAATCCTGGAAACAGTGACAAATGATGTCATTTTCCTTGTCATTGATGCCCTTTGCGATTAGCCTTGGAGCCAGTGACATAGAGTGAGGATTATGAAAAATGAAATGAATCGGTACAAAACGCAGACCGCTCATGTTGTGAGGAGGGTCGATGGCAACGACAAAAGTGTCATTGTCATTAGCATCAGAGCCAAAAGCCAACGACGGAGGATGAGAATATAAGGTGGACCAGTGCAAGCTATGCTGCCTGAGCTGTGAGGAAGGCTGTAAGGTCAACAGTCATAAGAAGCAGTTGTCATGAAGACTTCAAGGTTGAAGGTATTCCACTTGAAGGTGTTGACACGGCTTTCTCGCAGGCGATTCCTGTGGCCATGGCAGGCCTACGAACCATCCATGGTATCTGTGCGCCAGAAGTGATGAAGTTTCTATTCGACCTCTTCAAGTACAATGAAAACAGCAAGAACAAGGTCAGTAAGCGCAGCAGTTAGTGACTTGATCACAAAAACCCAATTTTGCTTATTTTCAAGGCACATGCTGGCACGTGCTGTTGAACATCCTTCTCTTCATCTGCGTAGCTGTTTTAATCACCCAATCTGTGCTCAAGTGTTCAAGTCGATGCAGAAGAACTGCAGAAGTACTGCATTTTCCCAAATCTAAGCACCCCTCAAATTTAAGCCTTTCCTTGTTTCTAGGATAAAGCTTTCTGTTTATAGACCCTAATACTACATTAGTGCATGAAAGACACACGCAAAAAAAGAATTGGGCACAAATGTAAGACCCTAGCTTTTTTTCAATCCTTTTAATTGTTTTATGTGGCCCTGGCTCATCTGCACTCACTAGTTTGGCTCCTGGATGGTTTCTACAAAATGGCGTTACCCTTTCTCACAGACGAAACATTGCGGCAAGTTTACGTGAGAAACTGCTTGGTATAGTACCAAGACAGTCAAGTCCTTAGTATGCACTTTCAGCATCTTAATCGATGTTGTCATGATAGGGTCTGTTAAAAGGTGCATCACAAATAGACTTGATAGTATAGAAGGACGGTTTGATCTGCCAGTGCTAAGAGTAACGGAAGTTATAGTTCAAGTATCGTACAGCAAATTGAGTCGCAGTACGCTTGAACAATTGTAGAAGGGCGGGATGATGGCTAGGAGTAACACACCTAGTTTACTATGGTTTGTTGCTCAGAAAATCTCTGAAAATGACTTTGGAACATTCAACTTCCAGTTCTTTAGGACAATTTTACTTTATGCTCCAGACATTGTCTACTGTTGTTTTACTACTTGCTTTGACCTGCCACAGGGCATTCTGCTGATGAGCATCAGGTCACGGTGGCCATAGAGGCCGCAATCCATTCGAACCAAAATGCAAGAACGCTCATATAGTATTTAGATTTGGGCGTGTGTTTAACAAAAAAAAATCCAGCTGGTCAAAATTAAATTAGAGGCCTCTACTATGGCATCCATTATAGCCCACGTGTTGCTTTGGAATGTTAACCCATTGGCTACCATATATTATGCGCGCTGCGGCAACCTTCGTACCGATTACATGGTACACACAGGTCCTTGAAATTCCTGAAAACCCGTGGAATTGAAAAGTACGTTTTTAAGGCCCTTGAAAGTCCAGGAATTCCTTTTGTCCCTTGAAAACCCTCAAATTTCTTTACCCCGCACAGCACGAATTCGTCGCAGTCACACCCTGTCGCACTTTCTCCCTTCTCCCTTCCACCAATTCTCTGTCGGCGCTGTCGGACTCATGTTTCAGTAGAGTGGAAGGGAGACGGGAGAGAGGGATGCGAGGCTGACATTGCAGTGAAATCCTGCTACATTAGGTGTGCAGCACAAAAGAGGGTGCGGTAACTCGCCTTTTCTTTTTCACAAGGCCACGCTTTATCTTTGGATCTATGGCAGGTGCAAAGTCATGCAACTGCAGGCAACTCTATCAGCCGTGGCGGCGGAGTGAACGTGAAAGTTTCTCAGGCTTCGTTTCGTACCGCCGATGTAAAGACATCATCGACATGGCATGAAAGCATATCTTTGGTCGTGGACTCACAAATTAAAAAAACAATGCCTTTTTCATCATGAAATTTGTTTATTTTTCTGGTTGCGCGATAATGCAGAAAAGTTTTACGGCCTCTTGCATGCAAGAAAAATACATTGGAAACTGTACCTTTTGCATAAAAGGTCCAATTTCAATATGACGAAGTAAAGTGCCAATTTTACCAAATTCATTATCACCAAGTTTAGCTGTAGTGTTTTGAAAATGTTGTTATAGCAAAAAATTGCTGGATCGATGCCACTGTGCACCCTTTAAATATCTTTGACAGGGCCTTTGAAGTCCTTGAATATCCTTGAATATCTGTCCCTGAGACCTGTACCAACCGTGGATTATTTTTAATGGCGCTACACAAACTTCCGCTAAATACTAAGTGCGAAGAATATTAAAATTTGTAACTTTGTAAGGAGGGCCATCTGTTGACAGCATTTTTATACGAGCATAGCATATATTTCCCGCTGAGCCATCTGTAAATTAATTTTTATACCAATGATACCCCCAGCCTCCAACCCGGTGAATCGCCAGCTTTGGCAATGTGGATTCTGCGGTTGGGCCCGGCGGCTCGCCAACTTTGGTAACCAGTGTATTAAACTCCAAATTAAATTAAACTAGTTGCTTTGAATGCAAGCACCTACTTCATAAAGCACCTACGTTTGAGTAAATGTGGGGATTCTGTCCTACGCTTCATTTTTTAAAATTTGAAAGTACTTTAATCGTCATATATGGCAGTAGCTGTTGTGGGTGCTTTCGAGTTATTGACATGTTCCTTCACTTATCCAGGGCATGCCACAAATATTTCACATGTTTTGTAGTTGCTGAACTTTAGTTATGTAGGAATAATCTTGCTGGTGGAAGTTTGGGTGCCAAAGAGGGCAACAGAAGTTTAGGTTGCTGTGACAAGACTATCACCACAGCAATAGCCAATCGAAGACAGTGCCTATGTAAGAGAATTTTTGCACACCTGGTCCCTTATTGGCCTGCTTTGGTAATTATGCATTGCACAAGCAAATGCTTTTCCACCAAGTTGTCATCCCCTGTCCCCAGTTTCCACTAACTTATTCCATGGTTAGATGTTCCCTTTCTGGTATATAAGTTTACCATGGTGTTGGTTCTGTCCAGCGCTTCTTTTTTCTTGCCTTTAGAAGGCAAATATTGGGGACTCCAACTAAATGTTCGCTCCCCCTCCCCACCTTGCGGCCGCGCCGAGAAACAGCCAATGCAGGTTCAGGCTTAAATCAAAAGGAGGTCTTCTATCACAGCACATGCTGAATGCCTCGTGGTTCTCAAATTGTCATGATGCCGCCACACACAAACCCAAAAATGAAAAAAAAAAATTCAAATGTCAAAAGACTTGTTGTGTACCATTATGCGTGTCGTCATGGTGGAAAGACAGCAATGTATGATTTCATCTTTTCGCAACAGAAGTAGGCATAGCGCATCAGATAGCCACTTGGATAAAAAAACTTCACATTGGGAAAATATATTACGTCGGTTTGTTCGAAACACTTCACTCGGGACTTCGTTCTTCCCGGTGAGCAAAACATTGCCTTCGCTATCTTGCTGGCGTTTCAAATCGCATAGTGTGCTTTGTTTAGGCAGCCGCTTTAATAAATATAGTGATGTATGTCTAAGCTTCATTTGGTTTTCTTCATTTACTTTCTGCCCCAGCATTAGTGTTACTAATGCTTTAAGCAGCAGGGGTATTCTCTCTAATGTACTTTTGTCTGTAGGCACGGAAGCAGGAATGATAACTGCCTCAGAAAGTCTGAAGTTGGTCATGACACACGTCCTGCCGCAAAGCAACATATCATAGCATGCTTTAGTTTAGCGGTGCAGGCAGAAGATGTTGTTTTCTCATGCAGCGCGTTGAGTTGTCAGTTTATTTGCTCGCAAGATATTTGGAAGCAACAACATACAGTGTTCGTTCCAGCTTTTGTTTTGGAGTATTCGACCTACGCACATCGCCACTAGTTTGCTTTCCAACATTGTGCACACACCTCACTTTCATTACAACTGATTCAGTTCATTCTGAAGTCATGCGCTTGTGCTAATGTAAGTGACTTTGCCCAAAAGAAAACCTTCGATAAATTCTGGAAACATGTTGGAAGAAACTCAACTTGGTCCGATTGGCTGTTACTCACTTCTCGCATGTGACTAGAGTTTGAGAGTTTCTACGGGCGGCGGGTGCCTGCCGTGTTCGAACGCCCAAGCCCTACCTCGAACACTGCATACTGCAAGCATGAACAAGCACCAGTCAACGGACGCAGACGACCTTATCACACATATCACCTAACATAAAAAGAAAGGTGCGGCCCCGACTCACAAACAGAACTCTCATTTGTTTTTATTGCAAGGCATATTGACCAGGTAACATTGTAGTTTTTTATCTTAGTGTAGAATACCATATTTAGCTTTTGAAAGCAAGACAGACATTACTACCAATATATTGTGAGATGCTCTGTGTGATTTACTACAACTCGAGTCGCAGTGCAGGGTTGTCTATGAAGGTCGAAAACAGTCAAGTATCGTACCTGTACCAGTGTAACAACACCACAAACAAGTGCTTGCACCTTTTGGAGGTCCGCTACGCACAAATACGTCCCCATTTTTAAAACCTCCAGCTCGCTTGAAAGGCTCTCTGTCTTAAAAAAAAAATCTAATGCGGCTCGCTGGGCAGGCCAGATGTCGGCAAGCACAGCGCAACAATTTCCACAGTTTCTTCGCTGAAATTCTTGAAACCGATCAAAATAAGGTAATCGGCAGCAAGGACCCTTTTGGCTTTGACGAAACACCTCTGTTCAACGCCACAAACGAGAGCACATGAGCGCAGCACCAAGTAAAAGAGCTGCCATGAACCTGGATGTCGTAGCCATCTTTGTTTATTTGGACACTGTTTCCAGCATGAGTAACTGATTCTGGAGTTGCCAATAAAACAGAAATGAAGTATATTGGTGCAAGACACAGTGCTTGTGCTGTGAGAAGTGTGTAAGACTGTCAGCTTGTCAGGTAAGCTGGCCGTGCAACACTGGCTGACTTTTGAAAACTGTTTGCATTTTGGTTTTGCCAGTTTTCCGACAACTACTACCGGACTGCTCTCATCGAAGCCCTTGGCGAAACGGTGACGCCGGTTGTGTCCGTCCTGGCCCAAGCAGGGTACTACTTCGCTTTCGTTCCCAGCTGAAAAATCTCTGCGTGATATGCTGCATTCGCAAGTAAGTTCTGAATAGCTGACCTTTCTTTTACAGCCAGCCAATCACCGTTGAATCACTGTCAGCAGACACCAAGCTGATCCTGGAGGAAATCACCCGCTGCCTCAACCTCGAGAAGCTCTTGCCTTGCTACAAGTACACTATAACAGTAGGGTGAGTTAATTGCATCACAGTCTTTCAAATGAAATATGAGGGCAACCCAAATAGCCATGATGAACTTCAAGGATGTCACATTGATATTGTCACAATGTAGTGAAGAAGCAGAAGCACTTCCAGATGACCAGCCTTGGTTGCTTAGTGGCTTTAGTGCTGCGCTGCAAAGCACAAAGTCGCAGGATAAAATGTCAGCCACGGCCGGCGCATTTCGACGGGGGTGAAATGTAAAATACACCCGTGTACTTTGATGTTAATTTAACTTCCAGATGACATTGAGAAATAATTAAACATTCATTAGGTGAACCTGTGCCCTGAAGGTAGCAGCAGTGGCAAGCACCATCAGCAGTCATCGAATTTAAGCTCACTGTTGAAGTTAGTCCGGTATTTACACATGCATCATTGTACATTTCAGAGTAATCGCTGATGCTCATGTTGATTCGAGAATATATAACACTATTCACATCACATGCGCAATCTAATTGGAGACGTCTGTACGGGGTCTATTTGGTGACAACGTTGGGGAAATTTCAATACACCAAGTGTACCTTTCACAAAATTAATGACTTGATGACAATGGTGATCTGGCATAGGCAATCACCGGTAAACATTAAAACAACTTGCATGTGGCAACATTTCCAGCAGACATAAAGCTAATGCATTTCACTTTATGAATAATCACCTCTGTGTTCCTTTTCTTGGCTTGTTTCACAATCTCTTGCTTCCTTTCAAGTTTTTTCCATCATCTTGCAAGCGGTAAGGCAAATGATAGAAACATTGAAAGATGGAAAGGCAGCAGCACAGATTGGATGTAAGATTCAGGTTGATTATATTTCAGTGGGGATTGAGAGAAAGAAGTGGTATTGGGGCAGGTCGTCAAAAGATAAGTTGCAACAGTCATGTGACGTAAACTCTGCCAGGTGCAGGTTGCGCTCCCAGGTCATGGGTGAAAGCGCCTGTGAGAGCTCTGAGCAGGCACTCCGAAAAATAAAGAAAAGAAAGAAAACAGGCGAATGTGTTTTGTGCACTCAATTTTTACCAGCCAAATGCAAAGCTTGCTGTCAGAGCACTCGTGAGTGCTCAAAAGTGACTAGTTGAACATCAGGCACAGTAAATTGCGGTATTTGTTTGTTTGTTTCTTTCTTTTTGTTTGTTTGTTCTAAAGGCCAATGCATGACAGAGAGTAGTGGGAAAAAAATTAAAATATCACAATTACTAATTAAAACAAAGGGCAGCACACTATTTTTTAGCAATGGATGTTTTGAAGGCGGCTTAAGCTTAAGCGCATTTAGTGCACCATTGTGACAAGGCTATTGGTCGCATTTTTTTTTTTTTACTTTTTTCCTTGTGTTATGCCAGGTGTTTGAAGGCTATCCGCAAGCTGCAGAAGATGGGTCACCTTCCCAACATATCCGCGCTGTTCCGCGAGTACGCCCAGTACGGACTCTTTATTGATGTCCGCCTGGCCGCTCTGGAGGCTCTTGTCGACTACACGACAGGTTGGCCAAAGTCTTTATTTCCCAACTTCAGATGTTGAGAGTCCCACAGGTGAAAAGCAGTCTTAGGTGGTGTGATGAAATTTGGAAATTTTCAGGAATAATACAGATCCGGCTGATGCATGACACGGTCATTTGTCAGTTGGAGGTCACCAGGAGAGGCCTTCATCTTCCAGTAAACAAACAAAATAAGGCCATGGCTGCTGCTGATGGATGGCAAAGCCATCGGAAGCCGAGCTAGTCAGTGTGAATTCATTGTGGATAAACAGCACAAGAATACATGTAGTACATGGGGAAAACAGATAAGACAAGGCTCTGACTATCAAATAAACTAAAGAGCATGTGCATAAATATATACTCACTGGTAGGATATCACCGTAATCACATAAAAAAACAAGGAATAACAAAAAAAAAACGAAAGATATGATGAATTTGCAGGCCTGCATTTTCTCTCTTTCTTTTTCTTTTTCTTTAATACCATTACTTTTCTTTTTCAGTTGATGGAAATGCAGACGACCTCAGTTTCCTGTTGGACATCGTGGAGAATGACCCGGTGCCTCGCGTCAGGTGAGTTGCAAAGAGGCGATGGCTTGGAGACCACACGAGTTTATTCACATGCCAGTGCAAAACTGCTGCCATGACACTTTGGTGTTCAGTGCTCACATTGCCGGTCTCCTGTTCCACTCCTCTGTACAGACTATACTATGTTTATTTTCCAGATGTTATATTATCTAACGATTCATTTTCGTTGTTCAATTTTTGTTCTTTTCTTCATTGGCTCAGACACCACTCGAATGCCACGCATTGAGTGGCTGATTTGAGCGATGGCGGTGCACAAGCTGCATCTGGCAGTTAGCAGACGACACGTAGAAAGTGGATAATGAAATCGATGTTTAGATAATACGGCCCCAGAAGCTTTATCTCTACTCGTTCACTCATACTCATAACTTCACTCGTAACGCTACGCATGCTTTTCAAAAAATATTCCTGCCTATCTAATTATCTGCCACCAGTCAAGACAGCTCCTGCACCTTTTTTTTGTCCCCCAACTTGCGCAGTGTGCCTTCCCACTGAAGAAAGAGGCTTCGGTTGTTCATTTACTCTGCTTTTATTTCTTGTTTGGTTCCTAACAAGAGTTGCAGTACCTGCTATAAACAACTGAACTTTTTCAGTTAGCTAATTTCTACAATTTTGATTAACTGCACTGTATGCTTCTGCCATAATACAGCCCCGGTCCTTCGATGTTTCAAGTCTCCATGCTTGCAGTTCGCTCTGAAAAATAAAAGGAACACTAAAGGAAAGGAAAATGCTAAGTCGAACTAGATTGAAAGGTCAGACGTGTAATAACGGCTTTTTCATTCGTAACCAGAGCAGAGCTTTTGCTAGTGAGATGACGAAAATTGTAAATTGTTGTGACACCACCTATATTCACCTGTGATACTTCTCATGGGACGTCAACGCTGGTCATTTCACAGGGAATGGCAGAGGGGAATGTCATAAGAGTTTCACATCGACTCGTCAGTACTGGCGGGGGGGGGGGGGGGTGGACTCAATTTGCATGGCAACAGCGAGACCTTCGGTGGTAGTTTTCTACGCAATTCAGTCACACACTGGCACAACGAAGACAATAATAGACTTCTAAATAGTCTTGGGGCCTAACTAGGCCTAATACTTTCCTTTAGTGTCGCTTTGAGATCGGGCTGAAAGTGCAAGATACAGTTATTGCAAATGACGTATGCTTTTTACTGCGTTTCCTGGTCTGGTACAGCCTGCAGAAACAGGTACTCGCACATTCCCAGTCTGTGAGACTTGCTTCTGCATAATAATTACCTGTGGAACATGCAACATGCAAATAAAGCTGTTTTTCATGTAGTTTTTTTTTCCAAAATTATACATGCAGATTGGCCCTGCTGCTGATGCTGACGCAGAACCCACCCTTCTCGCGACGCGATGACAGCCCGTTCAACACCGAAGAGCTTGCCGAGAGGCTGTGGAAGCTGATGAGGTGAACTCAAGTGGCATTGCTTCACGGTTGTATTTTCAGCACTAAAGCACTTTGGGTCTTCATCTCCCATCTACTTCCTGTGGAAATTCATAATGGAACTCGCCGCTGACATGTAGTTCAACAAGCAAGGAAGGATGTTGTGTGGACGGAGATGAGGACAGAGAAAGAATGCACAGACAATGACACAGGCAGTAACTTGCAACTGCTTTATTCAGGGCAAATAGGCTGGAATGTATAAACAACGATTACACATGGACAGAGCGCAACAATGAGTGCACACGTCAGATAACCTAACAAGGCAAACCACTTCTCAAAGAAGCTTATCTCTCTATTGAACAGCTTAAAGGGGGACACCTCCATTAACACACCACCGGTCATTACACCTCTGGACACCTCCGGCCATTCAGGCAACGGTCTTCCTGGCCTACATAGGACTTGCCGCATGGGCCAGGCTCCACTGCCTGAATGACCAAGCCAGGGAACACGAGCGAAAATTTTAGAAAGACGACCTGGTGCCTTTGCCTGTGCACGGCGACGACTGTTCGTGTGAACCGTGTTTCCAGGAGATTCTAGGCAAGAACAAAGACCAGACTGCATGTGAACTAATGGAAGCCTATCACACAAAAAAACGACTTTCTCAAACAGTATTGGCGACACCTCCATTAAGCTGTTCGATGCGGTGATTAACTTCTTTGACAAGTGGTTGCCCCGTTAGGTTATCAGACATGTGCACTCATTCTGTATACACCTATTCCCCTTCCCCCAATGCCGAACAGCAGGTCAGAACATTTATTCAGGCCAACCTCTCAGCTTTTTTCTCAGCTGATGATGACACCAGTGGCCATGAAATGCAATGATTGCTCACGTTTCTTTTCAAGCATAGCAATATTTTTATTCTTCTGGAAATCTAGGAGTCCCATATTAATAACTCTTGAACTGCTTTTTGAGGCTGACTAGCAGTCACAATTCTGATTCTCTTGCCAGGCTATTAAAAATTAGTAATTAGTGTTTTGCATAATAATCCCCAAACTTACTCTCAAGCTTTGTCTTCTAACGTCATAAATCATACATATTGTTACATGTGCAAAGACACAGATGAGAGATGCTATTTACACGCTATTTACACTGGAGCCAGGCAGCCAGGCTGACACTCGCTCGTGCCAAGGGCACCGACCAACTTCTTCGTCGTTTTCGGGGCGGCTCGTCTCTTGAGCATCGCTCAATCATATCGTAATAATATGTATTGAGCCACATGGTGAAGTATTACCTGCCTTATCAATGCGCACGCTGTCATCTCTCATTATGTATGTCTCATCTTAGCGTAAAAGTGCATCTGTTTGTTTATTTTCTTATTGCAGTTCCGCACTCTCTCACGACTCACGCCTGCGATGTGCCGTGGTGGACTTGTATTACGTTTTGTATGGAAAGAGCAAGCCGTCATGCCTGCCAGGTCCCGACGCCAACCGTTCATCAGTACGTGTGTTGGTATTCAAAAAATTTGTGTGCAAATTAGAGTTGCTAGCTTTGTTGTGGCACAAAAGCTGCCTTCTACAGGTTTTCCCGCTCAATTTAATCCAAGCGCCAGTCAATTTAATCCGAGCGCCAGTCAATTTAATCTAAGCGTCAGTTAATTTAATCCAAGTGCCAGTGATTTTAATCCGAGCGCCACTCAATTTAATCCAGACGCCACTCAATTTAATCCAAACGCCAGCCGAAATAATCCATGCGCCAGTGAATTTAATCCAGACACAACGGAATTCAAGAACCTTTGGATTTCAAGACTTCTGAAAATTTGTGAACACATTATGAGTTAACAGCTTGAAAATGAAAGAGCAAGGTGGTAGACCAGTAGCTATCCTGCCACGGGACTAACGACCACTTTTGGAGGTTTTGAAGCGAAAAGATTCACTACGCTAGCGTAGTCAACATCGCGCATCGCGCGAGCCAGCGTATGTCGGAATTGGCTCCGTGAGCGTGTTGGGAGTCAAATTGGCTCCGTGAGCGTGTTCGGAGTCGAATTGGCTCCATAAGCTTGTTCGGAGTCGGCGCAGGTGGCCACTGCCGCGCGCTATGCGTCATTGTTTGACGTTAGCCGCAAGCGCGTGTTTATCGCGGAGGCCGACTATATAACCGCTTGCCAGAGTGTAGGCGTGCGCATTCAACATGGAAGGAGCAGAAAGATACTACCGATAGGAAGAGCTGTGTTTATGGCTGTAAAGAAATCGCAAGACACTGTGCCCAACAATGATGAATAAAGAAGTTTAATAATCCTGCATTACTTATGGTATATATCATTGATAAGTAATTTGCATAACTACACAAGGCACACGTATAGCATAACCATAAGCTAACGAAAGCATATTCATAAGTGAAACCGTAAGCATAACCATAGCCTAAATAATAAAGCATAACCATAAGCTGAACCGTAAGCATATCCATTACTTAAAACGTAAGCATATTCATAAGTTAAACGGTAAGCATATCCAAGGCTAAATCATAAAGTATAACCATAAGCTAAACCGTAAGCATAACCATAGGCTAAATGATAAAGCATAACCATAAGCTAAGCCCCAGCAAATTTTTTTTTTATTTTCTGCTTCGTTATGACAGTGACACAGAAGATGAAAATTCTCCAAAATAATTGAGAGGAAACGTCAGCATGAGTACGTCGAGGTAATGGTGCACATGCGATTTGGTCCTGGCTATCATACAAAACAATAAAGGTTGACTCGATGATAATCACTAGGCTCTCGCCGGGAGGCTTCGGTCGGTAGCAAATACGATTCACTATTCTACTGCGACATCCGCAGCCTCCAATCAAAGACCTTGTCATCGGTACCACTAAAACAGTCATGAATACCATTTAATTGCATAACTGATATGGTGGAGTCACTAGTAATCACAAATGAAATACAAGGCGCAGTTCGGGGTTCTTGGTGTTTTGCGCAACATGACATCATATACATCCAATGAAATACGATGAAACGAGTGACTCACTATGCCTACTATAAACTCGTATACTTATGTCACTGGTGAATATTATTCACCTATTTTACTATCCATGAGGCAGCTTTCCCTCGTGAGTGCCGTCAGTAGTATCAATGAAGCTGTAGCATTTTGCGTTACCACCGCCAACAGATACCGCCGAGTCTTTAGTCATCATTAGTGATGCGCTCACTATAATGTTCTGAAATTTTCATGCAGAATAGCGTCATAGATATGAAATGAAATGTACTTCAGACGGCTATTCACTAACTATAATTTCATAACTATAGGAAATACTAAGATTGATTCATCTAGTGATGAAGGATCACTTTGTGTAGTTTGATGGTCAGAGCCGTTATTCATGCACGCCGTGAATCGTATAAATGAAAGTGTCAATAAATGAGAGTTTTAATCAGTCAACATTGCTAATTGACATCGCAGAGCCAATAATGATCACTAGCGATAAGCTCTGTTCAGTGTTCTTGCACTCTTATGCCGCATAGCATCATGCATGTCAAATGTCAAAGGTCCATTGTATGGGATGCTCTCTTGTCAATATTCCTGTATAATTCTGTTCACTGTGTGCATCCGCTGGATGCGCGCTTGTGAAGCAAAGGCCAGGCGTTCCTGAGCTTAATCAATGGCTGACAAAAGTGGCGAATCTTGAACTGCGGGAAAGCTTACTCTCGCGACCGCCATGAGCCTGCCACTTTGTGTTTCGACTTTAAGAAGCCCTTCGAACGGCCACAATGAATTTTCCCGTTTGAGTATCACAGTTTCGCTTCCGGTCTTTGCCATATGCTACTGGCTAGGCAAAAGTAAGACCATCCCTATATAGTATGGGCTCGCAAGAAGCTAGGTGGGTTTTGGAAAAGCTAGACTTCTGAGCATCAAAGTGCTTTGATGTCGTAGAGAAAAAGTTCAAAGTAATTTTTATTCATCAGCCTAATAATTTGTGCTAACGTGTCAACTTACACCAGTGAACGCAAGGAGGCGAACCGAAGCTTGGCTGATATTTATCGAATGTTTCTCGCTCAAATTTCGCAGAAGGTTCAAGATAGTGAAAGCCATTTCTTGCAGGGTGCGAGCAGACGATCAATGAAGTTGCAGTGGTCTGTGGGGTGTTACCACGATTATCCGGATATCGTAAATGAGGCATTTCATTATATCGCGTAATAAAGACCATAAGAGCTTGCGTCTGAGAATTATGGCAGCTTTGTACAAAACATAAATTCTTTAACTAATGTTCGAGAGGAAAGCCTACCATTCTAACTAAAGCAGACGACATGCGGCTGATTCTATCAGGGGTGCCGCACTTCCGTGCAGACGACAGGCAAATGACCAGTGTCAGTCGTTGTGCGATCATCGTGAGAGGCGTGCCTGAGCTTTAATGTAAAGTGAATATTTTGAAAATTTGTGCCATGGAAGCGGGCAAGGTGCGAGCTACTGGAGGACCAAGAAAGATGCCTGATGAAGAAAAGACCAAGTACGCTCGCGTTTCTGCCGTGGATCGTTCCCGCATCATCGATGCGTACCGACAAGGTGGGGACTTAAAGCAATTGGCCCAAACACTGGGAATAAATATAAAGACTGTGCGCTCAATCACCGCAACAGATTGCGAAACAGCCAAGAAACGTGGTGGCTCATCAAAAAAGTTTGACCAAGATGTGGTCAATACCCTGCGTGAAATTCTAGAAAAGAACCCATCCTTCACACTTATGCAAATCCGGATGTCGTTGACAGAGAAGTTTCCCGGTACCGCAATCAGCAAGTCTACCATCGATCAGCTTCTCAATGGCCATGGTTATACACTTAAGTTAATTACACAGAGGCCAATTGACCGTAACCGTGCTGATGTCAAGGAAGAGCGCCGCAAGTTCGCTCAATGGCTCCAAAACGAGGGTACCACAGTCACGCGGTACTACATCGACGAAACGAATTTCAACGTGTGGTGCGCAAGAAGTTTTGGCTGAGCGAAACGAGGCGCCCCAGCTATTCGTCTTGCAACCAGCACCAAGGGCGCGAATATAAATGTTTTGGCTTACATGTCTGCAAATGGCCTTCTGCATTGGACTTTAGTGGACAAGATCCACTGGGCTGTATTCAACGAATTTCTCGATGATCTGTCCAAGAAGGTTCATCATCAGGAACCTGGCAGCGAAGCTGTGTTCTTGTTTGATAACGCTCCAGCGCACCGCCGCGCTGAGGAGGTTGTCTTGGCCACCAATGATCACTCACTGAAGCGGCTTCCACCCTACAGCCCATTCTTCAATCCAATCGAAGAAGTTTTTTCGAAGTTCAAGGCTGGTGTGAAGGCTTTTCTTGCTGAATGGCGCAACCGTCTTTTCATGACGCCACCAGGTATCTCCAAGAAACAGCATCGCCAGGCACTGTTGGTTGAGGCCGCGGGAGAGTCAATGCAGCACATCCGGCGAGTTGAATGCGCTGCCTACGACAGGCACAACTACACTTTTGTGCAAGCTGCCCTAGCGTGCCACGATATGTGAAAACTGGTCAGTGCTGCACTCAAAGGAAAGTCGACAGTCTTGCAACAAAGTGCTTTTGGTTTATATTAATAAAGTTTCCTCTCGCAGATCTACACATAGCTCTTATGGTCATTGTTTACATAAACGATTCACAGGTGTCGCCTTTGCAACGCAATCAATTGCTCCATAAGAGTTTAAAGGCACTTAACATACTAACCTTCTGCTAAATTTCGAATTAGCTCTTTTGCACATCAGTCTACTATAAGCCAATTGATGAAGCGTTGCTCCTGCTACGTTAACATTTCTGTTTCCATTTATTTCTTCAAGTCAATTGGTGCCTGTTGCGCCGTTCTAGTGAAACAAGCCTTAAGAATTCAGAAATTTAGCAACTATAACCTCACCTCGGCTTCTTTGCATCAATTGGCTCACACATGTCAGTTCCTAGTGGTCATAATCGAATCACCTTTTGAGTGACCATTCATTTTATGTCAATGAAGCTGTGATTTGCGAGTAGTCAAGAAAATTGAAGCGAACATAGTCACCATTGACCACCAGTATTTCGACCACATCTGCAATCTCAGAGGAAAAATATTCACCTATAGCAAAATGAACGAATGATGGCTACCATTGTCAAAGTGACTCATGATTACTAGTGACTAATTTTTAGCAACCCCAGGTTATAAAATTTGAATCATCCTTCAAATTATCATTTGACATCCATGACACTGCAAACTCTAATTGTAACAGAGCGCTGAACTGAGCTTATCACTAGTGATCACTAATAACTCCTTACTATCAGGTAGCAATGGTAGTAGAGAAAATACTAATTCAATAACATTTTGATATATATCAATGACTATTAGATATCAGTTGGCAGTGGTAACGCAGAAGTGCTCATCGTGCTACAGCTTCATTGATACTACTGACGGCACTCACGAGGGATAGCTGCCTCAGGGATAGTAAAATAAGTGAATAATATTCACCAGTGACATAAGTATAAGAGTTTATAGTAGGCATAGTGAGTCACTCGTTTCATCGCATTTCATTGGATGTATATGATGTCATGTTGCGCAAAACACCAAGAACCCCGAACTGCGCCTTGTATTTCATTTGTGATTACTAGTGACTCCACCATATCAGTTATGCAATTAAATGGTATTCATGACTGTTTTAGTGGTACCGATGACAAGGTCTTTGATTGGAGGCTGCGGATGTCGCAGTAGAATAGTGAATCGTATTTGCTACCGACCGAAGCTTCCCGGCGAGAGCCTGGTGATTATCATCGAGTCAACCTTTATTGTTTTGTATGATAGCCAGGACCAAATCGCATGTGCACCATTACCTCGACGTACTCATGCTGACGTTTCCTCTCAATTATTTTGGAGAATTTTCATCTTCTGTGTCACTGTCATAACGAAGCAGAAAATAAAAAAAAATTTGCTGGGGCTTAGCTAAGGTTAGGCCTGGATATCTCGAAGCGAAAAGCTTCGGTGATGCTTATGGTTTAGCTTATGGTTATGCTTTATCATTTAGCCTATGGTTATGCTTACGGTTTAGCTTATGGTTATACTTTATGATTTAGCCTTGGATATGCTTATGGTTTAACTTACGAATATGCTTACGTTTTAAGTTATGGATATGCTTACGGTTCAGCTTATGGTTATGCTTTATTATTTAGGCTATGGTTATGCTTACGGTTTCACTTATGAATATGCTTTCGTTAGCTTATGGTTATGCTATACGTGTGCCTTGTGTAGTTATGCAAATTACTTATCAATGATATATACCATAAGTAATGCAGGATTATTAAACTTCTTTATTCATCATTGTTGGGCACAGTGTCTTGCGATTTCTGTACAGCCATAAACACAGCTCTTTCTATCGGTAGTATCTCTCTGCTCCTTCCATGTTGAATGCGCACGCCTATACTCTGGCAAGCGGTTATATAGTCAGCCTCCGCGATAAACACGCGCTTGCGGCTAACGTCAAACGATGACGCGTAGCGCGCGGCAGTGGCCACCTGCGCCGACTCCGAACACGCTTATGGAGCCAATTCGACTCCGAACACGCTCACGGAGCCAATTTGACTCCCAACACGCTCACGGAGCCAATTCCGACATACGCTGGCTCGCGCGATGCGCGATGTTGACTACGCTAGCGTAGTGAATCTTTTCGCATCAAAACCTCCAAAAGTGGTCGTTAGTCCCGTGGCAGGATAGCTACTGGTCTACCACCTTGCTCTTTCATTTTCAAGCTGTTAACTCATAATATGTTCACAAATTTTCAGAAGTCTTGAAATCCAAAGGTTCTTGAATTCCGTTGTGTCTGGATTAAATTCACTGGCGCATGGATTATTTCGGCTGGCGTTTGGATTAAATTGAGTGGCGTCTGGATTAAATAGAGTGGCGCTCGGATTAAAATCACTGGCACTTGGATTAAATTAACTGACGCTTAGAATAAATTGACTGGCGCTCGGATTAAATTGACTGGCGCTTGGATTAAATTGAGCGGGAAAACCTGTAGAATGTTATGGGGGGGGGGGGGAGGCAGGACACAGTGCTAGATTATCTGTCGTCACCCATGCATCTAAATTATACAAAAAATGAGAGTAAACTTGTGGTAAATTTCATGCACCTAAATATGCAACATCTTTAGTATAATTTCATGCACCTAAATATGCAACATCTTTAGTATATTTTCTGTATTTAAGTGTAGCAAACTAGCAAGTGATGTTATAACGAAAGCTTATACGCAACCTATACTGTAACTGTGGGCACTAGTGATAATCCGCATTAGCACTTTCACCGAAATTAGTGTTTTTAGGCTCTAAAATTCACTCTGAGCAGTCGATCTTGCTATTCATTCTTTATATCTAGTGGTTGTTACCGTGACTGAACCTTCAAACATTCACCCAGAGAAGGCCAAGAACGAGTAAGTACATGCTGGTTACATGTTTGAAGCAGCAAGTTGGATGAAGAAATGTGTAAGACAAGCATCGTGTAAGGCAACATCTGTTTTTAAAAAAGTAGGTTGTACTTATCTTGGATTGTAGCGGGAAGTGACACGGACAGAGACTATAAGCAGACAGGACGTCTCTGTCCGTGTCACTTCATGCTACAATCCAAGATCATGTTACCGTACCAACTCGCCCAACTTTCTGTCCTATTGCATTTAGTTGTACTGGTTGAATAACTGGACACATGGCAATCTTAGTGCACACGCACTGCACTTAAGCTTCTAACTTCACTTGCGTAACAGTGTCATGTGGTCAGAATGGCACGCTGCTAGCTGGAAAGGCAACAGCAACAATGAATCATTAAAATGTAAACTTTTTCATTAGTTAAACTCATGTTCACTAGTGGAATGTATGCCTCTGCAGCAGGGAAAGCACAGTTAGTCGCTGCATCAAGTGACTAACTAACATTTGGCCCTATATTTACAGGCCGTCATTGTGAATTCCAGGTTAGCAGGCAGTCATCACGACGATTTGATATTGTGCTGCATTCTTATCAGGGCGAATATGTCGGGTACCAATAGGGCCCACTATAGTAGAAGCCATGAAACTCGTGATATAGTTACGATCTGACATGCATGTTTTTGAGCCAAGGCTGAAACTAAACAAAAGCAGGCAAAAGCCAAACATGGTAACCCTGATGACGCGCTATAACTTTAAAAAAGAAAGTGTAAAGGTAGTGCACATGGCAGCAAGTAATAAATGCTACATGCACAAAGCACACCTGTTTATTCACCATAGAAAAGGAGCAATTTAAGGTTTGGAAACAAACAATGCTAAACGCTGAACATGAAAATGAGAAAACTCAGGACACCGAGGTGGCTACAAATTCAAATATTTATTACATCAAAGGTTTATAAACCTTTCAAGTGGGATTAAAAGAAGCAAAGAAAAATACATGGAATTAACACTGAAGACATACAAATATAAACTGGTAGTCAGCACAGCGGCCAGTGTCTACTCATCCTCGCGTCCTGTTCAGTGCTGTTTGCTTGCAAATAGTGTGTACCACGCAACTAGTCCACCTAGTCACATGAATCCATGTTAAGTTGCAGTTCCTGCTAGCTGCATTGTTCTGATTGGAGAGTCGTGCTTCGGCTGCTTTCCACTGCTTTTAAAACAAATTCAGCTCTGCCTGAAACCTTACATGTTACCCACAACTTAACACAACACTGGTACAGTTGTTAGTGAAGTTGGCTGTTGCAGCAACAGGCTGCAGTGATTTGTTGGATCGGCGAGTCCTTAGGTGTTTCTCTTTCCCGCAGTTGTCTATGGTGCTCAGCCTGAAAGAAAAGAAGGCGAAGTTCCAGGAGCCTGCAGCTCCTGAGGACGACTTCTTTTCGGTGAGAAGCGGAGCTCATGGCTCTTGCATATTTTGTCTCCTGCATGCAGCTTGGCCAAGTAGGTTAGAAGTAACCACTGGGAGGATGATTTGATTTAGTCATCAGTTCTGTGACGGCTTGTGCTCGTCTGCTAGATAAGCACTATTGCTTGATATAACTTGCCCATAAACGGCATCATGATGGATTACTGTGGCACCCAGAAAGTTAAAGTGTGGAATATGAAGTGTTCCAATTTATTGTCGATGTTGGTCAGCGGCAGCTTTCACATGGAAGTGTTGCATGCCTGAAACGAATGCTGTCCTCCGGCG
Organism: Dermacentor albipictus; assembly: GCF_038994185.2. Taxonomy (NCBI): domain Eukaryota; kingdom Metazoa; phylum Arthropoda; class Arachnida; order Ixodida; family Ixodidae; genus Dermacentor; species Dermacentor albipictus. The sequence continues at coordinate 38,917,907 of NC_091826.1, forward strand.
CATTGAATCTATCAAACGACACCGACAAGTTGCGCCGCGCCCTGTGACGCACGCTTTCCCTCAGCACCCCAACTACGCAGTAGCTTTTTTTTTTTTTTTTTGCGATTGACCGCTACTTTTTCTCAGACGCTAACATCCGTTCCCAAATTATTTAGATGTTGCGGCACGTTAGTTGGTCAGAAAGTGCGTGCAATTCCGTGACCCTAGCCAGTTTCCCGAAAGGTTATGTATGGCCTTAGAGACAGCCTCATGTCGGCAATCTTGGAGGCTTTACCTGATCTAATAATAGCCTAGCGATCGATGTGGTGGCGCTGGCTGACATGCCCGTACAAGCTATTTTCAACAAACACGCGCCCGACGCGTCTCTGCTGATCCAGTTGCTGCCGACGTTCGTTCGTTTGTTTATTTTTTCGATGGTTGCCGGCTCTCGACTTCTTTACGACCGCGACGGCGGTGGTCGATCAGCGCTACTGATAAACGCGTCGTTGGCTCCGTGTCCTTTTCTTTTGCCGTTTACAAACTCGTCCGGATCGCTCGCGTGTGTACTTAGGCCTCGTTTCGACGGCGGAGTGCCGCCGAGACGGCCGAAGCCAGCGGTATCTGCGTCGGAACGAGAACAGCCGCCAGCTATGCGCCGGTCGGGCGATCACGCAGCAGGAAGAGAAGCGAAGCGCGTCGCGTTTACTCCCCTTGGCGCCGTTCCCGTAGTGCCCGCTTTCGTGAAATCCGGCACTATCGCGGCGACTCCGAGCGCAGCAGGTCGGGCGCGCTTCGACGTTACGCCCCGTTTCAGACTCCGTTGAGGGACGGCCGTACGCGGCGTTTAGTTCGATTGCCTCTGCGCCCGACACCGGCCGGGCCTCCGTAGTTGGTCGGCGCCTTCTCGTTGACCCGCGAACTTTTCGCTTCGCGCGTTTTCCACGATGAGCTCGCGGCAGGCGCGTCGCAAGACGCTGTCTTTCGAAGAGAAGATCGCCATCATCAACGCCGTGTCGAACCGCAACGGCAAGAAGAAAGACGTGGCGGCGCGCTTCGGCGTGCGCCCGAGCACGCTGTCGACCATCCTGAAGCACAAGGACCGCATCTTCACCGCCGTCAGCTCGGGCACGAGCGCGTCGCGCAAGAAGCTGCGCGCCTCCACGTACCAGGACGTGGACAAGGCCGTGCTGCGCTGGATCCTGGACATGCGCACGCGCAACGTGCCGCTGAGCGGCGCCATGCTCCAGGAGAAGGCGCGCGACGTCGCCTGCCGCCTGGGCTGCGACGAGTTCAAGGCGAGCCCCGGCTGGCTGATGCGCTTCAAGAACCGGCACGCCAGCCTGGCCGGCCTGCGGCGCGGCGAGTGGCTGCCGCTGCCGGACCTGAACGGCGGCGCGGTGCTCGAGGACGCCGAAGACGTCCTGGACGCCCTGAGGGAGTACCGCGCCCGAGACGTGTACGCCGCCCAGGAGACGGCGCTCTTCTACCGCGCGCTGCCGCACGAGACGAGGGCCTTCAAGGAGGACCCGTGCGTGAGCGGCTCCCGGAGCGCGCAGCGCCTCACCGTGTTCCTCTGCTCCAACATGGACGGCAGCGACAAGCGGGTGCCACTAGTCATCGGGAAGAGCGAAAGACCCAAGTGCTTCCGCGGTTCCAAGTGCGTTCCAGTCAAGTATGTGTCGCACCCGAAGGCCTGGATGACTACGCTCTTATTCTGCAACTGGCTGTGCGACTTCAACGCCAGCATGGCCGAAGAGGGCCGCTCGGTGTGCCTTATGGTGAGCCGGTGTGCTGCGCACATCGTCGGCGACCTCACCCTGTCCAACGTCCGTGTGTGCTACGTCGGTGCCGACGGCCACTCGTCGCTGCCCTGTCCGCTGAACCTGGGAGTCATGAACAGGTTAAAATGCGCCTACAAGCAGAGCCTGATCGAGAGGTTCCTGCTGAACATTCGGCTCGACAGGGACATGAATGTCGACCTTTTTCAGGCGCTGCAGATGCTAGTCGAAGCGTGGAAGTCCGTGAAGCCCACGATGATATTGTCCTGTTTCCAGAGGGCTGGCATTGACGTAAAGCCAGACTTGTCCCAGCTGTCCAGGGAGAACGACGTTGAGAACGCCATGACGCTTCCTCCGGCACTGGCCAAGTCGTGGCACCTTCTTCGCATGTGTGGCTTCGTGCCTGAAGACGTCAGCCTCAATGACTTTGTGTACTGTGATGCTTGGGCTGTTTCGACGGAAGAGGAAAACGGTGAAGTTATCCTTGGTAGTGTTCAGAATGACCTTTTATTTGAAGAACGGGAGAACTGTGATCCGAGGCTACCAAAAGAGCCAACTTCGAGAGATGTACTTGATGCCATTGACCTGCTGCGGACTCACGCTGGTACTCGGGAAGACTTTGACGTGGCCTTCGAAGCCATCCAAGTGTATGAGAGCTGCATCAAGGCAGTTCTGTGGAAGCAGATACAAGCTGCGGTAATGGTTTTTCTCGTGGTTCAATGTCGCCTTAACTTAAAATTTGTGAACACTGTGTTGTTGCAATTTCCAAGTCACCTTCTTCTGTATTGTCACTGATTTGTAAAGGAACACGGTTGGTTCTTGTTAGTAATATGATTAACGGGACAAAGAAAGAGAGGATGATAAGTTGGTGCTATGTTCCTGCATATCACCATCATCTTGTAAGATGTTCCACGTTATTCTTCATCGATTGGCCAATTGAATATTGTGATTTTCCATGCAAATAATGTTTCCTTGTTCAAAAGTCCACCTGAATTATTGTGTTGGTCATGGTTCATTTCTTGAAGTTATGGTGGCAGCTGATCTATGTAAAATTGAAGTATTTGTTGCGGTTTTCACAGTAGTTTGTGGGGGCAAAAGCATGAAATGCTATGACTTTCAGTCTTGTTTATATCTTCAGTGGTGTTGCCTGAGACAAGCTGGGATGTTATAATGTAAATATTCTATTCCAGTTATTTTGCTTTTCAAGCTTTGTCATTGATCCAAATGCAACTTTCGCTTCGTTATTACTAGGATCAGCCAGTCATGAGTAACGTGCAATAAAAAAATAGAATTAAGCTAAAATAATTACTATATTAAACTACCTGGTTGGATTGAGAGGAAGCTTTACATTTGGAGCTTGTATCTAAATATATGGGAACGGAGAAATGTCTTTCTATGCGTCCACTGTTTTGCTTAAGATATAAGGTTAGAATGTACTGGTCATAGGGGGATATTTTTATTTAAGCTATCAGTACTTTACAGAAGTATTCGAAAGTTGCATTAGAAGAAAGACGAGCACTAGGCTTACAACTGTAACTAAGCGGTAAAGAAATGACGTCGCAGTTCTGTAACCTGCACTTATTAAAGCATCTAAACCAGACAAAATTGATGTACTTACGGCGCTATAAAATACACAGGAAATTTAATTGAGAATAGGACCTTTGCAAAACCCTCGTAAACATTGCAACATTTTCACATAAAGCTCTAAACAAATATACATAGTATCACATTGTACACTTAAAATGCTGTCATGCAAGCCCATTACAGAGCTGTGACTTTTGTTTTTGGTTGAAAGTTGTGGATTTCTAAATGTTTCACTTCTTTCTTACTATGTTTTGGCAATGTTTGGTAAGAAACTATGAGGCTCAACGTAAAATTATTTTTTCTACAGTGCTGTTAACTTGCACTTTCTGTCTCAAAAAGCAACAAATTTTATTCGGATCGCTTCAGCGGCTGTCTGATGAGAAAATTTCAACATTTCACGAGTGTTTGAATAAGTTTTCAAAGCTTTCTCTCAGATGGGCACTAATGTGAAACACCAAGTCAGTTAAGACTGATTTAGTAATTCTCTCAAAAGTATATTTTCATAAATTTAACAGCAAGATGTTGATTAATATAGAAAGGCCAAACTTCAGTTTTTCTAATTTCATGCTGAGGCAGCAGTGTCTGTATGTAAGTGTGGCTCCACGGATGTCAGACGTAGGCTGACCGAGCTGCCAAGCGTTTTCATTCCAAAAAAATACATTCCAGCCTATGAAAAAGTAAGCAGTAGATCTGGGATGATGATGGCTGCATACATACAAATTAAATTAATAGTGCTTACATTATTTTCTCTTACTTGGGCTGTTGTGGTGCGATAAGTGCTTTCAAAATTCTCTTAATTTCACTCTTTGGTGCCTTTAGAATGCAACGTAGTTCATCTTTGCCAACGAAAAAGCAGACAGCGTCAAAATGCATGATGTCTCGGCAAGTTGACGTGGAAACTGTCATTAATTCTTGCTTCCTTTTATGTCTTAACCACGAAGGCCCCTCTTGGATGCTCTATACTGGCGGACAACTTTCTGTTGCTATGGAAGGAAAGCTGCTGTTGCATGGCTGTTGTGCGTCTGTTACCGTGCCAAGTAGTCCGGCAGCATTTGACAGTGCTTTTGGTTGCTCGGAACAGACACTCAATCAATGCAGCTTCCACGTGCGACAGTTTCGCATTTCTCCAGACGCAGAAGGGAAAAGCTACAGAATAAGTCAACCTTTACATGGAGTGGCGTGTTCTGTCCTACTTAACTGTTGCTAATAAGGTGTTTGTTTTGTATTCCCCAGCCTACACTAGCATAGATGAAAACGCGGGACTCTTTTCAGAAGCGTTCTCACTTGTGCGCGCTTCGCCTCTGTGACTTTCTCTTCATAGCCACGGAAAGTAGTCCGCGAGTATAAAAGCGTTTTGCGCTCTTTGGGTGTATATTTGACGCACAGCAATAATCATCCATCTAGCATGTCTGCGCTTTCTTCAACGTCGCGCGCCCGCCACTTCCAGGCCACAAACGGCCACGTGCATTATCAGCGCGACATGGCATTCTTGACAGGAAAATAGTGAGCGGCAGTTTTCAAGAAAGGAAGCTTGAGCAATACCGGTGACATACATTCTTGTGGGACGAAGGCACACACAAGAAGGTGTAACTAGAATGCTGTAAAAGTGGCTTTATTTTTTCTTTTAGTAGTAGAAGCCTAATGTACTAATATATCCAGGAGAGCGTGTTGTTGGGCGAGTTGGTCGTACGTACTTAAAGAAGGGAATTGCGCAAAAAAGACAGGTTCTAGCCAGCCTTTGCTGGCTAGAACCAAAATCTTGAAGCGCAGTCGTAACCAGGTAGCACGTGAACTCGCAGAGGCTTTTTACATTGATAAGTCAGGGGATGAATGCGTAAGCGATTCTAGTATCAATTTGTATAAGAAAGAGAAAACGTTCTTGGCATGTGCGCTTAGGCAATGATTGAATAAGAATCTAGGTATATATATATTTATGTTCTTTCTGAATAAAATCATTTGCGAGTTTGCGCCCGTCCATGTCCTTACTCGTCCGTGTCTTTTTTAGCGCAATTCCCTTCTTTAAGTACTAATATATCTCAACCTGTCTTCAGTGTTCCATTATAGTGCTGCTGTTGCATCGGAGTGATGGCTGTGACACACTGTTCAAGCTCTCTACTTGGTATTTGGTCATGGCGTACTACACGTGGCAATCTTTCTGATCTTGCGCTTGCAAGTTTCTGGTTTTCCCAACCCTTGTGAGCCAGTTTGTCTCTGAGCGCTCCGCCCTTTTCATTCCCGTCTTTTCCTTTTTTTCTTAGATGAAACTTGAGCAAGGCAACATTGTGTCCGGTGTGGAACTCTTGGCCGAGGCTGCCCTCACTGCGACCGAGCGGCTCGACACGCAGGTGATTCTCCTGCAAGACGCTGAGCACATCAAGACGGAGGTGCGTTGTCCATGAGTTATTTGAGAGCATGGAACCTGCAGGGAGAGCTGTAGTTGGCTTCTCTATCAAACCAAATGGCCAAATTTTATTGCCGTCAAGCCTCAATATAATGAACCTTGATGTAACGAAATTTGCGATGCAACCAACCATTTTAATTTCCCGATCTTAGTTGCACTGAAAATTGTGTAGAGTCAAACCTCAATATAACGGGCCTCGATTTAACGAAATTCGCGATGCAACGAGCTATTTTCATTTCTCGATCTTAGTCGCATTGAAAACACTGTATTTAATTTTCGCGATTTAACAGAGCAACTTTGTGACAGTTTCGATTTAACGAAGTTTTCGGCCATTGTAGTCGTGCTTGGAGCCTTTATGGCTAGTAAACCTAGCAAAAAACTATCTCGGCCGAGGCAAAAGTTATTTCAAGTGTCCTTCTGCATGAAAATTTTTAGTGCCAAAACCGCTGTCAGCACGCACTCCGGGTTGCAGTAGGCAGGAAACATCGCTATGGTAAACAACTGGGAGAAACATGAGCACTGACAATTCCTTCGGTGCAGGAGGGATGGGGAGGGAGTGAACGTGATCAAGCACCCGCGGGGGGGGGGGGGGGGGGGGGGCAGGAAAACGTGCCTATCTGCCTCCTCCTTGCACATGTCCGTTTTGTGAGCACATCCTATCGCTGCACATCCTATCGGTCTTGGAGGTAACCTCTCCAGCGAAGGCTACGGAACGAACAATTATATATGTACTGGAAACGGGCCAGAAGACAGTGGTGTTTTAGACACGTGTTTTAGAGAGCAGATGGGTGTAGTCAATATTCTAGTTAACCATTTTCGTGCCAGACCACTGTACTGAATGCTGACCAGAAATGGCGAATTTTTTTTTGCTGCAGAATGCTTTGCAAAAAAAAAAACAATATCGACATTGTTTTAAATGTTTAGCTGAACAAAATCGCAACCATGCATTTACTGCACATATGGAGCTTAACAAAGCATTTTACAAAGGAACTGCAAGAAAATGGAAAGTATCGTCAACGAGAAAATGAAAATTTCAAGAGACTCGTTAGTATCGTGAGCGAGCTGAGCTCATCCTTGGCCATTTTTAACCTGAGACATGTAGACGAATCCAGCTCTTCCATGGTGTGGAAGGGGTTAATGTCAAGAACTGGACTTGGCCGGGTAATGTAATGCATAAAGAGGATAACCAGTCCTCTATTACCAGTAAACCAAACACTAGATAACGAGTAATAGATGCTAGAGGAAAGGCATTCCAGCATGGTAGAAGTGTATGTAGTATGACGAGATCAGGAAATTTGCTGGCAGAAAATAGGAGTCGGTTGGCACAAGGCAGAGATAATTGGACATCACCCTGAAAGGCGTTTACTCAGTAGTGAACTTATATTAGCTAGCGATGGTGACATTGATGAAGCCTTGCTGTTATAAAGTCTCATCCTTTAATGGTTGTAGTGGTCAAGCAACTTCGTAATGCTATGGAAGAGCTTGAAATGTTTCATAAAGCAGCTGCAATTATTAAGCACCACTAGCCAACGGGCATGTTACTGGGTGAACTTGTGCTATGTTCTCGCACAACCGATCACAGACTTTAAATATTGTGCCATCTTAGGAAACATGAGCACTGCGGATAATTAAAGGCGTTGTGGAATGCCACATTCTACAACTCCCTGAAAGTGCATGCCACAAAGAAAGGGAACGATTCCAGCCTAGAACAGCGGTTCTTGTTGTCATTCAGAGTACAATTCTTATCTCTTGCATGCCTTTTTTTCACTGTAGCAAATTCTTGTTCGTGTACAGTCAGCCACATAAGCTTACAGTGCACAGGATTTGTGGAAAAGGTGATTCCCGCAAAGCTTGGCTACTGAGGCCCCAATTCAAGTTTTCAAGCTGTAATAGTTTTTATGACCTACACACCGATCCATTAGAAGTTCCACGTCTTCATTGACAGAGCACAAATTCAAATTTGCCATGAACCTGCATCCCACAAGCTTTTGTGGCTCACTGTGCATGACTACTGGATTTGATTAATTGCTAATATGTTTCTCCGACTTGTTTGTTATTAACAGCATTCAGTCTGCCCAATTACGACACAGCTGATGGAGGTGCATACACTGCTTGCATGCTATCTTTCTTGCACTATTTTAGATTACAAGTCTACAGTGCTGTTAAAAGCACTGTAGACTTTGTAGTGCTGTTAAGCATGTTGGGGCTTCATGCTTCTAACAGATTATGTTGTGCTGCCCCGAAAATCGTTAATTGGGGACCTCTCTCTTTCGAAGCTCTGTCATAACCAGTGGGATGAAAGGTGCTTGGGTGCAATCTGTCTTAGAAGCACTTGCTTGAAGTTTCAAGTTCAATATCGTTTCGCATGCAGAGGTGTTGGAAGTTGGGCTTGGCTGCTTGCAAGAACCTCCGTCTGCATGAAAATGGCGATTTCCTCTTCCATGCCATAAAGCACCAGAGCCGTGGTGGTGTGACCTTGGCCGTCTGTTGATCTGGCACCCCCTCTCTCCTTGCTTTCCTGCTTCTGTCGTTTGGGTTTTTCATTGTAGCTTGGTGTTTCTCGCATGCACTGACTGCCGTCGAGCGTCTGCACTTCAACCACCTTGCACCTGGACGCATTCGTGAATGCCCATGTGCCATGCAAACGCTCACATTCCACTGAATGTCTCGCAGAACGGTCATGCTGACCCAAAACATGAAGCTTCATGACTTTGTCTGCCAAACATTCCTTTTCTGTCTGTCAAGCGCATTTTTTGCCAACAACGATTCACTACAACGGCACTTCATTCCCCCCCCCAACCCCCCCCCCTCCCTCAGGAAGAGGCTGTTGTGACCACACAGTCGCTGGAACCCGTAGACACCGAGATCATTCAGGTGGAACAAGAAGAGGTATATATAGGGGTCGACGAACAGCCGCCGGAGCACGAGCCGCAGCACGAGCCGCAGCACGAGCCGCAGCATGAGCCGCCAGCCGAGCCAGAAGCGGAGCCCCTTGAAGTAGTTGAGCCACTGCATAACGAGCCGGAGGTTGTGGCGCACTCGGACGTGGAGCACATGGAGGTCGAAGCTGAGGTACTGGATTGGTTGATTGATTTATTGAGTGCCTGTTCAGTTCTTGAAGTCAAAGCAAGACTTCCAAGTTGCATTTCCCCTTTCTTTCTACCCCTTCCCTTCTTTCCCCACTTTGTTCATGTTACAAGTTTCTATCCACAATATTGAAAACTGCTCTGAAGAAAGGCACAGCAGCTCAAGCGTCATGCGGAGCTGTTGTTGACATGTTGTTCCATTGTGGTTCCTCTGTATTGTTTTTCTTATCTCGTTCCCGTTTATTAAGCGTATTTTTGTATGGTGCCTTCACATACCTAATTAGTTCATCTACATGGTTTTCTTTTTGTGAATCTTTTTCTTGAATTTCACATTAAAAGGAGTATTGATGTGACGAATTTAATCTTAATTTTTACGTTAAGTGAAGGTCTTTGACCTCAATGTCCTCGAAGAACACCAAGAAGCTTCAGAGTGCATGAAATGATTTGCTCTAATAACTCTTCTACGAGCTAGTTTTGGTTTTGTTTCCCAGGAAGTGCTTGTCATGATGTTATGAAGCTGGTCACATGGGAGCAGAACATTATGACATTTTGAAACTCTCTCTGACTCACTCCGCCATCTGCTATATCGCTACTTGTTGTGCATCCCAATGTAAAAATTAATGTCACATGTTTTCAACTTTCTCAGAAATGCTGCGCAGAATTAAACACACAAAAAAAGGAACACGAAATCTGTACTGTTTCTTGTTACTGCAGGTCTTGTAGTATTCAGGCCTTTTGTTAGTTCATCAGTGTTCATGTTTTATTCTGTACTGTGGTTTTATCATACAGTTAAACCTCGATATAACCAAGTATTTAACTTTTTATAACCCATTCTACATAAAACACCACGTATTTAGAACCTCAATGTAACGGAGTGTGTTCGTATGCGATTTCAATGTAAACGAATTTCGCTTTCGCCACAGACGAGAATGCCGAGACAATAAATGGAAACTTTCGCGGACGCAGACGGTCAAATGATTGAACTGCAAGCGGCTGCTTTGCAAACGCACCTCCTAAATTGCGTGCGGCACGCGGAGAGCGACTGTCGAAGTGGAGCCGCATCATGTTCCGTATAAAGTCCAAGTGCGATAAGATCCTATCGCGCCCCTCACACTGTGATGATAGCGTCGTCCCAGTGTGGGCGACGGGGCGGAGTGGGGGCGGAGTGCACGCCATGGGGCGGAGTGCATGGGGGCGGAGTGCACGCAAAAGCCTGGCTGGCTTCGTTTAATTCGTACCGCGATGTGAAAATGCCGTCGACGCGGTATGAAACCGTGCCATTCGTCACCGACTCCCAAAGTCGTCAGAATGTTTTGTCGTTCAAAGTTCCTTTTTTTTTTTCGATTGCACGATAATGAGGAAAATTCTGTGCCCCCTTTCCGTGTAAGAAAAATCAATCGACGACTGCACTTATTTGCATAAAAGGTCGAATTTCAGTACAACGAAATTTCGATATAAAGAAGCAAATTGCCGATTTTACCTTCTTCGTTATATGGAGGTTTAACTGTAATGGATTACTTGAGTCAACGAAAAGTATGCGAAAGATACACAAAAGTGACAGCTTGCCATGGTAGCTTAGTGACTATGGAATTGCGCTGCTAATTTCGGGGTTGCAAGTTTGACCTAGACCTTGGCGGCCACATTACAATGGTGGTGGAATCTGAATGCAGAAAAGCTTGTGTGCTTTGGTTTAGGTGCATGTAAAGAACCCCAGGGGGGCAAAATTAATCTGGAGTGCTACCCCATTACAGCAGGCCTCCTAATCAGATTTTGGTTTTGGCATGTAAAACCCCAGAGTACTTTTTTATGAAACTGACTTACAATTAATAAATGTAACTTAGCATTTAAAGTGAATTTTAAGACTGATAAGCTTTGCCCTATTAATACATTACCTTCAAAAAACCAAAGAACCCACTCTTCCTGTGACATGAGAAATAGTAAGCCAGACAAGGCGCAATGATAAAGGGCAGATGGCAACGCCACCTCAGCATGACATCATAGATTTTGATGACGTCTGATTGGGCACGGGTAATTTTTTTCTGCAAAGACATTTACTGCTCCACAACAGCTGAAATACAGCAATATACTTCGAAATTTGTAACGACACACTGACATGTCAGCAAAGGATATTTAGTGCGAAGTTTAGAAAAATGAAAGTCTGCCCTTCATTTTCTCATCTCGTTATCGGCCTCACGCTGTAAAATTAACGAAAATATGGTCTTGAAAAGAGTATCAGGCTTAGCTGATTTATTGTTTCTCCTTAGTGTCTAAGTTGTATGAAGAGCACCGAATAGCTCACCAATGTGGATACCAAGTCTACAAAAGATACCAACAGTGTACCTCTGTGCTAAAGCTTTTTGTGGTTATGCTAGAAATTTTTCAGGCAACCTGTGATTGATCTGCTATTCGTGAGGTTTAAAGGGAGCACTTGTGGCATTTTCGACTTGTCATTCCTTTGCGTTAAGTGACCGTTCAGATGTTTTAAACCCTAAAGAGATACTCTTAAGCGCAGGAGCACCCAAAATAAGTTGCATACTTGAATTCTTTTTTCTGTGAATCATTTTTGGTTTTGACGCTCAGGAGGCTGCATGGATGTAGCTAGTACTAGGATGGGCATGTTCGAGGCAGAGTTCGGCTTGGTTCACATTTCGACACGTTGTCCGTCATTTCCCAGGAGCCAGAGGTAGTGCCGGTGCCGCCGCAAACGCCGGCGCAACCGCAGCAGAGGGAGGCGTCGCACAGCAGCGCGGAGTCCGGTCCAGTGGCCACACCTGTGGTTCCGATTCAGCCGGCTGACATCAACTACACTGATGACTCCCAGTCAAAGTCGCTACCAGGGCTTGCAGGTGAGCGAGCGGGCACGCTGTATTCTTTTTGTACATAACATCCGTTTAAAATCACCGATGATGGAAGATTTTTATTATTGTTGTTGTTGTTGTCAGAAGCCTTAGTTATACCAAAGTGAGCAAGCTGTTAGTAATCACAACGGAAGCATTGACCCATATCTTGGTCTCGCTCCCCAATAAGCAATTTTATGGACACTCAAGCCGTCACCATTTTGCTGTCAGGGTACCGACACCATATGTGCAGGTCCACACATTGAGAAGCACGGTGCCGAACTAAAAAAAAAAAAAAAAAATTAGCGATTCGGTTTGGGTTCGGCGTGCTCCAATTTCATTGCGGTTTAGTTCTGGTTTGGATTACAACAGTCCTTGAACCGGTAAACTTTATCCTCGTCTGTGCCGAAATGCTGCAGAAAGCTATCAACGTGTCTGCATGGCGCATGCTCAAGCTTTGCCAGGGGGGTAGAAGAAATGGGTTTTCTGGTCCATCGGAGACAAAATCAATGTTCTTTACATGAATATCAATTATGTTTAACGCTGTGCAGGTACAACAGCTACACACAGAAAGACAGTAATCTTAGGCACAGCCATTGCAAGAGTGTGCCCCACGTGATTGCAGTGCTTTGACGTTTCCTCCCTCTTTCCCTCATTTTTGTTGTCATCCATACTGCGTACGAGAAAAACAGCAGAAATTTTTAGGGGTTTTCAAATGACGTTTTAAAATTGAATCAAATACAGTAGACTTCTGGGATTTCGGCTTTGGTTTATTCGCTTTTTCGGTTACGTAATTTGGGAAGTTGGAGCCGACAGCCATGCCTTTCTATAGGCCCAAAATTTCACTATATTGATCCCAAAATTGGCCTCCATCGGATAATTCAAACTTGGCCATTCAGCAGGCAGGCGCCTAATCCCTATCGTGACCCCAGTAACAACCCCTTCAGTGGCATTGTCTGTCTCAGTGGAGCTTATGGGGACAGTGGATGCCTTCAACTCACGTCATCTCTCGTCGAAAACAGCTATTTTCGGCCGCACTAGGAAGATTTGCCAGCAGTAACTGTAGCTCACAATGTCCGGTTATGGCAGTCACCCAATTTTAATGCAGGCTTTATTTTTTTCCCAGTGAAAATTGGACTCACAATTGCCTACACTGTGCAATCAGATACGAAACCAAAACCGCCTTTAAAACATTTGTAAGCTTTACTGCATAACACAAATGTACTGCAGTGAAGCGGGCCTTAGGAAACCTGCGGCGAAGCTGACCTTGGTAAACTGGGCACAATTGTGCAACAAATATTTTCCTTGCTAACAAAATTAAGTGTGCAACAGATTTCTGTTTTGTTTAAGAGCTTTAATTTAATTTCTATGTTAGAAAAGTTTTCTAATTTGGGCACAAAAAGTGGGCGTGCATTTGATTCGGGGGCATGTTAGACTCTGGAAAATGCTGCCAAGTGAATCGGTGGTGTGTTTGGCATATTTATTAACCTTGTTTAATTTGATCAATTTGGTTGGTCCCATAAGGGTCATATTAATGGAAGTCTACTGTACAATTATTTTAAAGAAGAAAACGACCATCTAATATCAAAGAGAATATCGAGCATTTCCAATTTCTAAAAAAAAGGAAATGAAAATTATGCGGAGCCTATTCGACCACAAAAGGCTTGTTTGCATTACTTGATGCATGTAGGGATGTGCAAATATTCACAACTTTAGAATAACGAATCAATGTCCTATTCGATTCGGTCTTCGAATCATATAGTCACTATGCGTAAATGCGAGCATTTTTCTGGTACCTTTAGAGTACTTCAAGACATCAGCTGCTCCCGAATAAACTTGACATCGTAGCAAAAGTACAGTACATTTTCACCCTCACAGGCATGGTATAGACATAAAACACGAGAACTGGTGTAGTGGAGCTGGCTAGGTCACTTCGGTAATCATACTTTACTGGCTGTCATTACTGGCTGTCAGCAGTCATTCGTACTCTCTGAAGAGCCCTGTGCATGTGAATAAACTACTTTGTTCCTAATGCTCCATTTGTGCTTCTAATCAACAATGCTTCATAGAATAGTATCTTATGACCAACACTTGCTAAACTTGCTAAGAATACCGGGATGTGAAGAATCATGTTGTATTAATTGTGAAAATGGCTGTTCACTATTTGAAAACTATCCGAAAAGTATTCAGTACTCAATTTCTTCTAAAGAAATGCTATTCGCACACTTCTAGACACATGTACGCCGTGGTACAGTAACATCACATCTTGTGCATGGTGACACTGAAAGTAATAAAATAAAAAACGTACAGGAGGTCCAAGATGCGTGTACTAGACTCAGTAGAGTGCACTGTGCTCATGTAGTGCAAAGCACTTCTAAAAACTTTCTTTTTTTGCTGAGTCAAGTGCAGACAATTCATAAATATGTTTACCCATGACGTCACATAGAAGAACCACGCCAGTAAAATGCTCTCTAAAGCAATATTTCTCATTGTGCCTAGTTTCATGCTTTACTAAAACAAAAATTTAACTTTTGCTTTTTCGCAATTCGAGATTTCTACGAGCACTGATGTCACCAAGAAATCTTTTTAGAGGAAAAAAAAAATACTTCGGCGAAACCTCACTCCCACAAATCACCAACTGTTCCAAGAGAGTCAGCATTGGTCACATTTGGGGTCTGGGACGTTTCGTGCGGAATGACCCACAAGCAGACCACCTGCTGTGCACCTGTGCGGTCCTAGCAGAAAAGGGAGAGTAAACTTCCAAGCTACAAATGCTAATAACAGTGACAGTGACAAGAACTTTATTAGAGTGTCCTGAGGAACTTGATTGAGGGGAACCGAAGGCTCCCCAATCAAGTTGGTGGCTCCGCCCACGACGGGACAGGGAGGTGGTGACTCTCCGAGACGTCGCGGCCCCTCTGGATGGCCTGTAGTTTGTTCGTGAAATCCTAGCTCTTCAGCAAGGGGTCGCACTGTATTGAAGGTCGGAGCCCGCATTGTAAGGGTACAGCCAGAGCATGTGGTCGAAGGAGCAGCACGCGTGACCGCATTGGGAGCGCGGCTGCGGGAAGTTGGGGTCTATCCAACTAATCCACAAATGCTAATGGTATTTTTTCTTTGGTCTCATCTCGTGTGTCATCTTAAAGTCCTTCGACATTTCTAACGCCACTTGCCAGCATTCCCCGTTGCACCAGCGTTTTAAGAAGCCTGTTTATACGGGCCTGGTATCTAATCTGCCAGATTGCTGTTCATTACTGCGCAGCAGTGATTTTCTCGCGTGCCCCCGTTGTGCCAACAGGTTGGCTGCGTGTATTGCCAGAATGCCACCAGAGAAGCCCACGTGCAATGCTAAACCTTGCTATCATTTTCAATGCTTTACCTTAGCAAACATACCCCCCCCCCCCCCCTTTCTTTTTCTCAAGCGCATACCGCAAGTTTGTCTTGAAAACAAGCAGGTGTCCAAGCTGATCTGGAAAACAAGACATGCTGTCGATATTTTGTAGAAACGTTGGAAACAGGGCAATTATAAGAGATCTGATGAGTAACCAAACAATAGCATAAGCAAGTAAAAAAAAAGCTAGCATAACCATAAATGATCGCACAAGCACACAAGATATATATATATATATGGTGCACTATCACTACAAAATTCAAGATTTTTGGTTGCGATATGTAAACGATCCTGCATGTTGACACGAATGGTTGGTCGGCGGGTGATGCTATATTAACCGCCGCATTTACTCTGTGTTTATGGAACATGAGGCCACGAGACCGATTCCTGTCGTGCTGATTGCATTCTGACGGGGGTGAAATGCAAAAACGCTTGTGTACTCCAATCTAAGTGTAGATAACAGAATCCCACATGGTAAAGGTTAATATGGAGCCCCTCCTGCTTCCCCTCTTTATTTTTTCAGACTCTATGTGCTTTGAGGCATCAACTATGATAATTTTATTTGATTTTTAATATGGCTTTATTGTCATTTGTTCACAGTGATTCTCCTAATCAATCCTGCAAGTAGTGTGAACGACGTATTTATTTATTTATTTATTTATTGTTACCCTCAGGGCAAAAGGCATTAAAGAGGAGTGGGTTACAGCAAATGAGAAAAAAAAAACAAGTATATGCAGTTAGAACATAAAGTACAGAGGCTTCTGATTGTACAGCTTTAGCTATGGTTTACAACGTCATGATAAATTGCTAGCAAACTAAGACTGTAAAGTGGTAAATGCAAATGCACTTAGGTTACAATCATACAGTAAACAAAAAATGCTTTGATTACACAGTTAATTACCAGCTAATTTTACCGTTACAAAATGGAAATTTATTGCCACCGTCACTCTCAGACAGCACTTCATCACCGTCTATTATAAAGAACCAGAACACATCACTTTCCTACAGTTCGTCACATGTTTGATATTCTGCATTTATCAAGCGACTTTGCAACAATCGCAAACGTGATGGTGGCCCACGCCTAGACTGAGTACTTCACTAGTTCATATTGCGACACCCTGCAATTCTCTAAAATGCAAAGAACATGTCATGCGATATGTCGCCTATACTTTGACGTATAAAATAACTTATCCCATGCATGCACCTTCATAATCACACTGAAAGTGGTGCATCGTAGTCTGCATGCTTGGCGAGAACTTGTTCTGGGTGGGATGGATGGATGTTATGAGCGTCCCCTTTGGAACAGAGCAGTGTGTTGCGCCACCAAGCTCTTGCTACTATACTGCCTAATATTCTACCTAGGTTAAACAATGAAAAAAGACACAAAAAAACACTATGAACTACCACGGCCAAATTTTCTGATCCCTTATTGCGAACTGTGCTTTTGTACGTCTCCGTTTTTTGTCGTTTCCCTGCTTTTCTTCCACCAATCCTCCAATCGCATCTTACTAATCCCTGTTGCGGACATGTTTACTTTTCCACTGCTCTCGCTGAACCCAAGGGCTTCAAGGAGGCCACTGGTGCCTAAATCGACCGCTGGGTAGACGTCTTCACATTCTAATAAAACATGTTCCATAGTTTCTCTAGCTTTACCGCAGCAAGCACATACTTCTTCTTCCTTCTTATATCTCGCTTTATAGGTGCGTGTTCTAAGGCATCCTGATCTCGCTTCGAAAAGTAATGATCTTGCCTTTGAGTTATCATAAATGATTTCCTTCCTGATTCCGTTTTTTCCTCTTAAGTAGTTACTCATGGCAGGTTTCTTTTCCGTTGCCGCCACACATGAGATTATTTCAGCCTCTCTGACTTTCCACTTGACCTTCTTTGTTGCTGTGTTGCCCACCCGACAGGCCGCATACTTGCTGGTAAGCTTCCTAGTTCTTTTCCTCCACTGTGAATGGAAGTTTTCCCTGTACAGATACCTCAACACTCTCCCAGCCCATTTACTTTCTTCCATATTTCTCAGTTGTTCTTCATGCTCAGTTTTACTGCGAGCTTCCCTCACTTCGAGACTAGTCCAGCCCATATCACCCTGCACAGCTTCATTTGTAGTCTTCTCGTTCTGTCACCATTCATGGTCGCCATCTGGTGATCGCGATGGCGACCGTGTTGGCTCTGACGACAGGCTGTTTCGAACGCCGCAAAAGTGGTTTTGGTTTTGTATTGGACTCCGTTGTCCAAGAAATTTTTTTTTCAGACGAACTTTCTTGGAAAAAAAGGTGTGCGTTAAAAAAAAGTAAATACTGTAATAATTTTTAGTGAGCTATATTATTATTTTTTTTAAATATCTTCGTGGGGCAGGCCGAAAATAGGCATTTTCGGCTGGAGATGTTATGTGTCCGACGCATCCTTTGTACGAAGCATCGGCAAGATGGATGCTGCCACCATCGGAGTCGCAGCTGCGGTTAGCATTGGCGTCGGGCGCGTGCGAGATGACCAGCAAAGTTCGAATTATCCGGCGAAGGCTAATTTGAAGATCAAATTACAAGTGTTTGGTCCTGCAGAAATGTATGGGCACCGGCCGACACATTCAGTCAGGATCCATGAATTAAGGAGTGTCAAATTAACGGAAGTCTACTGTATCATGGTAAATTATTTAGGGCTCCCTGACGCTTGCTGCACTCTAAAAAAAACGTTCGCACTCCTTGAGGAGGCTAATCTTGTCCACATGAAACAATGATAATCTATATTGCATGCCTTTCCATACTTTTAACATTCCACATCCAGTGTTTCCAGGTCACGAACAGCATGCGGATTATCAGCATGATATAGCATTCTTGACATGAAAGTGAGCACGAGGTCGCGGGATCGAATCCCGGCCATGGCAGCCGCATTTCGATGGGGGCGAAATGCGAAAACACCCGTGTGCTTAGATTTAGGTGCACGTTGAAAGAACCCCAGGTGGTCGAAATTTCCGGAGTCCTTCACTACGGCGTGCCTCATAATCAGAAAGTGGTTTTGGCAAGTAAAATCCCATAATTTAATTTAATTTAATTGACATGAAAGTAGCAAGCATAGAATGAAAGTGTCACGTTAATACTCTTGTAATGTGTGTTTTGCTAGACCATTTTCCTTATTTGCAAACGTGCTCCACCACGTTACCATCGCTTTCTTTCTTTTGCAACTGTTGGGTGAATGTTTCTAAACGCATTAAGTCGTGCTGAATGTTTGTTTATAACAGTCCATCGTCAATGGCGTAGCCACCATTTTTTTCCGAGAGGGCACCCATTTGACCACGGACAGGAAGCGGGAGCAATGGAGGATGGTGGCTGGGCTGTTCGCGCACTAATAGATAAATTTCGGGAGGGGGGGTTGGCAGGGCACAAGCCTGCTGTGCCCCCCCCCCCCCCCGGCTTTGCCACTGTCCATCATGACAAAACGAGAAACAAGCGAAGCACATAATGCTGAAGAAAATGGAAGGGCTGCTGATTATAGTGTTACTAAATGCATACAAACTAATGATATGCATTGAGGTGTGTACACACAAAGTACATTTTTTAAAGAAAAAGATATGGCCTTGACTAACCTGAGGAGGTAGGGAGGGGCAGGGAGGTTGCCGTTGGACCATAATTGTATAACTAGCCATTCGCACCAAAGAAGACAAGTCAACCATGAGCCAAACTATGCAAGTTGATTCATTGGTGTTATGAGTGGAAGAGCGTACAGTTTAATATATATATATATATATATATATATATATATATATATAATTTGCAGATGCCTCATTATTAGGTAGCTGCTGACATTTTCTGTGACAGTTCACAATCCGAAGCGCTCGACACAAGTGCCCATTCACAAATGTCAAGTGCTTGTGACTGTCTCTGCCGAACGTCATGAAGGTCGAAGCACAGTGCATGCAAAGAGTGAGGAAAGAAGGTAGAAGGGCAGTGGGGGGATTGACCTTGCGGTAACTGTCATTTGCCTTGCACGTTTGTTAGTACATTAATCATTGTCAAATCGTTAGAAAAGGTGTGGTGCGTACTGCAAGCATTGTAGTAATTGTAAGCCCCTTACGCCTCCACTTGTAAAAAAATGGAAATTAATGTACTGAGCAGTGACATTTAGTGTCTGGCATCACATTCTTCTAACGTGTGTTCTTTTTTTTTTTTACCTTTGTGTGATGGATGGTTTTTTTTTTCTGTCTGTGTGGCCTGCATTTTCTTTTTTTGCATGTGATGGGAATGATGATGTACGTTCCACTTTATGCTTTTGTATGTGTGACACATGCTTCATCAGCGTGTTCATAGCTTTTCTCTGCATTTTATAGGTTGCAACACTTTTTTTTTCTTTCATCCGGAACTTGTGCTGCATTCAGTACACATAACCTTTTTAGTTCGTAATGGTATTCTTGCCTTTGTCAGTCGCTTCTTTTTTTTTTAATCATGCAGCATATTTTGCTATCAGTTAACTTATACATGCTGTTCCTAGTTACTTGTATATATGATTGCTGTCATGTTTTGAAAGTACTGCAAGTATTAAATGCACTTGGCTCACCCTAATTTATACGCGAGTTATTACAAATTTAACTTAATTCAAAGCAAATTACTGAAATTAAGAACCCTGTTACCTTCAGGCAAAAAATCAGTGCAACGTTTGGTCTACTTGGCTATACTATAGCCTAAGTTTAATTGCTTCAATTTCTGATAATTCAGCTTATTAGTTAATGAAATTATGTAACCACAGTGTCATTGCCTGCTAGAACTGCATAAGTTCTGTTCATCTCTAGAAAATATTGCGTTTAACTGTTTGATGTGTGTATATTTATGGCATTGTAATAGCCTGTTCTTTTCTGCTTCTTTGTTACTATCTGTACTCCCCTTATGCAGTACTGGTTTGAAATTTTGATTGGCCAATCATCTTTCCCGGGTATTTCGCTTTAAAGCCGGATATCAGTCAAATGAAACTTCTGGCCTTCCAGGCAGAAGTACACACCAGATAACTACTTACGAGGAAGGGGGCATTCATGCATTTGGGATAGTCTACATGTGGCCACATTTTATTATCAGGCTGCTTGCATATCTTTAGGCAACTGCTATATGAGAGGGTGCCACATACCAGGTCACTGCAAAACTGATCAGGGGTTCGAATCTGGATATTTTGAGCCAATCAGAGAGGCTATAGCAGCTCTCTGGGCACCTGTTATTGGCTCAAGAATGCTGCCATTACAGAATATGACAATACAGCAGAAGTTGACAATGTCCAGAATGAGAGCAGGTCATATGTATAACATCCTTCAAGCACCGTGTGCCACGTGCCAAGATAGTGCCTCAAAAGCAGTAACGAAAATAACCACATTTAAAATGTGCCGCATACATATTGAAACAATTCTGCTTATAGCTGTGCTGCAAACTTTATTGATATAGTATATGTAACGTATTTTAATAAAACCGGTTGAAAGGTGGACGACTGGGTGTTTGCTCTAGGCATCAGTACATCATATTGTAGGGGGGTGACTTCTTTCATTAACTTTCACATTTTACATGAAGCATATTTTTCAAGTGGGTAGGTGCTTTCAAAGTACTATGCTAGACATGAAATAATTGGTGGTCTCATATCTGATGCATATATAGTGTTCTTGCAGAGTCATACATTCAGCTGATTTGACAAAACGCACCGAAAAATTGGAAATTCCTAATCTGTTGTACACTTTTCATGATTCTGGAGAAAGTCAATTTTGAATGGTGAATAACTGGTGCCTGAAAGGGGCATATCTCTGTATCAGTCGTCTATTTGTGTGTGTGTAACCTGTAATTCTGTTTCAGCAGTATATAGTTCATCTTGAGGTAACTTGTGAACAAATATGTGCAGTCCCTAGAAGCTTGAATCAACGTGCATCAGCTCTAAGAAAGCAAATAGGTAAAACGGTTTTCTCACTCACAGGTGCCTCATCTCACCACCAGCCGACAGGCTTCGATTCCAGCATGTTCAAGATGGGCACGCCGCTTCCAGAAATTTCACAGCCACAAGCAGTTCACGCGGATGTCAGTGCGCCGGCAGCCCCTTACCCGTCCCCTGTCGTGCCAGTGGGTGTGTTTTCACTGTCTGTGACGCCGTCTACTTCACTCGGCGGGGTGTCGTCTGCCACGGGCGGCGAAGCGGACGACGCCGGTGGCAGCGTCAGCGTGAGTTCTAAGGTGCACAAAGACAAGAAAAAGAAGAAGAAGAAAGACAAGAAGCACAAGCACAAGCACAAGCACCGCAGCCACGACCGGCTGCTGGAGAAGGAGCGCTTCTACAGCTCGGGGGGCAGCACCAACCAGTCACCAGCACCGTTCGGAGGCGGCGCATCGAGCAGCCCTCAGCACGAGATAATCTGAACACCACTAATGGCATATTGAAGAGTGTGGCTGCGCTGTTGATGTTTATAATGTACAGTTGTGCCTTTCGCCTGAGTACTTTCAGAGTCCGGAAAGACAGCACCGAAAAGAATGGAGTCAGCACATTGAGCATCCCCAGCAAAAAAAAAAAAAAAAAAAAAAAAATCGAGCATGTTGGGGGCAAACTGGAGGGATGAAACTGTGGCTAGTTAGGAACACTTGTTTAGTTTTGTGTGTAGCACAGGATAAGGACCCTGCAGGCACGACCAGCAGCCTTCGGCCCGAGATCATCATTTGTGTGTGAGTGGTGGACTGGAAGCAGTTGTCTCCCAACATTTTGTGCGATCATTTGCCGTTACTGTGAGCGACACTCACGGAGTGTGGGTACCGGCGTGACAAGAAAAGGGTTGCAGCACCTTCCAAGGGCGATGAAACGTGCAGAAGCTGCGAGCACATGAACATTCAGGCATTTGGGTGAAACAGATTGCCAACAGATTAATTTGTGTAGGCAGTTGCTGCGAGGTTTGTTCCGCTGCTTGGAGTTTAGTGCAAGCCAGCAGCTTCAGTCATTCATGGTCGATGTGTTGAATGGCCCCCAGCGCAAGTTCCTCAAAGTGCTGCTGGAGGGCCAAAGACAAGGAGGCCTGCTGTTTACATTTTGCATGGACGGCTACTGTTTGTTTTCTAGCACATCGCCCGGAGCAGAAGGTGAAAGGGTTGCAAAGGTGTGCAGAATAAACCATTTGTGTGAGCCTGTTGAATGAACCACCTTCAAGAAAGACATTTGCCAGAAATCCTGAGGAAAGCATCAGTTTTAAGATAACCAACCCTCCTGAAACAGGAATGCTTGGAAATTTTCAAAATGCATTCCCATATATAACTTTTCGTTTAAAAAAAAAAAAAAGCTTGCGCAGATCCAACGCGCATCTTGGACTCTATGTGACGCAGTTAATCAAAATGCTATGAATTTGCCCGTCCCTTGCGCAGCCTTGAATGCGACAATCGTCTCGGAGCTAGTTGGCTTTAGCACGATAGAAGTACACGCGCAATTGTGGTGTAATGGTCAGGACATCGAGAGACAAGAACATTGAATCCGCACAGCTGGGGGTTCAATCCCACTAGGTAGTTTGTAATAAAATTAAGTGTGAGCCATTCAGTCAGATGGCAGAACCCAGCCATGGTCAGAAAAGGTCTGGTGTATTTACAAAGAAAACCACTTTAAAAGCTGTCTTTATGCAGTACAGTACAAAACGCCTAGGATAATGTTTTGCAGGAGACGTTTGTAAAAACATCTCCAAAATTGACGCTAGTCCCAGGATAGCTACTTAGGCAGACATGCCTTGAGCACTCACCAGTTTTAATTGCAGAAGTATATGTGTGCTAAAGCCATTACTTTTGCTAATTTGTGAATTCTAGTTGATTAAATCTCATTGGTGATTGCAGCGAAATATGCGACACCTGTTGCCGTGAATAATGTGCTGCCAAAGAAATCCTCTACTACAAACTTGTGTACAGCTCTACCTCGTGACGACCCTCACTGTTACACATGGCTGATGTAACGGGCAACTTTTGCATCGATTAAACGTTTTCGGCCTGTTTTTGCCTTACTAATACTGAAAGTCTCTGTTGACAGTAGACAGGTCAGAAACATGCAGAAGCGAAAATGGGTAGCGTTTGTTAAACTTTTATTTTCCTTTCTGGATGATACAGGAGGTACACTTTCTGGACTTATCTACCCAGTGGCTTCAACAACACTAACCAAACAGCGTCTATGAAAAATAAGAAAGAGCACCGAGCGACAACTCTACAGGAAAAGAGTGGTAGGGTTTCCGCAAACATGCTACATTCATGTGGAAATTACCCGCAGCTACTCCACTAACGCGACGAAGGATGACTAGCAGAATGCTGTTCAGGGTTGTCAAGGTTGGGGGGGTAAGTTCGCGCTTGCATAGTTCTACAGGCCGAGAATAACGTTTCGCACTGTGAGATGAGCGCAAAGATTGCAAACAGTTGTACACTTCATCTCGTAGCAGTTTTATTCGAGCCAAAGAAAAGCTACCCCAACAATATCTGTCTTTTTTTTTTTTTTTCACGCCCTCTGTTGCTGGAACGCACGGCGCCACCGTTGTCTCTGGGGTCGAATACTGGTTGCGACAAATGATTAAATAGAATCGACAAGAAGCAGTCGTTGCAAAATACGGCCCCTGGCTGTAGGGCAGTAGGGCTAGAAATTCAAAACAACGCCCCGGAGCGAAACAACCAGCGTCAGCCAATCGGGAACACGCTCGCCCACGTGTCCCTCCGCGTCGTCTGCTCGGTTACGAACACCGGAACACGATTTGTAGCTTTCATTTACTGCGCTGCATTATTACTTTGAAACGGCACTCGGTAACTTGCAGCTTATATGCAAGTAATGAATGACATATGAATAGAATGACAAACGCAACTAGGCGTACTGTTCAAAAGCGCATAGCCAATGCAACGTACAGCAAACCGCTGCCATACCAAAAAGAAATTTCTGATCAAACGCGAAAATAATCGCGCGCTAACGCCTCTTTATTATAAGGTACACGATCAATGTGACAATGAGCCCTGCATTGCAAGGCAACTGGCAACGAATCACAGTCTTAAGAACCTAGGAAGAAAAAATCCTCCAGCCCCTGACGTGAACGATGCACCTGTAACGCACAGACTAAAAGCAAAAATTCGCAACGCAGGTTTTACTTGCCTGTGACAATGTTATCTGCAAAGAAATGCTTCACCGACAGAATAATTGTTAGCGGAAGTGGACAACGCCACGCTCTTCAATCAGTGCAGGCCACGAACGGTATTAGACCTAACAACTTGGCGGGTCGCACAAATGCCATGAAGTACAGCGCGCACGGAACCATGCGCACACACATAAACAAAACGTGATGTTCGAACTGCAACTAGTTTACGCGAAACAAATATGGATCCTGTTTTGTGAGGCTCCACGCAACACATTCACAGCTGGTCGCGTTTGCGCACGCTGAAAGGCTGTTGCAACACAAGCGAACACTGGAAAGCAGCGCCGGTGGAGAGCGACGAGTACGTTGTCGACGCCGCAAAAATGGTTGAACGGAACGTTCGGAATAAAAAAAATTAACGTACTAGCGAGTTGACACAGTTCCGCCGCATTTTGAACGGACATCGCAAAAACCACACACGTTTTCAAGAACGACTACGCCCAAAACACGAGTACCCAACACGCGCAGCGGACGCCAAGCGGTGCCTGAATCGGAACGTTCCCATGATTCCCGCTGATTAAATAACGCATGCGCACTGGGGTCATTGCAAATGGCGGATTCTGTTATTGTTCCATGGCGCACATCACGGGGATAAAATTATGCTCGAAAAAATATCTCAAGCAGGTGAGTTGACGTTTCTTTTGCTTGCATGTCGAATCGGTTAGGACTGAGGTTTTGCACAGACCACTTTTTCGGCCGCTACGACGCTGCGAAAGGGCTGATCACCGCCGAGATCCGCGGGTGTTCAGACGATTTTTGCGATCGACCCATTTGAGCCTTTTGAAAATTGTCCCCTGCGTCGACGAAACAGTTTCGATACGTCATTGCCTTCGAGTCCGATGGATACAGTACACAGCGAGCAGCGTTTTTAGCTGCGGTTGACCTCTGTACGGTGCGAATAAGCTGTGTTCGGCAGGGCAACTTCGAATCAGTTCCACTCCCCCCCTCCTCCTGTTTGTTGCGTTGGCTGGACGGGAGACCGCAGAAGCCTAGGCACTGTTAGGCTTAGCTAGAGCCCGATTTTTATCCCGTATCGCGAGCGAAAACGCTCGCAAAACGCTGCCAATGCCTGGCGCGTCGTTGACGAGCGCTCGAGGGACGCCTGCGTGCAGCGATCCCGGTCACAGCATGGCATGCCGTCCAATGTCGTGACGCCGCGCGGAGTGATCGCGGCTCGGATGTGTGGCTGATCTGCACGGCTCATCTGTTCGGTAACCTTCAGCAACCAAAACTAGTGATCGCTGCGATTAACGCGCCGGACAAGACAAACCGGGCATTGGAATCGCGGCAACAACGTCGCCGCACCCATTTTGCGTCGCGTTGCGCCGGGAAATGTGCATTTCTTCCGCGTCCTTCGCCGTGTAACCGATAGCAGCTCGGTGCAGAAGGCGAGCCGCGACGCTTGTTAACTCGCTCGTCGGAGCTGCCGCTTCGCTTGCGATGCGCGCCACAGAACTGTCTCGGCGTGCGCGTCTCTGCATCCGAGTGTTTTCGCATCCGTTGCCAAGCCCTTCGCGACGAGCCCCGTGCGCAAGCCCGGCTGCCGCCCGCGCTGCCGGGGCAAGGCAGTACGCGCTACGGGACCCCCATCGATTTTGAGCGACACGACGGGACGGCGTTAGGCCTACTTCCCTACTAGTCCTAGCGTCCCGACGTGCGGCCGCCGCTTCGTTTGATTGCCGCTCTCGACTGCGGCCGCCCGGCCCACCCCCCCGAGTTCGGGCGGCATGCTCGCGCCCCGGGACGCACGCGACCGGCGAGCGGACGTCAGTCCTCCGACTCCGACGGCCGCTGGCCCGTCGGTCGCCTTTCGGGCCGCCGCAACTGCGCGTCGCCGTGCGCGGCTGGGTCCGCGCGCGGCATTGCTCGGCCGGCCCGACCGACGTGAGGACGTTTGCCCTGCGTTTGCGGCGTTGCGAGCTCGTGCCTGCGGCGGCAGCTCCGCCGAATTCTGCGGTCTCCTCACAGTGAGGAGTCGCGCACGTCAGTTCGCGCATCGAGTGTCGGCTGCTAGTACGGAAACGGGTCCGTGTCTCGAGAAAGATCGTCTCCATCTCGAGTGCGGAAATGCCTGTCGCCGCGGTGCGTGCGTGGTTCCAGCGTGGCCCGCCTCGGTGCATGTCGCATGGATGGCGCTTTGGAAGGCGGGCGGGAGGGTGGGGGGGGCAGTAGGGGGGTCCTTGAGGCAATGTCTCGGCGGACATCTGCGCCAACCGCACTGTCTTTTAAACAGAAAACGAGAAGAAGAAGAAAGGCGCAGGGAAGGCGGAAGTCGGACGATGCTTTGTTTTGCGTCGTGCCTTCGGCTTCTTGGATCCACGGCGTTGCCCGACACCCAGGCACGCCCACTCAGCCCGAATTAATAACCCGGGCGAGCCAGCTTGTGTGCGTGCCCGTCTTTCCTCCACCTTGGATCGCCGTTTAGTCGAAGCGTGCATATGCGCCCCTGTCCCGTAATTTTCGTGCCGATCGGGGTGCTTGCTCAATAGCTGACATTGCTTTATTTTCTTTCTTCTCGCTCCTGCATCGAGCTTTCAACGCGGGCAGCTTTGCGGAAGGCCTGCTTGTAACCTAGCTGTCGCTGCTCTATTGAACCCTCCAATTTCAATTTGTGATGTCGAGACGTCGATGTTGTCAGATTTCGTGGAGGTGGTGTGGTCAATCCCCTGCATGAAACCGGAAGTCGCACAAGTGCAATGCAAACGCAGTTTTTTTTTTTCTTTCTACTTCGTCAGTAAATTCACCCGAGTTCTTAGAGCTGATCGTGCAGCAGAATAAACCCGCAGTTTTCCATTGTTATGCAACTCTGCCAGACGTTTCTACGTTGAACCTTGCGACACCGGCAGGAAAAGCTGCTTCCTGCTTTATTTATGTGGCAGTGCTTATTGCTTTGCTACAGGATGACATGACAGCTGCTTTTTGCTTTGCTAATTATTTGCAAAACACAGCAGACTCGGAATTTCTTTAATGGAACACGATATTTGACACAAAGGCCTGGCTGACCTATAAGAATTGAAAGACTAGCCTTAGCGCTGCCTCAAGAATGTTGTGCAAGTGTGAGACTGCATCTGTCAATTTACTGCTGTCATGCTTGAAAAACAGATTTGTGCAGACAGTTGGTTCTAGCAAAATTTAGGCAGATTTTGCCCAGCCATGGGAACCAATACTTTTTTTTATCTAATAAGGCTGTAACAATCTTGCTGCTGCCCAGCTTTGACTATGTGCAGAGAGATAACTGGACTCCCAGATTTACCATATGCAAAACACGGCATGTCGAGTCCCAATTTTGTACCAGATCAGCTTTAAAGGCGTGAGCTGGTTTTGTTGCCTAAGGTGCAATACAGCAAAAGTCTGACTAAAGATGCTAGTGATAGTGATGCCAGTATCTACAGTAGTAGTTTTCAAGTGTACTTAACACAAATATCTAGTATCATTAAGATACAACGAGGGTCTGAGATGTACAAAAGGCTTCATTGCCACTCTGAACTAAGGAATTGAAAGCATGTTTTGACTTGCAGTTTCATATATATATTTTTTTATCATACCTCACAGGCCTATTAAGAGACGTTGAGTAAGGGTGATAGCAAATTCGCAGAAAATACAATGAGGGCAAAAGAACAGGTGAAGTAAATGACTCAAGTAGGTATCTAGATGGCTGAAAAAAATAAATATATAACAAATGTGATAGAAGGATCATGTTATGCATAAGTGTCAAATTACCAGAAAATAAGGCAATGCAAAAAACTGCAGCCAACAGGCTCGCAGAGCTCTAAAATTGACATTCCGTATCTAGTTTGCACCTGGAAATTTCTAGCACGGCCCCATTGTGTGTATTTTGCTATTACAATGCTGACACAGTACCTTCAGTAGAACGAACTTCGGTGTTAAAGTATGCAAATGAGGCCACACTGCTTCCAGTGCACGGTTGCAAGCTTATTTTGCTCCCAATATTTGAGCCTAGTAATGTAATTAAGACACTTCTGCAGTAATATGCCCGATTAATTAATTCAAAGCCGGCTGAATTGGAGAAAACGCTTTCATTGGGCACTCGGTACAATTTCTGGAGCTCATAACTGGGGTGTGATTTCCCAACTGCTTTCTACTGGGTGTCTTTATGCCCAAGGACATAATTTTCGCGTAAACTGTAGCCGGTGAGTCTTCTCATCTTGCAGGCCAGTTGGACAGGTGGGGGCATATTATTTATCACTTTTGCATGACGTAGTACTCGGCGTGTTGTATGATTCAAGTGGTTTTTCCCAACCATCCAATCGGCACCCACTGAAATTGGTATCTCTGGAAGGGACCATCTGAGAACTTGTCCCTTGTTGCAAAAGCTGGTATCACTTGCTGTTTTAGATGAAAACCATGTTTCGAATTTTCCACTTGAGTACGCATCTTCTGTGACTACTTGGCAGGCACTGGGGTTGACTTGAATCTGTGGCCGAAGCACATTAGTTTCCTCACAACTAATATTCTCAATGACTACAGCCGTACGTAAATAAGGCCCCCATGCATTGCATTATTGAGTACTGTAATTGATTTGAGCCTGTTCTGATCGGGGAACGGCCAGTAATACTCATTGACAACTTTCTGTGGCGATGAAGGAAAAGGTTTAGTGGTGGAAATTCTTCACTTGTGCTGCTGCTCCGAGTAGTCCAGCAGCGTTTTACAGCACCTTGTGCTTCACTTTCTCGGAGCTGATAGAAGCTGACTCAGCGTTTATTTACTTTGCCATTTGTGACCGTTCCGCATTTGCCAAAACGTAGGGTGGGGGGGGGGATAAAATTGAACTATAATGCCAGGTTGTGTATTCTGTGTCATATTTTAATACAAGTGCGGTGCTAACTAAGTTATTTATGTTTTCTATTCCCCCAGCTTAAACAAATGCGAATGTGGGATTTTATTCAGGAGCATTGTCATACGTGCACTTTGCTTTCTCCGTAGCTTTCCTTTTATTGCCACAGAAAGTCGTCTGCAAGTGTTGTATGTAACTACCTACTACAGCTGCAGCAGGGTATAAAGGCACGCAGACTATTTTTTAACACATGTATGTCAGTCTAATGTGTCCTCTCAGCCATTTTTCTGGTAACACAGGGTCGTCAAGTTATTTTAGTTTTATTGCCAGGAGGTTGTCCACTTTAACAGTAAAAGCTGCACTGTGTGTTATAAGGCAGGAAGCAATAAACGGTAAGCTGCCTGGTAGAAGCAGCCAGTATGCTTCTTGACACGGTTCCTGTATGACCTTCGTCGATCATGTTAAATTATCGTTCGTCTTGTAGCACATTCTGTATATTCTAAATATTGTCAAATTTTGTTAAATAAGCCACATGCAAAGGTGCCCGAAGAGCATCCGGGTGTTCTAAACACTTATTTTAGTTCTGCCACTTGAAAGCTTGAACCAGTTGTGCATGTTTCTGTTCTGGCAGGATCAAATTTGTGGAAGTCAGGCATGTTCATACTTTCGTATGCCACTGCCTTCTTGAGATCTGTTGTCCGACTTGCCCTCCCTAGCTGTGCATCAGTTACGTTCAGGTTTATTCGTTAACACTTTTACATATTACTGTTGCATTACCATACTTATAATAAATATAGAGCCCCTTATTCCTCTCGTCGATCGCGTAGCAAGTGTCTCAACTTTGGCGGGCCTTGGAGACATGTCGTGTGAGTTCTGAAAGGATGTCCCATATTCACAACCTTGGCCACGAGTGGCACTGGTAACGCTTTCAAAGCAAGATCTAGTGCACGCACAAACAACCAAGAAATTAGGTGTGGAAGGCCAGCCACCACAGTTGCTCAGAAGTAGAATGTAGCACACACAATACACAAGACATGAGTTGTCGTTCAGCCTCTACCTGTGGCAGGTTGTCTTTCCTTCCACATTCATTTCTCTTTTCGTTATCAGTCATAGATTTTAATTAAAAAGAACAGTTAGTTTCCCCTATGCTTTCACTGACGTTGTTGTCTGTTGGCTTTTCGTGGTTTTAGCTAGCAAAAAAAAAAAGAAACATTCCCTTTGCTTGGTTTTTGTTACTACAAGGAAATGCACATGGTAGTTCACACAAGATGATGTCGTCACACACTTTACAAGGTCACCATGTCACTAAAAATTCTAACATTCTTCGCTTTTGTAGAATTTATGATTCTCTGTTTTGCATGTGTAAGGAGCAACTTATCTGTGTTTCGCAGGAGGCCGATGATCTCAGCACAGTACTTTCTTTTATTGCTCTCGCATGCATGCTCAGACATCTGAAAGAGTCAAATGTCTTTCTTTTTTTAGTTCCATGGGCCAGAACTATCTCTGCCATCACCATTTATGACAGTGCCTAAGGATTAAACAGTATATTGTAAGCAAACCCTACCCCCATCCTCTTTTTCCTTTTAAATGGATTGTGCTTGTAGACAGACATCAGGTGTACTGTTTATATTGTAGCTGTAGAAAACCTGCATAATTAAATCTTTCAGTTCCAAATTACTAGCGCACGGCTGAAAAAAAGCGTATTCGTTATGAAGTTGGGCCTGGGTCAAATATATTTTTTAAAAAACAGAAAATCACTGCACACAGATACGGACAAATCTTTATTTTGTGATTCCATTTAGATGTGTGCTAATTTCAGACATTTTCAAAATGCCCACAATTGTTTTTCTTCATTTTTTTTTCAGCGTACTTCATAAGGGGCTGTGTTTTCAGCCTCATAATAGTTTAATATGCACACACGAAAAATCGAAACTGCTTTTTTTTTTTCTGGAATTTGTGAACAGTGTGATGTCACGCATGCAGGTGTGGAAACCTGTCAAAGGGATGTTTTTATATTTATTTCACATATGGAAATACTTGTCTGGGGTGCACAATATTGTCACACTATATGCAAATAAAAGCCTGATCTTTCCTATTTATTTCAGTTCTGTACGGAAAAATTTAATTGAATTATTTATGACAGTGCCTGAGGATTGAACAGTATGTTGAAAGCAAACTCGTCCTTTCCTTTAGCAGATAGCGCTTGTAGACAACTGCCAGGAGCTGGCCATGAAGATGATAATAAGGGTTAAATAATAACGAAGAAATGGCAAATAATGAAGCATACGCCTTGTAATGCTAGAAAGCATTTTCACATGCTGAAAATAGTCTGTGCCCTGTAAACCAATTTCCCAGAATTACGAATCCAGCTTTCTGAGGAGGCATTTTGCCACAGTAGTGGTAATGCTACCAATTTTCGAATCATGCTCAGCTAATGGGCTTCACAAGATTTCATTAAGGAGCTTTAGCGTACAGTTGCAGATTACATCAGCCTCGTGTCATCTTTGTATTTGCTATTGAAGCCACATCACGCATTCGCCTGATGCACAAGGCTGGCTTTGTTGTTTCAGACATCGGCGCGAGAAGTGACATGCTAGAACACTCTGGTAACACCAGAAGCTGGGCAAGTTAGTAGTTTTGTGTAATTAGAAAAAGTAGGCACTGAAGGAATATTCATATGTGGCATGTCACCATCAAGTTCAAGGTTGTATGCTTCACACTTGTAATAAACAAAGCCAGCATTAGCTGAGCAGTGTGGCAAAGTGACATCACCAATTAGTGAAAGGAGGTAATTGGACCACAGCCATATGAGTCAGCAGTTTCAAGGTGTGGTCATGAAAATTAAAATGGTAAAATGAAGGGACAACACGCGATCAGGTGCTCCTGGGAAGCCCAGTGGATCGTGCGCGAAGATTTTGGGGAAGCCAGTGAACATAACTGAGCGACCTCACAAATAACAGTCACGGCACATGCTTAGTCGGCATTTAGGTGAGAAATTGCAACAACAAACTCCACATATCTTCTCAATAAACGCTACCCCTTGGCATCCAGATTGCCTGCTATGGCCCCGTTCTGTTTGCTGTGCACAAGATCATGCGCAGTGCTAGCAATGTTTTTTTTTTAACACGTGGCTAAACTGACATAAAGAAGTCCCAAAATGTTGGCTAAGTATTGCTTAAAGGTCACTAAAACTGTTGCTTAAAGTGTTGATTATATGTTAAATAATGTGGGCCTTTTGAAATATGTTATAAACTAACACAGGGTAACACATCTGCAGAAATGCTTTGTATTTCTGTAATGTCCACGCATACGAGAAAGAAACTGAATTTACCAGCAGAGCTTAGAGAGATTTTACTTTAGTAACATATTTACAATACAGCAACTGATGATAGCGAAAATGGTGCGTTCACTTTCAGATTGTAAAGTTTCAAGGTCAGTACTGTTCAAAAGAATGTGGGTAACCTGATTTGGCTAACAGAAAAAAAAAATGCACTTGGTCCACATTATGCCTCCAAATTTCTGTTTTTTTTTTTCTCATGTAAGGAGAATTAATGCTGTGATGCCCGCTTGATGAACAATTACATGATTACAGTGAGGACAGTTACATGATTTTTTACACAGTCAAGCACATACACTGCCACCCCTTGATCTATCTGGAAGCTCCACGCAGTATTGTTTTGTTTGAAAACCACGAAAAACACAGTGGTGTGTTCAGACTCTGATATGTACACCTTTCTGCATTTGATCTGTTTTATCGTGACTTGCTGCCTTCCCTATATCACCTGGAAATTCGTTGCAATAAGTTGTGGTAGTTCATTTACTTCTCCAATGGCGAACGTCCACTAATCGAACATATTTTATGAAACAGCAGCACCCACATCATCAAGACCTATTGTAACAGGTTTTATAATGAATTAAGAACCCATTTTGTCAGTGAAACGTGAAGCCTATTTCCTTCTACATAATTAACTACAGTGTATGGCCTGCACGTGTAGAGACCACCGTTGCTTCATCACTGTCGCAGAATCCATGCATCATAAATTTTCACCGCCTACTTGTTGCTTTTGAATAACGAAGTGGGTTTCAAAAGCCATTTTTGAAGCAGTATTCTTAACTTCAAAGGCGCAGAGTGTCCCGAATATTTCTGTCACATCGCTTTAAAAGAAGTTTTCAGTTGCCAAATAGAAAACATGTTTTTAAACTATCATAAAGGTCACTAAATTTAGAGACAAATTTGCTGAAATGGCAATGCTGGTCCCAAGCTCGATTTCCGACCACCGCTACATTCTCACGGGGTTGGAAGAATGCAGAAATGCTCGTCCAATTTAGGTGCATATACAAGAACCCAAGGTGGTCAAAATTAACCCTTGACGCCCCAGTGCGGCATCCCTCGAAGCCTGCAGCCTGTATGTTGGTATGGGACGTTAAGCCCCGTAATTTGATGTATATTGTGAACCGGTTTCTAGTTGCTGTAGCAGAAAATGTACTCTCTCTCACCAGGAACGAAATTTCAGTGGCTAAGTATTTACAGCTTAACTGAATCAACAGTAAGCATTAGGCACTGGCCAGCCAACCGCCGAAATTTGAAAGAATTTCGTGACATGTTTTGCCACTAAGGAAAGACGAGAACAGTGAGAGAAGCGCAAACGACAAGGGCAGTAGTAAATACCAACTAGGCTCATCTTTGCAGGAATGTTCGTCCCATGACAGTCTGCAATACTTGCGCATTCAAACGAATACTTGAAAATACTGAAATTAAATTTTGTAGTGAAATGTTCTTCACACAATAAGAGCCCTTTAAATTGGGCTAAAAATCCCTGTTTATTCAAGCAACCTCACAAATTTGAGACTGACAGGTCAAGTCGTAGACATGGAAGGTACTGCTCTAGCTTGTGGTGGCACTTTCTTTAAAATTTTTTTTAAACAACTTTCAAGAATCTCCTTGAATCTGCCAAACATTGTTGTAACATTCTACCAGTTTACTTAGCAAATATTTCAATTTGGGGGAAAAAAACATAGGGAACAAAATTACAAAGTGCCCGTGTCTGTGTGTGTTTCCTTCTCGTCCTATTCTTTGTCACTTCACACTGTTAAACATTCACAGTGATTAAATGATCACAAGCAGGAATTATTGTGACAACATGATAAATTATTACAATGCCCATATAAAATGCATGACCTAAGGTGTGGTACTCGTTATGTTGCGAGGGAGACCTTTGTTGAATACGTTTTGGAAGTAAAGGTCAATTTTGGGGAATAGTTTGGGGACCATGCGAACAGATATTTCCTCATGACATCCGAGTTGAGAACAATGGCAACAGAAAATCGGCACTGCAATATGTTTGCTTGTGGCACTAGTGCCAGAGTTTCCTCTGGTAATTTTTAAGGCACACTTCGCCGCCGATCACGAGATTGAGGGCGAACTGCTGTGAAATTTTGGACTGTGTGGAATGCTGCAAAATTTTATTGTTTAACTAAAAGACCGAGTTCATTAGGGAAAAGTTAGCAAGAACTTCTGTTTTCAATTCAGAAACACAAGAAGACACCGCCGTTATTACCAAAATTATTGCCGAAATTACCGAGAGTACAATAATTTTCTGCCAATTTACTCACAGCAGTAGCCCAGTGATTATGGCAGGCTGCTGAGCTCAGAAGTCCTGGCGGTTGCATTTAGATGGGGCAAAATGCAGAAAAAAATGGCCATCTATTTAAAATTAGGTACACGTCAAAGAACAACGGGTGTTAAATGTAAATTTGGTGGCCCCACACTATGGTGTGCCTCATAATCGGACCCTGGCCTTGGCACTTAAAACCTGAGAATGCAATCTCTCTCTCTCTCTCTCTCTGGCCAAAAATTTGTTGCAGTTGGCCTGTGAAAACATTACACTCAGAATGTGCCGAAGCCGTGTCTTTGAGTGGCTTGTGCTCAATGGCTTGGCCTCTGTTGCTTGCTGTTGTGCAGATATGGAGGAAGGGGAAGGCCAGGACCTAGCCACCACAGTACTGACCTGTGAGGGGGACCTGCGCGACCCCGGATTCCCGGGGCGTCTCCGGAGCCTCGTGCTGCGCCTCAGGGAACTCATCTCCGATGGTGAGCAGCACTGCACGGGGCTCGTCTCAAGACTTGGTTATAACCGCTGGTTTACAGTTACAGCAGTGTATGTTGCAGGGTTCCCAAAGGGATGCTGAAGAGGAAAGTAATTTGAACTGCATTAGTAAATTTTACTTCTGAATCACCGAAAATGCCACTCTTGTCGTGGGACAGGGCTTGGTAATCCAGGAAAGGAACAAGATTGAAAGGGGGTCGCCTTGGAAGTTGCTACACCGGGTCATCGTGACATCATGGATTTTGACAGTGTCTGCTCGGGACTAGTTAGCTTTTGATTGGTAAAGGTGGTCAACAGTGTACAGTGAAAGCTCGTTAATTCGAACTTCAATAATTCGAATTTATGGATAATTCGAACTGTACGATTTGGTCCGGCCAAGCTCCACAGAAGTCTATGTATAAAAAAGTCCGTTAATTCGAACGCGAGAAGGTTCCCTCACGGATAATTCGAACTACGCTCGCCTGGCACACGGCCAGAGAAACGCACCTACTGCCTGCACACAAGGCTGTATTGCCTCTGAAACGGAGAGAATGGCGAGAGAAGGCAAAATCGAAAAAAAATCTAACCGACGCGGGGTCAGCCAGAAGGCAGCGGCGGCTGCCGCCTCTCCGTTCTACGTAACCCCCGAGACTTCTTGCCCGTTGCGAATCTCGGAGGCTTTGCAAATCTTGTACAGCTGCTAATGTGCGGAGATGGCACGGGAAGCTCCAAAACACAGCGAATCAAGTACGTCGCAGCTAAGCTTGCAATCAAGAACCAACGAATCAGCGCCTTCGCCACCTTCACATGTTCAGCGTCTTTATCTCGGCAGTCTTCATCGGTTGTGCACCTCTGTTTTCAGCTTAGGAGGTATCGGCCGTTGCGATTCGTTGTGATGGTGTTAAGCCTCGGCTAACGTTCGTTTCGGTGGACATCGGTGGTGTGGCACAGTCGGACCCAGAGCTTCGACTTGAACATGGCGTGTGCCCGCGGCACACGCCATCACTTTCTGACACGCCAAATTTCTGACATGCCCTCCTGCTTCCAAATCGCAGTGTACTGTTGCCCTCCTTCACTTTCGTTAGTTCGAACTTTCGTTAATTCGAACTGAAGCGACTTCCCCTTGCGGTTCGAATTAACGAGCTTTTACTGTATACTAGAAGAAAAAGAAATAGAAGTTAGCACATTTAAAAAAAGTGGACTGAGCTGCGATGGCTCAAATACGAAAACATACTTAGAAATCTGTAACGTCACACTATATACAGGCACTTAGGTTTCAGCCTGAAATATAAAAAAAAAGGAACTTTGACATTCTTTTTCTGGTCTAATAATTGACCTATTACTGCAAAATCAACATAAAGAAGTGTTGAAAAAAATGCTTTGTCAGCCTTGACTGATTAATGTTCCTCTTTAGTGTCCCTTTAAAGGGCCCCTCACCACCAGACCCCATAGCTAATTTTGGTTATGCACGGGAAGCTGTTACATGTCCCCTAGGGAACGTTCTGCCGCAAATGTTTTCAAATCGGCTCATTAATAGCCGAGATAGAAATATTTCAGCGCCACAAACCCATGATTTCAGGCAGCAAGCTCCACTCGCCCCATCTAGCCTCTGCAAGCAAAATTCCTTCCCTGCATTCTCCCATACCGCACCTCGAGGATCGCGTGACGCATACGTCACGGG
Source organism: Dermacentor albipictus (assembly GCF_038994185.2). Lineage (NCBI taxonomy): Eukaryota > Metazoa > Arthropoda > Arachnida > Ixodida > Ixodidae > Dermacentor > Dermacentor albipictus. The sequence continues at coordinate 38,954,670 of NC_091826.1, forward strand.
CCCCGCCTTGATTTTTTTTTTTTTTTCCTCCTTACTTTTTTGCATCGCGTGCGAGCTGTTTTGATTGTCTCGTTTCCTGCAGCGCACAATTTTGCACGCTGCGCACGAGGACATCTGACTAGCAGTATAGTTCCATGCTACACAAATACTGTGGCAGACGTAAGCGGATCACAGGGCATGATCCTGCGCTGGAACATGGTAGAAAATGACATAGTTTCGGTATCTGCGTGCGCGACTGCGGGACGTGGGAACAAGCAGATGAAACAGAAGTATATCTCTCTTGCTGTGGTGTGAAGTAAAACTATAACACGCAGACATTCAGTTTGTTTTATTTCTCTAAACTTTAAGTTGTCTATTAAGCAATATATTACACAAATAACAGAGGTTGCTTTGAATAATTCTCAAAGTCGCATGTCGCTACGAGTGACGTCACAGTACGGACACGAGTACATAGGCACAGGGACACGAGTACGTCACGGTCTGGCTTGGAGCGCGGTCGCCGCGAGGGAAAGGGAAAACGGCATCAGATTGAAATTTCAGACCTTTCTGCGGCGCGTAGCGATGTAGTTCTTTGCAAGCACGGTCGTTAGCGCGCATTGTATGCTCTGCGCTTGTCAGCTCCAAATGGCCAGACCTGGTGAGGGCCCCTTTAAAGTTGCTGATGGCTAAAGTTCATTAATTAAAGTTGAGATTTCATCACAAAGGTAAGCTACCTCACGCACCTCCATAGTCTCTCTATCACTTAAGTGCGAGCAGTCTGCCAAATGCTCTTTCAACACTGAAGGGTCCGACACATACTCTTGGGACAAAGCACACAATAAATAGGGAGCTAGATCCGTTTGTGCCCAAGTGTCCCCGCTTTCAAGTGGCATTAGCTACAGAACATTCATGCCATCTCTCACACTACTGTGTAACTTCTGACTAGCAGCACCACACACGCTATGTGGGGAAGCTGGATTCCAAGAGATGTGAAAGTCAAGTGTCCTCACTACAATTAACAACTGTAGGTTTGTTAAGTAGTGCATTGTGGATAGTTGCAAAAAAACTTGTGCTGAATCAAATAGACCTTGTAATGTAGTAATGGTGGGAACGAAATATTCTAGTGCAAGCATATTCATACCAGCAAACTGTTCCAAATTAATCAAACTTTATGAATTTGTGGTCATTGTGCAGTTTTTAGAATGTCGCATCAAGTTTTATGAAGCACAGGTTTTGTTCGTGAAAATGTTTTTAATGGTGTTAAAACATTGGGTGAGCAAGATTGAGGGGAGAAATCTGCACAAGAAATAAATTGTGCCAAATGCAAGGTCGCTGTGAAAGTCACTGTGATCTAGAACTACTTCAATGCCAATTCTCTGCTGTGCCTAGCTTGCTGCTTCTTATGTGCTGCGTCTACCCATAAATAATCGTGACTAAAGTGCACATGTACCCCAATATGTGGTCTTAGAGCAAACATCTGATTTCATATAGTTCTTCTATATGTTTCCAAGTTCAATGCAAAGAGAATTCTTAAAATTGGTGCTTGCAAATACAAGTTCCTTAACCTACGAGTTCAGAGGAGAAGCAGACAAACATAATAGTGCCGTCCTCTCACATTTCACTCACCAAGAGGTGCTTATGCCAATGGGAGCACTGCTTTCATGAGCATGTACCGGAAGCTTACACATCAAGGTTTCCCTGTCACCACCACAATCACTGCCTACGTTTTGTAAAATGCACCTTTCTTTGCCTCTTCCTTTGACTTTCCCACTGCTGCTGCGGCTGCTGCTGTCTGGCACACCGCGTCTGGGGTGATTCAGAGCGTGTGTGTACATGATAGGAGCAAAGGCAACGTGAGGAACTCCTTTGGACCCCACCGCATCCTATGTGCATAATACCCTCGGGACCTCCCTGGGCATCACTGCGTCAGCCTCTTGGCAGCTGTAATTATCTCAGAAGCATTGCAGAGACTGGTAGCACTGTAGTAGACGGAAGAGGAGAGGTAGTTCCCCCATACAGGGGGTGGGGAAGATCAAGTGAAAAGGCGAGGAAAGTCTACTACTATGTGACAGTTTTTGCGAGGAAACTGGATAACAGGCGTGAGCTGAGGAGGACTGTGGGATTTTAGCTTGCTTCTTTGTAGGGAAGAAAGAGCGTTATGCTGATGATAACTTTTAGCTCACAGAAGTAGCAAAATAAAAGAAAGATAAAGTGTGATGGGAAATTCACTTTCATTTGGCAAATGTAAATCAGTGTTGGCACTTAGTACTGATGTTTTCCACACAAATCTTGGCATCTTACATCTAGCAACACAATAAACAGACTGGCAACTCATTTGTGTTTTTCTAGCACAATGGGGAGTTCATCATCTACTGCGCTTAAATGAGCATGATTCAGTGATTGCGTGAAAAAGTAGGCAAATTTTTTTTTCTTAGGTTTTTAATCCGTGTTTAACTCGTGTTTGCCCAGTCTGGAATCAAGCCAGCACATGTAAAATGCACAATATGGCCCTGGCCTAAAGACGGGGACCTGGTATTGGTAGGGCACCAATAGAGTGCCAGTGATGATCAGTAGAAAATTTGGACAGCACTGTAGGCAGTCTGCTGTCATGTTGCTGTTAATACGCCTGAACTTCGTGCCAAAAGGTTTAGTTTATGGCTTTAAAAACCACTTATAGTCCTATAACCACTATAGCGTTGACGCGCATGCACGCTTGGCATGGCGACGCCACGCCAGCAGAAGCGCAGCATTCTATAGTCCGACGTGAGGGGCAGCTGATGTAACCGGCTTCTGTCTGTGTTCCAAGGCTGCAGCTGGCACGAGACGCAACATGCTGCATTCTGCTCCGGCATTGTCACCCAGAATGCACTGCATCCGCGCCTCGCCGCTGGTGGTGGCGCTTTCCTCTGCACATTGCAACGAGCTCATAGTTTCGCACAAAATGTGCATGTGTCTAGGCGACGCGGTGCATGCAGTGGACCATAGAGGGGTTGGTTTTCGCACAACTGTAACGTGACGAAGTTGGCCTTGCCAACCTTTGTTGCTGGCTGACACGCACGCTGCGTCGGAGTATCAAGTGGCCTTAATATTCTGTGATGCTCATGCATGCAGTTTGCTGAGAGCGACATGCATTGCCCTCTGCTCCAGTTCAGCACATAATTACACAGGGACAGCTATGTATAATCACTGATTGCAGTTTCATTCCATCCATAGCTTTCATATTTTGGCAAGGGACGGTAAGAAAAATAGATTCCGTGTTATGCTGGTATTCACCTTCACAATCGCACTGTATACACACTGCACTTTCGCTATTGTGCCGCAATTCAGGGCTTAGCTTGAGGCCGGGCATGGGTTATTTTTCTTGCACACAAACATAAGTTTCCAAGCACTTCCAGAAAGAGTGGTACTATGTTACTGAGCTACAGGGTGTATCAACATTGCACTGTACAATTTGAAAGCTTGAAGCAACTGCAACTGCTTGTGGACCATGTTGATGGAATGCAGAGGTTCTGAAATGAACTCTTTTTGTTCATATTGATGACCTAGTGCTGGCAGGCACAGGATCAGATGCAGCGGCAGCAATATTGTTTGCCGAGTGGCTTTTACAAAGGGCAAGGCACAAAAGAGACCTGTTACAATACAGTGTTAGATTACCGATATACCAAGTAGGTCATTTGTACGTTCATACACATAAGTTTGATAAGTCAGGATGCAAATGTGTAAAGCCGAGACCACACGTACACTTGCGGACGCGCGCCTCACGAGTAATGTCGGTTTGCATCCACAAAGATGAGTGCGACGGCGCAGGCGCCGCTTCATACTTTGTTATCGACAGTGTTTCAAAATGCTTCAATATCTATAAACGTAATTGTTACACTTTTATAGCTGTTAGATCAATGCAAAAAGAGAAGAAGCACTTTCTTGCATGATATAAATCTGCTGCACTGAGAGTTGAACGTTCCGTGCCGTAGCTGCGTAGCCAGGCGCGCTGACACGAGGCAACCCCAAGTGCGCGATAACAGAGAGGAGCTGTTCCCCGAGATCACGCCAGATTTCGACGCGTACGAGCCAGGCCGCACCGTCTGCACATTCGTGGGTGCATGAACGCGAGCTTGGGCGGGTCTGCAAGCGTACGTGTGGTCTGGGCTTAAGCCAAGTGGGGACAACACAGCAACCTTCTTGCACCACTTCTCATAGTATGGCACCTTATTTTTTGGCAGGATCCACTCAGGGCTGCCAAGTGGCTTTCCATTGTGCCGTATTCATCCTGTTCTAACCCATACCTTTCTTTTTTTTTTGAAAAATTGCTAAGCTAGTCTTCAAGCATCCAGTAAAACAGCACGGCTACAAAAGGTGGTGTGCAAAACCTGAATCATACTTTCCAGTCTTGAAGGTCGTGCCTTGCTGTACTGCAGATGCCGGAAGCTCCTGCAAGTGCTGGAAGCTTATGGTCATCGGATACGTAGCTGGACGTAGCTCATGTCAAAGTTGCACCTCCAGTGACCTCATAGTAATGAAAACTGATCTCGAAGGCTGTGCTTTTTCATACTGTGGCATTGGAACTTTGTCATGCCGGCTAAGAGATGGATGTCATGCAGTCCAATCGAGGTGTAGCTGTAGGAGCAAATATCTGAAGCAGGAAAATCTGGCGCACCTTACAGTCAAGGGCATGTTAACAATAGAGTAAATGTGGGATACTGTCTTTGAATGTAAGCACTGGGGAGGGAGGCTTAACTTGTCAGCTTTTGGAAACATTCCTGGAACACATATGGCCCAAATACCAAGGAAAAATGCCATGAAGTCCACCATGTCACACTGATTTCAGACGTGCACAATTCAAAAATGCAACTCTAAACCCTATATTCAGAAATGCATCTTAACTTGAAGCCCATGAATGACTTCATCTAAATGACGCCTGTCGGGAACACACTGAGAGAAATGCAATGAGCATCTTGGGCACATAAACTTTTCTCTGCTGATAAATGGCTATCTTTCACTAAAAAACACAAGTTTTTAAAGAATGTTTCATCCGTCTAAAAGGATTAATGTTTCAGCTTAGAGTCCCTCAAAACATTTTGGCACAGTGAGTTCAGTAATAGACAGATAAAAATGTAATACAAAATTTTTAATCTCCAAGGTAAGGGAAAACTATGACACTCAATCAAAACTTTTATGCAAACTAGGTGGTTCATTGCTCTATGGATGCGTCAATGGCATGGAACGAAGATGGGGAGAGGACTTAAGGTCCATTGCCATTGGTTCCATGTCATTTGTCAAATTACCATAACAAATTAGCACAGTGGACTTCAGCATAGTCATGAGTTCTACCACGCTTTGTAGGTAAAACCTGGGCATTACAATGAGCAAATCTCTTCGATGCTCTTATTGTTCATACTGTCTTCATGTTGCTTTCTTTTTTTTTCATGACTATGCATCTGAATGCATCCACTTGTTTTCTTGCAAGTTAATAATAAGCTTTAGTTACGGAAAAGACAGGCAGAACTAGACTTGGGGTTCATGGGCTATGAGGATTCTTTGCATTTATAGTCTTAGCTATTCAGCTGATAGTGGCCATTGCCGGCACCACTGTTTTCTGCTTCATCACCATCTTGGTGCACATTTCTGTCAAAGGAGCAGGCTTTTGCACCAATTTCCTCTTCAAGAACTAGGCTACTGGCTATGTTTGCTGTCATCTATGCCTGTCGTACCAACAATCGCCAAGGCCTAGAACCAGCTGAACGCTAGAGTTGTCAACAGTCTCATCGTATACGCGAGTTTCTAGAAAATACCCGAGTATGCTTTATGCATCAGCATGAAAACCATATGAACTAGCGATAACACTGTGCACATTTGCAGGTGCTGCAGCTTTTTTTTTTTTTTAGATCTATCAAGCATTTCATATTTATCCGTGTGTTTGAGAACATTAAAATATGAATCAGCACATTTCTGAAGTGATTGGGCCTGTCCTTACTCGGCTGCACAATGTGCACTGCCATAGGTAGCCAGCTTTTTGATTGTGACGAAATGCTGCTGCGGTATCATTGGCTCACTGCGTGTAGCCTTTGTTTGGTCAAGGTCTTCCATCTCTTTCTTGTGAGCAAGCGCCACTCCACACGAGGGTGCGCAGACGACCTTGCCAGCCACGTTCAAATTTTGTTCACAAGACGTTTCATCGGGGATGTCAGTGTGACACCACATTTTTTTTTTTTTTTGTTTTGTTTTTTCATGCATTGGGGCTCCTTAAGAAAAATGCAGGAGATTGTGGTGTGTCTGTTCATTCCCGTGCACTTCAAGAAATAGCTCCCCTGCAGATGCCAGTAGCGAAAAATTGGATGCCCCGTTCAGTAACGTTCAGCGCACCGCAGTCACACACCCACGCCAAGAACAACTAATATCACCAAGTGTGAGGAACTCTATTGAGGTAGCTCACAGAACAAATGGGTCATGTGGATAGGGGGTTAGGCAATGGGTTTTATGGACCTTTTGCTCAGCATACATCTTTGCACAACGTAAACCTCACCCATCCACAAGATTGAGTGTGTGCTGTCACCAAGAAGATGCACTGTGAGAGTCCGAATTACTTGTTTGATACCTCTAAAGACCTTACCACAAGTGGTCACTCACATTCATGCTCATGTCTACCCACATGACAGGTACTATACTCATTCATGTTCATGCGCATGTCCACACACTCACCAGAGCCCACTCACACTCAGTCATGCCTCGGGCAGTTCATTGTGCGTACAAAAATCTAAATAATTTTTTGAGAAAAGCAGAAAGTGCATAACATTAAAGGGTGACCTTTCATAACAATGCGCCAACTAGCCCATACACCTGCCTTTCTGGAACGCATATCATGACAGCACTGAAATCAAGTAGCAGTCATTTGGCATCACTGATGTTGTCACCTCCGGTGTGAGAAGTGGGTTTCGTTGTTGCACAACAATTTGAAGATGCATAATTTTTTTGGCTGCAGTGGACTTCGATAAATAACTGAAAGATGCTGTCAGGCTGAAATTGCCGTAATCTCCATTCTCAGTCACTGTAAAGAATACTTCCGCTTTTGCACAATCGGGCATAGCGCCTTACTGGAGCTAAATGTTGTCTTGGCTGCTGGCCCAGCCAGTCAGCATCTGTTGAAAATTATATCCTTGAAAGGGATAGACCATAAACACCACTCCCTGTCATAACTTGCACTTCACCAGTCGTCTGAACCACCAGAAAAACTGTCGATTGAAGTTGGTTGTGACATTAGCATCTGTCAGGTCTGCTCACCTGGCGCTGAGACCATGGCCTCAGCTCTTGTGTTATCGCTTGGTGCAAGACAGAGGGGAGCCTGACAGGTGGCTGCCGTGTTTTTTTATGCAGAGGAGCAGCCGTTGTGGGTGAAAAAGGTGGAGCCGTGGAACAGCGTGCGGGTGACATTTACGCTCCCCCGTGATGCGGCGCTACGGCTGCGGCAGCTGGCCCAGCGTGGTGACCGGGCACTCCGCGAGCTGGGCATCCTCTCGGTGCAGGTCGAGGGAGACCAGGTGAGCGTGCCCAGCTTTCTCACATGCACCCCCCCCCCCCCCCTTTCTTTATATATCTACACACACATGCATGCACACACTTTTTTTTTCCCTGCTAGCAGAGTGCCTATGGTTAATAGAAAACTAGGAAGAACGTCATTCTCCTCTTTCATTGTACTGTGGCATCACCTCGTGGGCATCGGATGAAATGAAATGGTAGTGTTGGAACAATAATTTAGTGTTACAGCCACAGTGCCACTAAGTCCATTCTTTTGCTTTCCTGGGGTGCTATGCCTTGACTCCACTGTACCACTGTTCATGGTAAAAACCATTAAATCATTTTAAACATCCTACACTAAGCTGAACTAGTATAAAATGTAATGGTCACAGCCCCAGGCTACCTTATGGTAAGGCCTTGAAAACTTGCAGATAGCTTGCTTGTTTTCTATTACCTTCAAGGAAGTGACAGACCGGGCGGCATTCCATGTGATATATTTTATTGAGAAGGGAATTAAACCATCTTTCATCTCGGCAAGAAGCTGGTCAATTATAGGCAGTGGTGTTTGAGGTGAACAGGACTGACGGCTCTGTGGAGGCACGGTTCAAGGTCACGTGTTAACGAATCATTAAATCATTTTAAACTTCCTACACTAACTTCAATTAGTATAAAATGTAATGGTTGCAGCACCACACTACCTTATGGTAAGGACTTGTAAACCTGCTAAGAGCTTGCTTGCTTTGTCTTACCTTAAAGGAACGAACAGGCCAGATGGCATTCTGCATTATATATTTCGTTGAGAAAGGAATGAAACCATCTTTAATCTCAGCAAGGAGCTGGTCAATTAATTATAGGCAGTGGTGTTTGAGGTAAACAGGACTGACAACCCCGTAGAGGCATGGTTCAAGGTCACCCTAATGGTCACCCATTAGCATAGATGCTTTTGGAGGTTGTTGAACACAGTCTGACCTGCGGAAACTGATGCCTTCTGTTGATGCTCTATGCAGATCATCAGTCTTACGCTTGCCGGCCGTTATGGGGAGCCACCGAAGGAAATCATCATCCAGAAAGCGGCGGAAGAGGGTGAGCAGGGTTCACCAACGTCCCCGCACATGTCTGGAGTGCCATCATCCCCAGCTCTCGCTGCAGCAGCATCCAGTCGTGCAGGCTCCTCCACCGCCCTGCCTGCAGAGCCTCCCTCCATCCAGGCTAGGAGTCCCGCCTTTGCAGCGGCAGCAGCCGCTTCGACCAGTGGCAGCGGCAGTGCCTTTCGCTCTCCCAATGTAGTCGCCCCACCTCCACGGGAACCACTGCCGTTTCTCTCAAGTGGCTCGTCGCGACTGGTGCGCCCCAGCACGAAGACCCGCCCGCCTTTCCCTTTTGCAAGCATGACTCACTCGATGAAGCAGAACAGCGCAGCGGCGGCAGCCGCCACGACGACGAGTGGGAGCAGGTTTCCGTTTTCACCTTCGCCTCCCTTGGCCGCAGCGCTTGGAGCGGCACAGCGGCTCGGCAGTGCGACGCGTGGCAATGTGGCACTGTCTAGTCCGCTGCTGGTGAACCTCCTCCAGAGCGAGACAGGGTCTGGTGGTCCACAGAAGACGATGATGCCACCGCCTTTAGACACAGGCCAACCCACGAAACGGAAACGCAGGCCCCCCAAAGGGAGCCGGGGCAAAGAAGGCTGTTCCCCACCTGGTTCGCCATCATCACCGCCCCCCACAAGCCCGAGTTGCGATGCTATCAACATTCTCAGCGGCCGTGGCTTCCCCCTGTCCTCCCACATTCCTGCGTCACCACCCCGCATGGCCCCGCCAACGGCAACGGTCTCTGTGGCCCCTCCTTCACCCCCTGCTGCGGCCGAGAGCCGCACGACTACTCACCTTATCAACCCCTTCACTGGCCACCTAGAGCCCATGCCTTCCGACGAAGAGGATGACGAACCAGTTGTTCGGGATCTTGAGACCTCGGAGTCCTCTGAAAATGGAGGCCACTCGGAGCGCAGCCTCTCCGATGGAAGCAGTGGTGGCAAGGATCCAGGCAACCCTTCTTCGGACACGGACTCCGGCATTGGGAAGTCGTCGTCATCGCAGTCCTCCAACGATCCTGAGCCGCCGCCGCGTGAAGAGGTGTCTCGCGTGTCTCTGCCGCCCACCGAAGGCGAGAAGCTCAAGCTACGGCTAAAACTTGACTCGAAGAGGAGCTGCCCTGTGAAGCCGGAAGTTGAAGCATCGCCGCCGCCTTCGCCACAGGGCGAACCCCCTCGGGTTCCACCGCTGCACATATCTTTGCGGGGGCCGAACGTGGCGGTGGTGGTGAGCCCAAGGAAACCAGAAGCAGCCCCCAAGAAGCGCTCGCCACGGTCCCCTCGGTCGAGCAACAGCGCGGAAAGCAGCGGGGGTGGTGATGCTCGGCGGGCCTGTCGTGGCACCAGGGCTCGGGGAGACAAGGCAGCCGAGCGGATGCGGGAGCTTAGCTTGCTGTCAGGTGGCGGCATTGTGCGAGTGCCTGTGTCCATGTCGCCAACGGTGGTGTTGACACCACTGCAACTGCAACACCCGCTGGGCGCCGGTGGCACCCGAAGGACTCTACCATCACCTTCTTCTTCTTCCTCTTCGCCCTCTTCCTCATCGCCTTCATCCGCCTCTTCTTCCTCCTGCGCACAGAGTACAAAACCCCACTGGTCTGCCACCTCACTGGGGCCAGAGGCAGACTCTTCCGTTAGCGGTGAGTGCGAGTTTGGTTGTGTTCTTGCCCAGGCTGACTGGCAAATCCTGTTTGGGTAGGCACTAGGCACCACCCAGTCCAACTATAAGGCAGTAAAGGTTCTTGATTCATTATTAACTGCAAAATGACCGCAAGACAGCAGACAGAAATCAATCGAACCTGCACTGTCCATTGTCTTTCTGTTGCACTGCAGTCGGTAATGAATCAGCACCAACTAGCCCGATTTTCAGTCCTTCTGAAAGATTCTTGAACTATGTGATTCTAGCATACAGCCATTATTCTATCTCTATTTCACTCTGCACAGTGTTTTTTAATCTGGGGTTCCTATGAGCCTGGTTTAACATACGACTATTGAAATAACAGAAATATAGGTGCGTTCATAGCTGCAAGTTATACAACACCAGTGGACATATCATAAATAAGGAACAGTAGGATAATACACTGTCTGCCCAATCCTCTAGCGTTGTGAGCTAACCATTAAATACCACATAATTGAGCTTACTATATTAATGTTCATCCAACATAAATTTTTTTCTGCTTAATCTGCGCTTATGCCTTGGAATTCCCCTGAGACAGAAACAAGTGCTGATGGTTTGCACTGTCACTTTCACCTTGCAGATGGTTCCAGCCCGCTGCGAGACCGTCCCGATCTACCTCACGCCCTGCGGTCTGCAGACCATGACACCGGCGCTGTCACACCTGCAACGACGATGACAACAACTACCGTGACAGCGCCGCCACGTCAGGCCGGCAACGGCGAGCCTGCTGCAAACAGTGCCTTGGGAGCCCTCGAGTGCCACACAACGCCGCACCGGACAGCTTTGAGGCCCAGAAGTGTGCCAACGCCCGAGACCAACGGTGTGCTGCATACTGACGAGGAAGAGCAGCGGTCGCCCAGCCCGTGTCGCGCTTCCCCTTCTTCCCTGGCCAAGATGACAATGGCGACAACGACGAGTGCAATAGAGAAGAAGCCCCTCGCCAACTGCCTCGAGGGGCCCATCACCAACCACGTAGGCTCAACGAAGGGCGACGGGGTCGACGAGCTCCGTGAGATGGCCGAACGGAGGCTGTCTCCAACGCCCATGGCCCGGATCATCTCATTGGATGCCGTCGCAGCCAAGAAGACAGCGTTTGGGGGCCCCGTCTTTGAGGTGTCAGACGTGGATGTGCCTGCGGCACTCAAGCTGGGCGGTCTGGTAGGTGGGAACCACCGGATGCCCCTGCTGATACCGACAGGTGGCGGTGGTGGTGGAGCGACATTTCGTGGTGATGTGGTGCTTCGCCAAGAGTACGCCACCACTCACCACCCGCACCACCACCATTTTCACTGCACCACGGCCAATTCCGTCCTCAAGCCAGGCATTGTGCGCATGAACCGGCTCAGGTTCGGAGCGGGCTTTGCTGCTGCCACTGCCGCTGTTGCTGCCGCGGCTGCAGCAACAACGCAGGCGAGGGTAGAGACAACGGCGAGTGTGGCCGTGAAGTCTAACGGCATCGCATCGTCGCCACTGCAGAATGAGTGTGACTCAACAATAGACGCGGAGTCGAGCTTAGACTCGGACGACCTCATCTCTAATGGGCCATCGTCAACAACTCCGGTGTCCCTAGTGGCAGCGTCATCGCTGTCGGCAAGTGCAACACCACAGACGCTATCAGCGGCAAGTGCAATTGTGTCCAGGTCGGACGGGTTTTCGGAACTGCCAATGTCTCGCGGCAGGTGCGACTCGGCGACCAATGGCAGTGCGGATTTTGTTGCAGTAGTCAGCAGTGACAACGGTGTGACAACGACAGGGAGGGCAGAGGAGAATGGTGTATCGCCGGACTCGAACCACGAGCTGCTACCACGTGACCCTTTAGGCCCCAGCGACACAGATGGTGACAAGAGTGGCGATGACGAGGAGGCGAGCTCAGCCCTTTCAGAGGAGAGAGGTAAGCTCGTCTCGCGTCGTCGCAGTGATCGTCAGAGGCTGAGCATGCTTCTGCTGGAGAGGTTGGACATACTGTGATTGCATTCGTTTTTTGCATGGTGGAGACATTAAAGTGCCGAAACCAAACCAGCAAGCAAATAGTACTTTTGTTTCATACAACTGTCTGTAACCACCAGACTCAATACCTTGGCTGGGTTGTACAACTGTGCTGGCTTTGCTTCTCAGTGTCAAAGGAAGTGCTCTTGGCAAATGTCTATATAGTAGTAGACAGTTTTAGTTTAGTGTATGCTTAACTAAAATGCCGCCGTTGCGGCTATTTCCCGCCTGTGGCGATAGGTGGCACTGACATCTCGAATGTTTCTTTCGTTAGGCTTTGACTCGTCGGGAACGAGAAGCGATCTCGAAAACACAACGAGGTTGTTTATAATACTCTGTCGTCAAAGCGGCCCGAGACTAAGCGAAAGCCGTTTACACAATCATTTGCTACGAACAAAGTGCATTTTGCAAAAGCAACGTCAAATTCAATTCGAAGCGGGCTGCCGGGACCGCCGCCATGTTTCACGCAGAAACGCTAACGCTAGCTCGTTTGCGTTGCGTGTGCCCGCTATTTCGTTTAGCGTTCAGCGCATGTGCAGTGACGACCTGCCATTTTTTAGCGTACGCACTGGTATGGTGTACGCTGTACTAAAACTGTCTAATGAAGCAGATGAAGTTGAATGTTAGGGGACAGCCATCACTATTGCCTCCGCTACATGAGGCTGAAGTTCAAGCTTGTGGTGCTGGCCGTCTATTTTGTCATTTCCTTTCACTTGCTCAATGTCCAGAATAGAAGCCCCATTACATTTATTTTTTAAATATTTTTTCAAATTTTTTTCAATGTGTTGTTACTGAAAGCAGACTATCGAACTGAACTGGAACATAACAAAAAACCGGAGCTGAACCATTATGTTCAGCTGAATGTGAACCGAACCATTATTTTTTCCATCATCTTGGTGCTGAACTCGAACCAGAACTTGTATTGGAGGAATTGTTCCGAACTGGTTCAACAAAAGTTTCAGAATGCTATGTGGACCCTTCACTAGGGCACCTCAAAGGGACATGCTGAACAAAGCCTCTAATAGCCTGCAAACGATTCTCGCACTACTGGTAAGCCTCAAATATTTAACGTCAAATAGCCTCAACTCAGTTCTGACGCGCGTTATGTTGATATTTGTGCAAGCAAGGCCGAGTGCAATGCCGCATGGCCATAATATAGATCTCAATACTGTGCAGCAAACTTCAATATGGTGCAAACGCCTGTAACATGTTAGGAATGTCAATTCAAACACATACACAAAGAAATATGTGATGGTGTCTTAAGTTTCAGCCCTTTGAAGTAACAGACCTTGCAAGGATGCATCATTATAGCTCGGTTGCAGGCGGTACAGAAGTCCTTTGCAAAGGAAACGCCTTTCACACAGGCCGGTGTTGTTGCTTAACCTTCAATTATCAGTCCCTCACTGATTCCTCAACCTCAATGCATACCTGCCAACTCTCTGAAATTTTATAATAATGTTTATTAATTTCAGCCCGATTTTACTAATGCTGCATCCATGTTTTCACAAGAAATACTGCTAGAAAAATTTGCAAACATGCCAAAGGATGGGCGCGACAGACGTTTAAAAAATAGATGCGTACAAAATAAATTTTCAATCTCGCCTCCAACGGCCACCGTAAATGTGCATGGTTAGCAGCAAACACACGCTTTGCCAACCATGTTGTGCGTTTTGCAAAATGACTGGGTGCTGCATCCCGCAGTGTCCTGTTAGTTCGAAAAAAGACTGCTGATTGTTATCACTTTCGGGAGGTCAAAAAAGAAGGCTTCTGTGGATGGCGAAGCTTAAAAGAGACAAGTGGCAACCTACGAACGCTGCTCTTTCATGGCACTTGTAAAACCGGCAACAGCAAAGTTGCTGAAAATGTCGCTGTGGTCTAAAAACAGTGTGTTGCATTTCTGTCTGTGCGAGGCAGGGTTTGTTGCTTTTAGCATACTGAGTCGAAAAGCAAATCATCATCAATAAAATATGTGAAGTAACAAATTTATATTTGCAACTACATTCATGGTTTTTAAAACAGCATTTTGTAGTTACCTTTTGTCAACGTTGCAGTTACCTTTTGTCAACGTTGCATCTAAATCCCGGCAGAACCCATGTCACAATGGATGACGTTAATTCGATTAGCATTGAAGCCGCGTACTGACACACCATATTGCCTCCACCGAAACATGTCTTATGTGAGGTATGTGCAGCTGGGATCCCCTCTCGCACTTCCCTCTGGACATTCTGCGCGATCTCTTGTGGCACCATTGCAAAGTCTGCGCATGGCACATTTGTGAATATTGATACAAGGCAGAAACATCTTTAAAGAACGCAGGCAGGTTCCTGCGCCCCGCCAAGAGGACAATGTATTGGAGAAAAAGACGACAAAATAATGGCACGTGTTCGCCGCACGCACTCGCATCGCAGGTGGGCGTTGTCGGTGTGTACAAGAAAAAGAGGTGAAGCGACACTCGAGAGAGAAGGAGGAGAAGGCATTCCTGATCTGTTTAGAACACGGCAGTCTCCTTTATTTACCCCCAGAGCACAAATTAGCCCACAATAAATAGTTGTGTCTGAACTCCCTTAACTGTTGGTTACAATTCTGGTGGCGGTGCTGGGTAATAATTTCCAGCCCAATTCGAGTTGGAGAAAGCAGCCCGGAGCCACGCCATTTCACACCTAACGATCTCACGCCTGTCCACCAGCGCATGAGCCGTCACCTATGTAGTGAGCCTCTTGAGTTTCCTCTTTTGCCGGAGCGAACTATAGTAGCAGCAGCAGACAACATCCCAGGCAGCCTCAACCCGCATCGTCGTTGATCAGCCGCGGACGCTCGAGCCTTTTCACGGCGACACCTTCGAAGACGCCGAGGACTGGTTGGAAGGCTTCTAGCGCATCATGGACTACAATGGATGGGATGAAAACCGGTAGCTCCGCAACATTTACTTCACGTTGCAAGACTGTGCGCAAATGTGGTTTGAAAACTATGAAGCTGTCCTCCGGTCGTGGAATGACTTCCGATGGGAGCTGTTGGCCACGTATCTGAGCACAGATTACCAGTAAAGAGCTGGAGCCGCTTTGCAAGCAAGAAGCCGAAACAAAAGCGTGGCAATGTATCTCAAAGATATGTCCCCCACTTATTACACCGGGCCGATCCGAGCATGAGCGAGGACAAGAAGCTTCGGCACCTGATGCACGGTGTGAAACAGGAGCTTTTTGCCGGTTTGGTTTGCAGCCCTCCCCGCACCATCGTCGAATGCCACTCCGAGGCGACAACTATGGAAAGGACACTTCAACAGCGAATGAGACTCTACAACCGCGATATGAACATCGCCTTTATGGATGCGATGTCCGCAATGTTCGGGAACAGCGTCGAGGTCTTATGGGAACTCGTAAGATCTGTGGTTCGAGAAGAGCTCCAGAGGCAACAGTTCAACAACGGCCCCACAGCGGTCTCTTCGTTAGCAGAAGTGGTTCGCGAAGATGTGAGACAAGCAGTTCGCGAGCAGCACCCGCAAGCACAGCCGCAAGCGTCATCACCGGTACAGCCGATCGTATCGTACGCTGAGGTACTCGGAAGGTCCCCAGGACGTACTTTCGTCACGGCAACTACGCATGTACCCGAACCTCTGTTCTTGCCGTCTCCACCTGAGACAAGATTCCGGAAGGCTGACATATCGCACACTCCTGATAGAATACCACTGTGCTACCACTGCGGTGTGAAGCTGGTCATCTCTACAGAACGTGCGAATACCGCAGAGCGGGACTTCGGGGGTTTTCCATATGCGCTCCTTGCCCAAGAAATGGTGAATGCCCTTTTGAAATCCAGGAGTATTTGTCAACGCGCCAAAGCCCGCAGACTTCACAGCAACATCAACCTCGGTCAACAGTGCCGCTGAGGTATCGATCACCGAGCCCGTGTCCATCCTCAAGCTTCCAAAGGCGACGCCCCCAAAGCCCATTTCGAGAAAACTAATACAGGTGACCTGTGGAGGTGAGGCCGCTGTTGACGCAAGAACAGAGCCTCTAGCGCTGATTCTGAAATATAACGACGGACACGAGAGCAGTTGCGGAAAGAGTGATGTTGCTTCTGATTTATGCGTGTTTATAGACGGCTGCGAAATTACTGCTTTAGTAGACACAGGCGCAGACCATTTCGTTATGAGTAAAGTACTTGCGAGAAGACTGAAAAAAATGCCAACTCCTTGGAGAGGACCGCAAATTCGAACTGCCGGAGGACACCTTATAAACCCGGTGGGCAGGTGCACTTCTAGAATCGGAATATGCGGCTTTACATACGTCGCCAGTTTCCTGTCAGGATGTTCAAGGGATTTAATTATTGGAATGGGCTTTTTGCATACGAACGGTGCAGTAATCAACTTGCAGGAATCCTGTGTGTTGTTCTCAACGAAGCACGCCATCGCAACGTTCCAGTGTGGAAGAACAATTTGACGCGCTTCATATTATAGACGACAATGTCACGATACCCCCAAGATCCAGCATAGCTGTCGATGTAAGAAGCACCGTATTCAGCGACTATGAAGGAATAGCAGACAGTAACACTAGGCTCTTACTCGAAAAAGAGATCTGTATGGCAAGGGGTCTTGTTCAGCTGCGTGACGGGTGTTCGAATGTCTTCCTTACTAATTTTGGAAATTAAGTCCGGCATATTGCAAAGGGAACTGTCATTGCCATTGCCAGAAACAGATTACGTATTTGAGCCCTTCCAATGCCGCACTACTGGATTCTGACAACATAGCCTCCATACTCGCATCCGTCAACATCGGAGCAGCACTATCACCGAGCCAGAAGCAGCAAATAGAAAACCTTGTCCAAAAATTCGCCTCATGTTTCTCAACGACATCGAAAGTCCAGAGAACATCCATCGCCAAACACCACATCATTGTCGACGAAGTTGTGAGGCCTATTTGCCAGCATCCCTACCAAGTGTAACCGAAGGAGAGATCATCAGCCAAACAAGTCGAAGAAATGCTTAGAGGCAACGTAATTCAACCATCGACCACCCCGTGGTCTTCGCCTGTGATGCTGGTAAAGAAAAAGGATCAGACCTTGTGCTTCTGCGTTGATTATCGAAAGCTAAACGTCGTCACAAAGCGGGATGTCTATCCACTTCCGAGGATCGATGACACCCTCAATAGACTACGGGATGCGAAATTATTTTCCTCTCTCGACCTCAAAAGCGGATACTGGCAAATAGAAGTGGACGAACAAGATCATGACAAGACAGCATTCGTCACACCAGATGGACTATACGAATTCAAGGTACTTCCATTCGGCCTCTGTTCCGCACCTGCCACCTTTCAGTGGATGATGGACACTGCTCTCCGAGCTAAAGTGGCAGTCCTATCTGGTTTATCTTCATGATGTCGTGAATTTTTCTACCACCTTTGTTCAGCATGTGGAACGACTAAGGATTGTGCTCAAAGCTATTAGTTCAGCAAGGCTGACAATAAAGCCACAAAAATGTCACCTCGGCTTCCATGAGCTCCTTTTCCTCGGCCATGTGATTAGCTCCGAAGGCATCCGTCCTGACCCTGAGAAGACCGCAGCAGTAGAAAAGTTTCCTAGGCCAACTAATAAAAAGGCCGTTAGGCGATTCCTAGCACTTGGTGCCTACTACAGGCTTTTCATCAAAAATTTTTTGAAGATTGCCGAGCCATTAATGCAATTACTGAAAGAAGATATGCCTTTCGTCTAAGTGAACAAGAAGATGTATTCATTGAGCTACGACGGTGACTTCAAAACCACCGGGTCCTTGCACACTTTGATGAGGAAGCGGAAACAGACATCCACACAGACGCCAGCAATTTAGGACTCGGTGCCGTCCTCGTTCAATGGGAAAACGGAGAGGAAAGAGTGATTGCATACACTAGCCGCACTCTTTCGATGGCTGAAACCAACTATTCAGCCACAGAAAAAGAATGCCTCACAGTCATATGGGCCATAGGAAAATTCCTACCATACTTATACGGTAGACCGTTCCGAGCAATCAGTGACCATCACTCATTGTGCTGGCTTGCAAACCTGGAAGATCAATCTGGACGACTTGCTAGAGGAGTTTGAGGCTGCAGGAATACGACATAGCAGTTGTATACAAGTCAGGTTGCAAGCACAGTGACGCTGATTGTTCATCACATGCGCCCATCAAATCTGCTCCTCTGAAAGATGGACACGACGTTCCGTTTATTGGAGCAGAGTTGCTCCTACTCGGGCACCTCGAGGGACACCCCGTCCATGTTTCGCGAGTTTTCTGCCGGGGATTGTCATCATATGTAATGAGAAATGGTGTCCTGTATAAAAGAAATTTTGAGCACAGCACAGAGAAATTTCTACTCTTCGTTCCTTCAGCTTTGCGACCCCAAATCTTGGAAGCCTGTCACGATGACCCATCAGCAGGACACCTCGGAGGGAGCAGAACGTTCGCCCGAATTCATGCTAAGTACTACTGGCCAAAGCTATTGAATTCAGCACAGCATTATTTACGGACATGCCGGGATTGCCAAAGACGCAAAACGCCTCCATTAAAACCCACAGGCCTCCTGCAACCAATAGAACCCCCAGGAGTTCCGTTCGTACAAGTAGGAATGGACTTGCTCGGTCCCTTTCCAACATCGTCATCATGGAAACGATGGATTGTAGTAGCGACTGATTACCTAACCCGATATTCCGAGAAATCCTCTCTAATCAGTGCAACAGCCATTGGAAGTGGCTGAATTCTTTGTCACCAAGGTAGTGTTGCGACACAGTGCACCTGCACTTATTATCACGGACCGAGGAACTTCGTTCACAGCCGATTTGATGCAATCCATTATGAAACTGACTCATACCAGCCACAGGAAAACAACTGCCTATCACCCTCAAACAAATGGGCTAACCGAGCGACTGAACAGCACGCTGAAAGATATGTTGTCAATTTACGTAGACTTAGAGCACCGTACATGGGACAAGATACACAAGTAACGCCATTCCAGCTTGTTTTTGGTCAAACATTTACCACACCCTTGGATGCAATGCTGCCTGTCAGCGACAGTACTGAACAGAACCCTGACATCAGCAACTTTACACAGAGGGCTGAAGAAGCACGTCACCTGACACGATATTGCATTCAACAATGGCAGTGCATTGACGCAGACCGATACATCTTGTGGCGAAGAGAAGTCGAGTATGCATTAGGCAACAGAGTATGGGTGTGGACTCCCGTGCGGACGCGCGGCCTGTCCGAAAAGCTTTTGCACCGTTATTTTGGCCCTTACCGAGTGCCTCGCCGCACCAGTCCCTTGAACTAAGAAGTTATGCCAGAAGGACATGCGACCTCATCACGATGCCGGCGTCGCACAGAAACTGTACATGGGGTCAGACTGAAGCCATATTATGACAGGCAGTCAATACTCTATGAAACATCTATTCTGTGCCATATACCACTTTAGTATGGACAATAGCTTGTGAACAATTTCGTCGCCTTACGGATTGGGACGATGTGTTTTGGAGGGGGGATAATGATCCTAGGCAGAAACGTCTTTAAACGACGCGCGCAGATTCGTGCGCCCCCACCCCAAGAGGACAACGGCGTATTGGAGAAAAAGACGACAAAATAGTCAAGTGTTTTCGCCGCACACACTCGCATCTCAGCTGGCCGTTGTCGGCGTGTACAAGAAGAGGTGAAGCGAAGCTCGTCGCTTCACCTCTTCGTGGCAGTCTTTTTTACTTACCCCCAGGGCACAAGTTAGCCCACAATAAATAGTTGTGTCTGAACTCCCTTAACTATTCGTTACAATATTTATTCGGACAAGATTGCCTAAGTATGTATGATGTGGGTTCGGTTTGCCCAGTACCGGATAAATTTTAAAGGATTTCTTTTGTCGTTGGCGAGCGGCATATACCTAGTGGCAGTGACCCAGATTGCAGTCATTGAGATTCATTGAAAAGCGGCACATACCCAATGGAAGTGACACAAGTTGGCGTGAAAGAGGTTCTTTGAAGAGTGGCATGCCCAGTGACCCAAATTGGTCGAATGGTTGCTTTCAAATTTGGTTCCCTTAGCACAGCAGCCCAGTGCTCTACCTATTAGACCATTGATTACCTGGTGAACCGAGTTAGCAAGATAGAGGTCAGATGCTGATAGGCATAGGCATATCACAAACTGGCTGAAGCTCCCAGAGAATGTTAATCGCATCAAAATGCACGTCTATCCCACGAAAGGTGTGTG